>NC_067401.1:176208477-176521746 GCF_016432865.1 Antechinus flavipes
AGAAAAAGGGCTAATTTTTTGATTCAATAGATTATGCCCCTGGACTAGAAATCCAATTGAATGAGATTATTTATCATGAATGGGTGTGGCCCCTTCCAGAGGCCAGGAGTATTTGAGACCCTGAATCACTCTTCCCCCAATAGATGAAAGGGAACACAATTCACATCAGGGCCCTTCCAACCCTTCCCCCCAAAAGATCTCAGTTTATATCAATAATATGATCAAAACCTATGCTTTACACATTTTAATTTGGCAGCTGTATGGTGTATGAATTGAAGAAAGAAAAGATTATAAAGAAGGAAATCAATTAGGATTCTACTGCAATGGTGAGAAGGGCCAGAAGGAAAGTGATTATGATATAAGTAGAGGAAATACAGTGGGAAGCAGTTGATGTTCAAAAGGTAGAATCACTGAGTTGGGGCATCTGATTGGTTATGAAGAATGAATGAGGAAAAAAGTCCCAGATGACTCTTTGTTTGTCCTTCATTTGGGAAGAGGACTATATTAGAAAGGAGATGCCATAACTTGCCAGTAAATTGGATTTAAGTGAGAGAGAGCTGTACAAAGTCACCAACCTCAACTCTCTCCTCCTGAGCCATTTGGGTCCAGTGGCAAGATATAGATCAGGACAACTGGAAATGGTCCCTTAAATGAATGAGTAAATAAAGCTAAGGAGATGAAATTTGATCCTAAGTCTCTTCCAACTTCAAGCCTAGTACTTTTCCTGGTATACCACATTCCTCCCCATAGTTTCTGGGAAGGATAACTATGAAGTTGTTTTAAGGGATGAACCTGAACCTCAATAACTATGTCACTAATTACTAAAGCAAATAAATGTTAATGCCACAACTCTTGATATACACACAAGCTCATAGAAAGCCTCAAATAAGTAGGAATAAACAGATTGAATTTTATGGGTTATACAAATAAGAACTTCAAGGACATCATTTATTATCATCAAACATTAAAACAGGAAAGAACACTAGCAGAAATCTTGCCCAAACACCTGATTTTATAAATGAGGAAGATCAGGCACAAAAAAGAAGTGACTTACCAAGATCAAATAGCAACTTTCTGGCAGATTTGGAATTCAAAGCCAGATTTAACTATGTCACATTGCTTCTAGAACAGGGTCTCAGTTAAATAAAAATGTACTAATGTACTCTTTCAAAGGAGACATAAAGATAGATCAAATAGAAAGAAAAACACAGCAGTACAGTCACAAAAATCAGAGAGTATCCTAGGAAGAAAGGGTAATTAACAAGAACCTTAGATTTCTCATTGTGCATTATTTGTTTAGCAAAGTGTTGTGTAACATCTTAAAATGTTTCGTCTTTGTCTGGAATTTGTGTTGGCAACAGAAGAAACATCTAATCTTCCAACCTTTTTCTTTTCAGCGTCATTTTAGCATCTTTGTGCTCCCCTTCCCAGGAGTAGATGCGTTGTCTACAATCTATAGCACCATCTTGACTCAGCATCTAAAACTTGGTAACTTTCCAGCATCACTGCTGAAGTCCATCCCCCAACTCATCAACTTGGCCATTACCTTCCACCAGAAGATTGCTGCCATATTTCTCCCCACAGCAATAAAATTCCATTACATTTTCAATCTCCGTGACTTCTCCAATATTTTCCAAGTGAGTATGTTTTCTTTTTTCATCATAACTAACATTTACATAATATAGGTATTAATGTGCTTTACAAATTTCATCTTATTTAATCATCACAACAGTTCTGTAAGGTAAATGTTAATGATATCTCTATTTTTACATTTGATAAATTGAGATGTAAAGAAGTTAAATAACGCCCATAGTTACACAACTAATAAATATTAGAATTAAAAATTGATGCTAAATCTCTCCCAACTCCAAACCTAGTACTTTTCCTAGTATACCCATTACCTCCCCATAAACTCTGGAAAGGAGAAGTATGGTGTTGTTTTAAGGAATGAACCTGAACCTCAATGACTATGTCATTGATTACTAAAGGAAATGTTAATGCCATCAGTAATAGGCAGATGGAATCCTATGAGTTATACAAACAAGCTTTAAGGACACCATTTATTATCATCAAACATTAAAATAGGAAAGAACACTAGGAAAAATCTTGCCCAAATACCTGATTTTATAAATGAGGAACATCAGGCACAGAAAGAAGTGACTTGCCCAAGATCAAATAGCAACTTCCTGGCAGATCTGGAATTCAAAGCCAGAATTAACCATGTCATATTGCTTCTAGAACATTGTCTCAGTAAAATAAAAATGTATTAATGGATTCTTTCCTGTGTAAGAGTACAGAATTAAAGTGGTCCCAAGGAATAAGAGGATTCCAAAGTCATTTGTCTTTTTTTAATGGCAGATCACTGAAACCTATTTTATCTTTGGAGTGAGCTCCCTAAAGATCTGTTTCCACTTTGGCACCTCCAAAAATATATCAATTGTTTCTCTCTGGACATATGACCCACAACTCTGAGGATTGCTGAAAACTCTAGAATTCTATAGTTTTTGTCTAATTATTACCCATTCTCTTAAATGTTCTCTTTGCTTCCAGTTTTACCCCTTTTCTGTTCCATCTTTCATACAGCTGCCAGAATGATTTTTATAGAAAATAAGTCTGCAAGCATCCCTAACCTGCTCAGAAACTCTTTGGTGACAACCCACCCCCCATCTCCAATGGAAATGAAATAAAATCAAATTCCTTACTTGACATTCAATATTGTTCACAATCTAGTTCTAACTTCTTTCTTATTCTGTCTTTCCAACAAATACAAGATTTTCTTACTCTATATCTAGACTGCCCTCCTTCCTCATGGAATGCCTAACCTCCTTCAAACTCACCTCAAGTAGCATCTCCTGCATGAGATCTATCCTGATGCCCCTAGATGCTATTACTTTTATCCCTCCTTCCTGATATAGCTACAGAAATGTTATGCACATATACAAACATATGCACACATCTTCTCTGATAGTTCTTATAGTTCAGTTTTTGCATCTCCAGCACTCTAACACAGTGCCTGAACATAATAGGGACACAATAAATGTCTATTGATTGATTAATTGAAGACATTTTATCATTCCTTAATCTTATTCTGAGTGCAAAGCTCTCTTTTACAAAATTACACACACACACACACACACACACACACACACACACACACACACATTCAACATTGCTTTGTCCCATAAAGTCATGGAAGGCTCATTATTTTATGAGTCCATTATATTCTGCCTGAATGGTGGGAGTTGGTGCTTCAAGTTAACATTGAAGAGTTTTATAGGGCTTCCCTTAAACACACTAGTGAATGAATATTTTTTTTTTCTGATTTATCATTAGTCTATCTAGTTCTATGGCAAACTCTACCAAACATTTCATAGTTATTCAAATGTCTTCTTGCATATATGCTTCAAGAATAAAATCAACAACACATCAGCTTCTGAATAATGTTTCTTATGCTGAGTTTAAAATATTTTCCAGATATCTATAAGCAAATTTCTGTTCCCTCTTATCGCATAGTTTCACAAATGCAAAGGCTCCCCACCCCTACCTCAGTCCTATTATCACTCCTCCTATCTCTTTAATGCAGTTGAAATTTTATTGTCCAATCAAGGCATCTATAAGTAGGATATGATACCCTATGTGGACTAGGGGAGGGGAAGGAAGGAAAAATGAGGAAAGGGAGAGGGAGAGAGAGAGAAAAAAGGAAGGAATGGAGGAACAAAAGATGGCTTCAGAGGGGAAAGTGAATCAGGTGACCTTGCATAGCCCTCCCTCATTTAAATCCAATTCATGCATGCCACGGCATCATCTCTCTGATGTCAACATCCTCTTCAAGAATAAAGGACAAATAACCACTTAGCTTATTTATTATAGTTGTTACCCATATTCATTATTTTAAGGGATTGTATGTGCTTTGCTGCTGCTTTCCAGTTGTCAAAAGAATCTGTGGGCCTTCAGCACTGATGCAACAGAATTTACTTCCCTCAGAGTTTCCAAGAGGGAGTTTTACCTCCACATATTGTGGATATTCAAAAAATACATTGATTAAAAATAGCTACATGTAGTCTTGATTGTGTTTCCCAAAGATTATATCAGGTCAGAGGTCTTAATGCAAATATCTACTATTTGGTGATAATTTATAGATTAGATATAAAATCAGGTTTAGAATTGTATGTTAAATTAAGTCTAAGTCATTGTTTCACAATTCAAATTTTGCATAATCAGTAGAACTTAGTGGGAATTTCTCATATTAATTTTTTTGGTATTCCATTTGTATTGATATCCTACTTCCTTTATTAGACTGTGAACCATGAGAATATGGATTATAGTTTACTTACTTTCATATTTCTTTTCCCTACCCTCACTCAAGTACCCAGCACAGCATTGCGAAGCACTATTTTTTTCTGGCCTGAAGCTATGCTTTCCTCTTGTAAGAAATTCCCTTCATCAAGTCAGATCAGTAATTGTTCTGCAATTAATATTCTCAGAAATTCTCTCAGGATACTGAGAAATCAAAATGATTTATCTAGTACCACATAATAAGTCTATATCAGGAATAAGGTTTGAACCCAGGTGCTTTAAGGCCAGCATTCCTCTAACATACTATATTGCCTTTATAGTTTGCATATTAGTTGCTCCTTAATAGATGATTATTGAATAAATGCAAGTCAATGAAAAATGAAAAAAAACTCGATATTATAGGTAGCATTCAGAGAATGGAAATACAATTAAAAAGCTAATTGTTCCTTTAGCATAATGATTATTCTATTCTTGCAGGGCATTCTCTTTTCCACAGTGGAAAGTATCAAATCATCTCAAGATCTTGTGAAGCTCTATCTCCATGAATCTAATAGGGTATATCGGGATAAGATGGTTGAAGAAAAAGATTTTGACATCTTTGATAAAATCCAAATTGAAGTAGTAAAGAATTTCTTTGATGTAAGTATTCATTGCTATGAAATGTTCAAGAGATAAATAACTTTGCAAATGAGAGTGAGACCAAATGATTAAATCCAGTCCATAGGTTGAAGAGAGAATTCTGAAGCTATGTGGAAGAGAAGGGCAATTTTCCATCTTATTGCCCATCTGAAAATTCTAAGCCTACGAAGTAAACCCTGCATTAATCATAGAAACCAAAAGTTAGAATAAAAAAAGAAGTCTTATATAATGCAAGGCTATCTTCTACCAAATCCTTAATAAATGTGTATACAAATTTGCCTGGAACACTTCCAGTGATGGGGAGAGCAGAGAAGAAAGGCTCATTATTTTATGAGTTAGCCCATTCTGTTCCACCTGAATGGTAGAATTTAACTGTAGGTTAATAATGAATAATTGTATACAGTTTCCCTTATACTTAATAAAAGGGGTACTTGGCTTTTTTAGATTTATATTCAACCCACAGTTTGGACACAGCCTTTCTTTTCCAGCATTGCATAGATATCCTTTTTTCTGATATGTATGCTATGAGAACATGGTTTACAATTTTAGAATTGTAGTTGATCATGGTGGATCAGAGTTCCTAAGTCTTTTAAAGGTATTTATCCTTACAAGAGTATTGTTATTGTATAAATTGTTTTCCTGGTCTGCACATTTTACATTGCATCATTTCATATGATAAGAATATTTAATTATGTTAAATGTAATTGTTAAATATTTACTATTTAATTACAATATGATTTGATAAGTAAGACAGGATAAGCAGGAAAGAATAGCTATGTAGGTGGAAGAGAAGGAATATGTAAAGGGACAAGATAGAGAATGGAGAGAAAAAAGAAAGAGATGAATAGATGGTTATTTAACATTATTATACATAATACAAAATACAACTATTCCAGATAAGCAGGTTGTCTTTGTCATTTTTGTCTTCTTTTGAACCCTTCATTTTATAGTAGGAACTATTCTATCTGAAGCCTTGAATTGAACTGGTGGAAAGAGGGAATATATTAATAGAAAATCTTTCTGCATTCTGTAGCATTCTCAGTGGCTTCCAGTCATTCTTCCTTCACTACCAGTTTAACCATGTTTCTTACCTTTGGTCTAAAGATCCTTAAGTCTTACCTCCTACCCTCTTCTTTTAGCTCTTTTTAATCCTCAAGGAATTAAAGGAACAAGTCATACTTAGTATATCATTAGACTTCTTGCCATCCTGTTCTTTACAACATTTGAAATGCCAAGGTAAAATGCTACAACAGCTACAAAGAATTAAGATGAGAGGGCTGGTCACTCAAAAAGGCTAACTTTTGTTAAAAATTAGTAACGAGTCTAAATATTATTGTGGTGAGGAATGATGAGCGGGGAAAGATGGAGGGAATAAGAAAAAGTTAAAAAAAAATAATTTAAGGTTAGTGAATATTCTTTCCTAGCCAGATACCCAGAAACTGTTAAGTAGTCTGGTCTACAAATGGGTACTTCCTCTCAAAGTTTAAATTTTTCAGTTAAATTGAGATCTTCAGATTCAGTTCCATCTCCCCATACCTCATTCCCTATGTGAAAACTTAATCAGGTGTCCTAATATTCATGAAAATTTGCCCAGTCTGCATAAAGGAAGCCATTCAACTCTGATTCTGCTTTTAAAATTGAGCTAATTATTTAGAATGACTAAAAGTTAAATGTCCTCTAATCCCAAGTCCATTTGGATGTCACTTTATATACACTCTTTTTTGCTAAAATCTGAATCCATGCCTCATCATGTGGAAATGACTTTGAAGTCTCAAAATAAGTGAAAACTTTAATATCAAGAAGAAAATGTTTTAAGTATAAAAGTGATGTAATCCAATCATCTACTTAAATTAAGGGCTAGCAATCAATTTACTTATTCATAGAACAAGGAAGTTGTAATATAAGACCTCTGAGGTCCCTTCAATATCTATATCCTTTATCTTGATTTTAGCTGCAACAAGTCATTAAGTCATCTATATGGAGAAATTGTAATCTGCATCAGTGAAGGGAGTGCCAACTAAATTTTATGGACTAACTGCCAACCCTTCTTCTTCATAGCCAAGCTCATATATTAAAATCTGAGAAGACATTATTTTGACCAAACTTTATGTAGTTCTGAAGATTCTGAACTACAGATTTACATTGCTTGTTAATATAAATTAGCTTAATACTGGTCAGGATTAGTCCTATATGTTGTATCATTCTTTAAGTGATTAAATGGACCCTGTGTTTTTCTCAGGATAGCAACATTTCTTATTGCATTGAATTTAGGATTAATCCAAATGTCTGGCATTCTTTGCATTTCACTGCTTCTTAATGTGCAAATTATTATGTGTCATAACTTCAGAGATCATCTGGTATAACATGAAACTGAGCAATATTCCCCTTTATTTCACACTTCACAAGTAGTTGTCTAAACTTCTTTATCTAACAACTTTCAGCAAGGAGAAATCCACTACCTCCCTAAACAGGCCATTCCACTTTAGAATAGAAAGAATGTTAGAAAGTTTTTCTTCCATCAAGCCAAAATTTGCCTCTTTCCACTTTACAACCATTGGTCCTAGTCCTTCCTCCTGAGTCCAAATTAAAAAATGTCTAATCCCTCTTATTAGATTTGACTGTCTCTCTAAAATTTAAACCTATTGTGGCTAACCATATATTAATTTTCTCTTACACTTACTCCTGCACTGTCATTCTATTCTATAAAACCTTTGTTTTGTTCCAAATAGCTGGCATAATTTATTAGGATGTTTTATAATCATTTTCCCTGACATCAATTTGGAGAGTTCTCTTTATCTTTCAGATTTAGGTCTATAATGTCTTAGTTTGAGGAAGTTGGAATCCTAACTAATTGTATCCTAATGAGTGGGTTTTTTCTTTTCAAACCACATAGACTCCCTCTTTTAGATAGATCTGATTGTCTATGACTTTATAACTATTTAAGTTAGTGAATCGTTCTTTCCCTTAGAAAACTTGCTCTTCCATTTTGGATACCCTATTTCCTTTATGATCTTTCTCCATGTCTCATCTTTTAAGCATCTGGACTCAAACAAGATATTTTATTCCATCTTATCATCCCCTAAAATAGTAACAACTCTCCATTAGAAATTTATTAATTCCTTTACTGCTTAATATACCTGAATCCGTAAGTAAGCTTTGTTATAAAGGAATTACACTGTATTTGCACTGTATAATCTGGATAACTCATATCTCTCCAAGTTTCTAGGAAACCTTATTTATAAAAAAAAAAAAAGGGGGGGTTAAATTAAGTAGTCTCTAAGGTCACTTGTAACTCTAAATCTATGATCTATAAATGTTTTAAGGCTTTTTAAATGACCATCATTTTACATATATATGTACACACACACACAAAATATCAAATCCAACCACTCCACAAGATGATTTTTAATGATACATTTTTTTGAAACTATGAAAAAAAAGAGTATCTATGAAGGAGACAATTAGGTGCTTTCTGCCAGATGTCAGACTACAGAATTCAGATCTGAGTCTGAGTATATAATGTTAATTATTATTATTAATAATAGTAATTTTTATATAATTATTATTGTGTGCCAAGTACTGTACTATACTTAGTGCTTTAAAATTATCTCATTTTTTTCCTCACAACAATCTTGCAAGGTAAGTTCTATTATGACCCCATTTTACAGATGAAGAAATTGAAGTTGAATGACTAAGCAAGATCAAAAAAGTAGTAAATGTCTGTAGTTAGATATGGATCTGAACACATATTTTCCTGACTCCAGGCCCTTTATTCATTGTGTTACCTACCTTCTCCAGAGTTGTACAGTCTCCAGAATTGTCCCTAACAAGACTTTTAGCAGATACTAGCAAATAAATAAAGATGACTGTTACATCTTCAAAAGTCCAAAAGCATGACATTCTATCCCAATTAGAAAAAAGAACCGTCACAACTATCACTTTTGAGGATACTAATGAATAAAAATATGAAATAGCATTTCAAAGACATTATAAGTAAAGTTGTAAAACATTATTTTTTTAGGAACGCAAGAGAGACAGTAAAAAATTAACATTTCTGTTCTATTTCCAAAGAAATTCTGGCAACTAAAAACAAGTGAAGCCTCTGAGTTGGTGTTCCTTGGAAATTAGTAAAAGAGGATCCTGGGTTTTGTGTCTTATTAATAGGATATGGACAGAACTCTGGAGGAAACCAAGAGACTGAACATATACTGCCATTTTGCACATGGTATCGGTGAGCCCAAATATATGCCAGTGAAGACATGGGAACTTCTGACCCAAATCCTGGTGGAAGCCTTAGAGAGCCACAATGAAATCAACAAAGTGATGAACCTGGTTCTCTTTGAGGATGCCATGTGCCATGTGTGAGTATATTTCTGTTGTGTTGTTTCCTTCCTTCACTTCACAGTTTCAAAGTCTCTATTTGGGCGTTTGGCAAGATTTTATAAAAAATAAAGGAAAACAGCCAAAATCACTACTAGCAATGCTATTATATTATTCTTGGCTTTGGACTGTGGGGGACTTCACTCATGTCCTGGAGGGAATACAATTATATACAGATGGCATAATATGAAAAGATCCTGGAGAAGCTGGCATCCCTTTCTCATTAAATAAAAGGGAAATTTTGGTATTTGCTAAAGGTTTTACTTATATTGTATCCATAGCCCTGGCACTGCAGAATGCTTGCTTGGTCCTCTTTTCTATTTTTCTTTCTTGGATTCCTGAGAGCTCTAGGATGGAAGAAGAATTGATCCTATCCAAATTCATTACTTTTTCCACCTACTTCTTCCACAATCCTTGGGAAAAATCATGCTGGAGTGCAGAAACCCATATTCAGAATCATAGAAAAAATTGAAGCACCAAGTACATGTTCCATTGTATTTTTCTCTGCCCAACTTTTTGCTAAATCCTGTAATGGGCTGAGGCTTGAGTTGATGCACTGAGGTCCCAAGCACATGAGGCTAAATAGTAATTGGACCATACTCTATTAATATATCAGCTTGGAGAAAGAATGGCCCCCGCCCACTCTTTGTGCAAGTCCTGATGTGTTGTATAGGAAATGACGATTCTGGTGGATGGAGGCAGGGGAGTGAAAAAGGAAGGGAAAGAGAGTTCAAATCTCTCGCTGTGGAGGAGATGGCTCAGTGGATAGACCACCAGCCCTGAAGTCAGGAGGACCTGAGTTCAAATCCAGCCTCAGACACTTAACAATTCTGGTTATGTGACCATGGGCAAGTCACTTAACCCCAACTGCCTATGCCTCAGCAAAAAGAAGAAGAGAAAACAAACAGAAAAGTTGTCAAAAGCAGCAAAAGCAAAAAGAAGAAGAGCAACAAGAGGGAGAGATCTGAGCTCTCTTCCCCTTCCTTTTTCACTCCCCTGCCTCCACCCACCAGAATCGTCATTTCCTATACAACACATCAGGACTTGCACAAAGAGTGGGCGGGGGCCATCCTTTCTCCAAGCTGATATATTAATAGAGTATGGTCCAATTACTATTTAGCCTCATGTGCTTGGGACCTCAGTGCATCAACTCAAGCCTCAGCCCATTACAAAATCCTACTGCCTACATTTATATAACCAGGCCATGGAAAGGAGTCTTGTAACCTTGTCCCAAGGAATTAATGAAAATAACTGAATATTTTCCAGACAACATATACCGAATGCACAAACTGTACTCCCAACGTTTAAAAAAGAATTGGAAAATATCCTCCCTCCCTTGGAGATGCTTAAATAAATATATAGCCATAATAAATTGAATAAATAATTATGGTTTTGTAACAAAAGGACTAGAGATAGCTAGTTAAATACTTGTTATGTGAGACATGATTATGTAATAATGACTGAGTTTGAAGCATCATTTGTATTATTTTAAAGCAAATTTACCAAAATTTATGCATGCACCTTCTGGTCCTAGTTTTGCCACCTACTATCTGTATGACCTGGACAAGTATCTCATACCTAAAGTCCTAGTTTTATCATCTATAAAATAATGGGATTAGACTAGGAATTTACTGAAGTACCTTCTAGCTCATACATTTTGGGATTCTATGACTAACATCATTTGGAGGCCACACAAGAAAGATCCTTTTGTTTATTGTATAAGTATATATGCATATATTTTTATACACACCTACATATATATAATCTGATAAAATCTAGTTCACCTATTCATTTTATTCACTAGACTTGACTCCTTTGTTGTTGTAGTTTTCTAAAAATGAAATCCATTTAAACATTAAAAATAGATGGTTGGTTTTGATGAAACAATGATGATTTTGAATGAACCAAAGGAGTAATCAACAGTAGGATATGGTGAATTGAATTTAGGCACCTTAGTCTATGTATGACTATGGGCTTAACCTCTCAATGACCCAGGCAACTTTCTTGGACTGTTGTAGACAGATTACTCATCTGCACCAGTACATCTATGTCCACGTTAATGAAATCACAAATCTAAATCTTAAAAACAAAACAGATTCCAGGCCACCAAAAAAAGTCCTTGAGATGAATACTCAGAAATTCTTTGGATTAAAGGCTAAAGCAATTGATTTTTTTTTTTTTTTTTTTTTTTTTTTAGTTTTTAGAAGGAATTCATGGATCAACAAAAGTAGTCATTTGATGGATCAACAAAAGTAGTCATTCTAATTTTGTTGCCCTCTTGATAATTCTTTAAGATCTCCAGCCTTTGATTTTTTTGTGTGTTCTTTCTGCTCTTTGATAAGAGCTTTTCTTTTTTTTGCTATTGTTTGCCATATTCCATGTTCTTATTTTCAAAATTGCATTTATATTCTGTGCTCAAAAGCACAATTGTATTTTTCTATTTAGTTACTTTCCCCCCCAGATCATTGAATTTCTAATTTCTGATTTTTTCAGTGCTTTCAACTAGTCATTTCCTAATGTTGCCTTTTCCTTTGCTTCTTTATAACCTCACATCTTTTTTTTTTCCTTTTATATGTCACATTTATATTCATCGGAAATGCAGAGTATTTCAAAGTTTTCTGATCTGAGTCTGTGCTCTGTGTATCTCTACTTTGTTGGTTTTGCCCCACTGTAGTCAAAGAACCAACAGGAGCATTAGGAATATGACTTTTTAAATTTTAAGTTATTTATTTTTTATTTTTTAAAATTTGAGTTCCAGGTTTTCTTTCTCCCTCCAGTTTTCTCCCTCCCATTGAGAAGACAAAAAATGTATCAATTATATGTGGTGTTCTTGTTCTTCTTTAAAATATAATATGTGATGATTCTCTCTGGGGGAGAAAGGAGGTTTCTCGGAGATGTTTTCTGGAGGCAGACTTAATTGTGTTGAAAGTAATAATCACCCAAAACGCAGCCAGGTGATAAAATGCAAACGTTTATTTTCTCCTTCCAAAATAGCCCGGTTAGTTGAAAGGCCTATCTCTCTGCTTGGTTCTAAGAGCTCCCTCCAAATGTCTCCAAATCCAAAGGTTTGTCCTTCAGTCCTCCAGCCAGCCAAGTGGAAAATGGAATGGATCTCTCTGGCCTCGGAGAGAGTGCTTCTGACTCTCAATCTCCAATATAGCCTCAATAGCTTTTCTTAGAGGCCTCTCTCTCTCTTTGGTTCTAAGAGCTCTTGCAGCTTTGCCCTTTGCTTCTGCCTCTGCTTTTTTCAGCCTCCAGAGCCAGCACCAATTGAATCTGTCTTGCCTCTGAGAGAGGGTTTCTGGCTCTCAATCTCCCAGAGTGCTCCTCTCCGACCCTAGTCAATGTTCCGAAGTAAAACTCCTCACTCGGAGAGAGCTTTTGGATGAACTCACTTGATGCTCCCTTCTCAATCTAAATTCAGCTCCACTCCCCGTGTAATTCAGTCTGAGAGATTCTATCTGTTTCTTATATATGAGAGAGAGGAATTGTGGGATATGAGAGAGAGGGATTATGGATTTCTTTCCAGAGTGCTCTCTGGCCCTAAGAGCTTCAAGGGAGGTGTGAATTTGGATATCTCATACTAAACCCTGAAATCTCCCAAACATGTGAACTCCAATGAGTAAAGGTGTAAACACAAGCATTGTATCAATTAGTTCTACTTAGTACCTTGTTTCAAGTTGAGTTAACACTAGGATTCCAACAATTATACATGAGAAATCAAAGGGGAAAGCATATTTTTTATATTAGTCATGTTATATTGTGGGCCAGAATTCTGAAACAGGATTCTTACAAGGTGTTAAGTCAGTGGAATTGATAAAGACAATGGTTATCTAGTTTAGCATGGTGCTTAATAGTTCTCTAGTTCAGTACATAGCAGCCAGCAAGGACTGGACGAGATTCGTTCCACCTTCATTCAGGGTCCTAGTAGCTCTCATGGGCAACTGAGAGGCTCGGAGATAGAACCAGAGAAGACAAGCAGACTGGAGGTGGGAGCTCAAGCCCTCAGACTCAGAGAGATTCATTCCATCTTCATTCAGGGTCTTGATGACTGGCCTCCTGCACTTTCTCCACTGAGACCAAGGTCAGTCTAAAAGGCTCTCAAGAAAGCTAGCTGGATTTTTTATTTCCTTCCAGGTTAATGTTACACTATTTCAAAGTCCAATTCTTCTTTTGCAGCAAAATAACTGTATGGACAAGTATACATATATTGTATTTAACATATACTTTAACATATTTAACATGTATTGGTCTACCTGCCATTTGGGGGAAGGGATAGGGGGAAAGAGAGGAAAAATTGGAACAAAAGGTTTCACAGCTGTCAATGCTGAAAAATTACCCATGCATATATCTTGTAAATAAAAAAAAAGAAAAAAGAAAAAAAAAAAAAAGAAAGAAAGAAAGAAAGCTGGGCCCCAGGCAAGGAAACTAGATTGTGAAGGAGATAATAAAAGATTTGGACTTTAACACCTGGCTATCCTCATGGTGATTACTCTACTGAAAAGAAAGCTGCTCTAAGACCTCTAGAAACCCCCCCCCCAAAAAAAAAAATTACAATGTTGTTTTTAAAAAAAGGAAAAAATAAAAATAAACTAAAAAAAAGTATATTTAATATGCACTCATAGTTGATTAGCTTTCTCTCTTTTTGTGGAGTTGGATAAGCATTTTTTGTCATGATTCCTTTGGAATTGTTGTGGATCCTTGTATAGAGTTGCTAAGTCTTTCACAATTCTTTTTTTTTTTAATAATTAAAACTTTTTATTGACAGAACCCATGCCAAGGTAATTTTTTACAACATTATCCCTTGCACTCACTTCTGTTCCAATTTTTTCCCTCCGTTCCTCCACTCCCTCCCCCAGATGGCAAGCAGTCCTATGTATGTTAAATATGCCATAGTTTATCCTAGATACAATATATGTGTGCAGAACCGAACAGTTCTCTTGTTGCACAGGAAGAATTGGATTGAGAAGGTAAAAATAACCCGGGAAGAAAAACAAAAATGCAAACAGTTTACATTCATTTCCCAGTGTTCTTTCTTTGGGTGTAGCTGCTTCTGTCCATCATTGATCAATTGAAACTGATTTAGATCTTCTCTTTGTCAAAGAAATCCACTTCCATAAGAATACATCCATACAGTATCGTCTCCTAGTTTTGCTCATTTCACTCAGCATCAGTTCATGTAAGTCTCTCCAAGCCTCTCTGTATTCATCCTGTTAGTGATTTTTTACAGAACAATAATATTCCATGACATTCATGTAGCACAATTTACCCAACCATTCTCCAGTTGATGGGCATCCATTCATTTTCCAGTTTCTAGCCACTGCAAACAGGGCTGCCACAAACATTTTGGCACATACAGGTCCCTTTTCCTTCTTTAGTATCTCTTTGGGGTATAAGCCCAGTAGTACCACTGCTGGATCAAAGGGTATGCACAGTTTGATATTCCAGATTGCTCTCCAGAATGGTTGGATCCGTTCACAACTCCACCAACAATGCATCAGTGTCCCAGTTTTCCCGCATCCCCTCCAACATTCATCATTATTTTTTCCTGTCATCTTAGCCAATCTGACAGGTGTGTAGTGATATCGCAGAGTTGCCTTAATTTGCATTTCTCTGATCAATAGTGATTTGGAACACTTTCATATGAGTGGAAATAGTTTCAGTTTCATCATCTGAAAATTGTCTGTTCATATAGCCTTTGACCATTTATCAATTGGAGAATGGCTTGATTTCTTATAAATTTGAGTCAATTCTCTATATAGTTTGGAAATGAGGCCTTTATCAGAACCTTTAACTGTGAAGATGTTTTCCCATTTTATTGCTTCTCTTCTAATCTTGTTTGCATTAGTTTTGTTTGTACAAAGGCTTTTTAATTTGATGTAATCAAATTTTTCTATTTTGTGATCAGTAATGGTCTCTAGTTCATCTTTGGTCACAAATTTCTTCCTCCTCCACAAGTCTGAGAGATAAACTATCCTATGTTCCTCTAATTTATTTATAATCTCATTCTTTATGACTAAATCATGGACCCATTTTGATCTTATCTTGGTATATGGTGTTAAGTGTGGGTCCATGCCTAATTTCTGCCATATTAATTTCCAGTTATCCCAGCAGTTTTTGTCAAATAATGAATTCTTATCCCAAAAGTTAGGATCTTTGGGTTTATCAAACACTAGATTGCTATAGTTGACTATTTTGTCTTGTGAACCTGACCTATTCCACTGATCTTAGCCAATACCAAATGGTTTTGGTGACTGCTGCTTTATAATATAGTTTTAGATCAGGTACAGCTAGGCCACCTTCATTTGATTTTTTTTTCATTAATTCCCTTGAGATTCTTGACCTCTTGTTCTTCCATATGAATTTTGTTGTTATTTTTTCTAGATCATTAAAATATTTTCTTGGGATTCTGATTGGTATAGCACTAAATAAATAGATTAGTTTAGGGAGTATCATCATCTTTATTATATTCGCTGGGCCTATCCAAGAGAACTTAATATTTTTCCAATTATTTAAATCTGACTTTATTTGTGTGGAAAGTGTTTTGTAATTTTGCTCATATAATTCCTGACTTTCCTTTGGTAGATAGATTCCCAAATATTTTTTGCTGTCGACAGTTATTTTGAATGGAATTTCTCTTTGTATCTCTTGCTGTTGGATTTTGTTGGTGATGTATAAAAATACTGGGATTTATGAGGATTTATTTTGTATGCTGAAACTTTGCTAAAGTTATGAATTATTTCTAATAGCTTTTTAGTAGAATCTCTGGGGTTCTCTAAGTATGCCATCATATCATCTGTAAAGAGTGATAGTTTGGTTTCCTCATTGCCTACTCTAATTCCTTTAATCTCTTTCTCAGCTCTTATTGCTGAGGTTAATGTTTCTAATACAATATTGAATAATAATGGTGATAATGGCCAACCTTGTTTCACTCCAGATCTTACTGGGAAAGATTCTAGTTTTTCCCCATTGCATATGATGCTTACTGACAGTTTTAAATATATGCTCCTAACTATTTTAAGGAAAAGTCCATTTATTCCTATCCTCTCAAGTGCTTTTATTAGGAATGGATGTTGGATTTTATCAAATGCTTTTTCTGCATCTATGGAGATGATCATATGTTTTTTGTTAGTTTGGTTATTGATATAATCAATTATCCTAATAGTTTTCCTAATATTGAACCGGACCTGAATTCCTGGTATAAATCATACTTGGTCATAGTGTATTATCCTGGGGATGATTTTCTGTAATCTTTTTGTTAATATTTTACTTGAGATTTTAGCATCAATATTCATTAAGGAGATTGGTCTATAATTTTCTTTCTCTGTTTTCGACCTACCTGGTTTAGGTATCAGTACCATGTCTGTGTCGTAAAAGGAATTTGATAGGACTCCTTCAATCCCTATTTTTTCAAATAGTTTATATAGCATCTTGTTAATTGTTCTTTAAATGTTTGGTGGAATTCACATGTAAATCCATCTGGTCCTGGGGATTTTTCTCCTTAGGGAGTTGATTAATAGTTTGTCTTATTTCTTTTTCTAAAATGGGACTGTTTAGGATATTTATTTCTTCCTCTCTTAATCTGAGCTAGCTATATTTTTGAAGGTATTCTTCCATTTCATTTAAGTTGTCGAATTTATTGGCATAAAGTTGGGCAAAGTAATTCCTAATTATTGCTCTAATTTCCTCTTCATTAGTGGCGAGTTCTCCCTTTTTCATTTTTAAGACTAACAATTTGATTTTCCTCTTTCCTTTTTTTAATCATATTTACTAAGGATTTGTCTATTTTGTTGGTTTTTTCATAGAACCAACTCTTAGTTTTATTAATTAATTCAATAGTTTTTTTTTCAATTTTATTGATCTCTCCTTTTATTTTTAGAATTTCAAGTTTAGTGTTTGACTGGGAGTTTTTAATTTGTTCCTTTTCTCACATTTTTAGTTGCAAGCCCAATTCATTGACCTTCTCTTTCTCTATTTTATGCAAGTAGGCCTCTAGAGATATGAAATTTCCCCTTATTACCACTTTGGCTGCATCCCACACATTTTGGCATGATGTCTCATTGTTGTCATTTTCTTATTAATTATGTCTATGAGTTGCTGTTTCACCCAAGCATTCTTTTGTATGAGATTATTTAGTTTCCAATTATTTTTTGGTCTATTTTCCCCTGGCTTTTTGGTGAATGTAATTTTCATTGCATCATGATCTGAAAAGGATGCATTTACTATTTCTGACTTATTGCATTTGAGTTTGAGGGTTTTATGTTCTAATATATGGTCAATTTTTGTATAGGTTCCATGAACTGCTGACCAGAAAGTGTACTTCTTTCTGTCTCCATTTAATTTTCTCCGTATTCTATTTACCTCTTTGACTTCTTTCTTATTTATTTTGTGCTTTGATTTATCTAATTCTGAGAGTGCAAGGTTAAGATCTCCCACTATTATGGCTTTGCTGTCTATATATTCTTGCAGCTCTCTTAATTTCTCTTTTAAGAATTTAGATTCTACACCAATTGGTGCATATATGTTTAATATTGATATTGCTTCATTACCTATGCTACTCTTTAGCAAGATATGGTGCCCTTTGTTGGAATCTTTACAAACTCTTAAGTCATTAGAGTTGATAGAGACAATAATTATCTAATTTAGCATGGTTCAGTATAATTGATCTAATCCTATAAGGAGATGTTATGGGCCAGAAGAAACAAGGTACTAAATAGAACTGATAGACAATAATGCTTGTGTTCACACTTTTAGAGAGCTCATATAAGCAAGAAGTACCTAAGTACTCATTGGAATTCACAAGTATGGGAGATTCACAAAGTTAACTGTGTAACTTTGTGAATTCACACCTTCCTTGAAGCTCTTAGGGCCAGAGAGCACTCTGGGAGAAAACCCATAATCCTATTCTCTCAGAAGAGTCATATATAAGCCCAGTCAAGAGAGTTCAGCTGAATTACATTGGAGAGGAACACTCTGGGCCAGACACAGAGCACTCTGGGAGAGCCAGAAGCCCTCTCTTGGAGGCAAGAAAGATTCATTACAACTTTTACCTTGGTGCTGGCTGGAGGCAGAGGCAGAAGCAAAGGACAACGTTGCAAGAGCTCTTAGAACCAAGGAGAAAGAGAGGCCTCTAAGAAAAGCTAACTGGGCTATATTGAAGACAATAAAAGATCTGAACTTTTATTACCCGGCTGCGTTTTGGGTGATTATTACTCTTAACTGATACTAAGACTGCCTCCAGAAAACCTCCCCAAGAAACCTGCTTTCTCCCAGAGAACTATTATTTTTAAAGAAGAACAAGAACCCCAACAGTCCTTTTTTATCTCTTTTAATTAGATCAATTTTTGCTTTTGCTTGATCTGAAATCAGGATGGCTACCCCTGCTTTTTTTACTTCACCTGAAGCATAGTAGAATCTGCTCCAATCTTTTACCTTCACTCTGTATGTATCTCCCTGTTTCAGGTGTGTTTCCTGTAAACAACATATTGTAAGATTCTGGCTTTTAATCCACTCTACTAACCGCTTCCTCTTTATGGAGGAGTTTACCCTGTTCACATTTATGGTTAAAATTACCAATTCTGTATTATTTACCATCTTGTTAACCCCTGTTTATGCTTTTCTCCCTTCTTTCCTCCTTACCTCCCTCCCCAGTATTAAACTTGTGAGCACCACTTGCTTCTCACAGCCCTCCCTTTTTATGTCCCTCCCTCTGCTTTAGAGTTCCTCTCCCTATCTTACTCCTTTTCCTCACAGATTCTGTATTCCCTTCCACTTAGCTTATTCCTTCCCTTTTCACTTTTCCCTTCCCACTTTTCAATGAGGCGGGAGAAGTTTCATAAATAAATCAAATATGTCTAAAATTTTTCTCTTAAAGTCAATTCTGATGGCAGTACCCACTATATTCATCCCCCTCCATTCTTTCTCTCAAATATAATAAGTTTCCTTTTGCCTCTTCAGGAGATGTAGTACCCCAACTTTACCCTTTTTCTGGTACAATGTCCTTTCCACATCTAGTTTCTAGAACAAAGTATACATGTATCCTTTATACATCTTTGTAGTCATGAGATGTGGAATCACCTAATTCCTCCTGCTGTGAAGTATCATACTCAGAATTGTAATTAACTCCATTCTCATCTAATTCGTCCTCCTTTTCACCTAGTAAAGTTGGCACTTCTTCCTCCTGTACTTTCCTTTTCATCATTCTATCACTTAAATAACTTCTTATAGCCAATTGTATTACATTATATGTATTAATTATTGAGTTAGGCCCATTTTTATCATAGAATTGACAAAGATCCTCTCCAACCAATTTCCATTCATTTAGATCTAATTCCTTATCAAGAGAGAAACAAGGACATATGTCCTTTACAGTTTGTAAAAGTTCAGTGATTTGCTGTAAACTTATAATTAAACCTTGGCTTTCCATAATTTTGACAATGCTCTCTAAACATTTTCCTTGAACAGAAACAGGCTGTTTTCTAAATATCTGTCCCATCTTAGCTGAAATTCTACTTTAACTCTTTTAACAAAATTTCTTTATTGCACTCACCCTAATTTCTGGGTTGAAGAGTATCTTGTACTGTATCTTTAGTCTCCTCAGTATCTTGTTCCCAAGATTTCTTTTTACCTTTTTATGTTTCTCTTGAGTTATATATTTGTTGATCAAACTTTTTGTTAAGTACTGGTTTTTTCATCAAAAATAGGTGAAATTCACTTATTTCGTTGAATGTCCATCTTCTTCCCTGGAAAAAGATGCTCATTCTGGCTGGGTAAGTTATTTTTTGGTTGCATACCAAGTTCCTTAGTCTTTCAGAATATCATATTCCAGGCCCTTTGATCCTTTAATGTGGACGCTGCTAGATCCTGGGTAATCCTTATTGTGGCTCTTCTATATTTGAATTGGGTTTTTCTAGCTGCTTGCAGTATTTTTTCCTTTGTCTGATAGTTCTGGCATTTGGCCACTATATTTCTTGGTGTTTTGATTTTAGGATCCCTTTCAGTAGATGATTTATGAATTCTTTCAATGTCTATTTTGCCTTCTGTTTCTATGACTTCTGGACAGTTCTCTTTGATAATTTCCTGGAAAATAGTGTCCAGGCTCTTTTTTTCATCATATTTTTCCGGGAGTCCAATAATTCTCAGATTGTCTCTCCTAGATCTATTTTCCAGGTCTGTTGTTTTCCCAAGAAGGTATTTGACATTTTTATCCATTGTTTCATTTTTTTGGTTTTGCTTGACTGATTCTTCTTGTCTCCTCGAGTTATTCAATTCCATTTGTTCGATTCTGATTTTCAATGAAGTATTTTCTTCACTCACTTTTTTAATATCTTTTTCTAATTGTCCAATTGAGGCTTTTTAGTCAGTTGTTTTGTTCTATGGAATTTTTTCCATTTTGCCAATTTTATTTTTTAGAGAGCTATTTTCTGTCTCCAGTTCACTAATTCTATTTTGCAGTGATTTGATTTCTTTATCAATTCTGTCTTTAAATGAGTGGAATGATTTCTCCAGACTCTCTTGCCAAGCCTCTCTTTCCTTTTCCCATTTTTCTTCTAGCTCTCTTGTGAGAGCCTTTTTAGTTTCTTCCAGGAAATTCATCTGTGCTGAAGACCAGATGTTATCCTCCTTTGGGGATCAGCTGGAGACAGTCTGTTTTTAGTCTCCTCAGGGTTTAAAGTCTGCTCTCTATCCATATAGAAGCTGTCAATGGTTAAGATCCATTTAAATTTTTTGCTTATTTTGTCAGAGAAGAATCAAAGACAAACTAACAAAGAAAAAGAGAAAAAGAAACCTGAATGGAATCTGCTTCTTTTTGGGGGGGCTGGGAGGAGGGAGGTTGGGTGGCATTTCTGAGCTTCCTCTACAGACCGCGAGGGGCAGCAGCGAGGCACTAATAGGACAGCGATGGCTGGGCTGCACCTGAGCTCTGAGACTCTGAGAGTGTGCTGAGACACTGTGGGGGAGGAGAGGACAAGTCCTGAGAGACTCTAGCTGTTCGGGGTTGTATTCTTCACCCCCTGTGTTTTTAGCTTCTCTGCTTGTTTTCTGACTTGTTGTCAGGGCAAAGTATCCAATCCTGTAGCAAAGCTCTCCCGGCTAAGATGGCTGAGATTACATCCCACCCCCCCTCTGGTCTGCTGGGCTATGAGCTGCCTGCCATACTCTCGCTGTGGCTGCCTGCCCTCAGCCTGCGCCTGCCTGCCCTCAGCCTTCACCGGATCTAAAACCATCCCCGCCCTTGAGCAAAAACAGACATTTCCTGGAGAATTTCAAGGATGTCTTCTCTTGGTAATTATTTGTGGGGTTTTTTTCAGTCAAGCATTAATTCAGAAGCTTATCATGAAATGAATTCCGAGAGAAAACACAGAGCTTACGCAGCTGTGTGCCTCCTCTCCACCATCATGGCCAGAAGTCCTCTTTCACAATTCTCAATGTTAAAATATCGTTGTCACTATGTTATCTTAATACTGCTTATTTCATTTTGCATTATTTCATAGAAGTCTTCATCCCATCTTGTCATTTCCTGAGCACAATAATATTCTATATTAATCATACATCAGTACTTGTGTTTCCATTTCAATTGATGAGCATCCTTTCAAAAGCACACTTTCAATGTGATTTTTTTTAATGCTATTTATAATTTAAATGCTGTCTTTAGCCACTCTTAAAAGTTGTCCCATTAGATATATAGTTGAATCCTCAGTAATGTTCTTGGTTGGTTTTCTTGAAGTCTTGGAGCAGCCTTCATTTCAGTAGAGTAATCACCATGAGAATAGCCAGGTGTTAAAGTCCAAATTCTTTATTATAGCTTTCAAAGTCTTGTCTCCTTGCCTGGGGCTTCAGCTAGCTTTCTTAGAGATCTTCTAGAATTTTGGTTTCGATGGAGAAGCTAAGGAAGACAGGCCTGCCACCATAGCACTGATGAAGATGGAAATGAATCTCTCTCTTTGGTTCCAAGAGCTTGAGCTCTCACCTCCAGTCCTTTGTCTTCTCTGCTCTGAATGAATCTGGCTAAGGTTCCTAGCTTATATGCTCTACACTGAGTATAAACCAATCATTATATCACTTGGAAACCATTATTTGTTGTAAGATTAAATCAATCATATGAACTTAGAGAACTGTTAATCACCATGCTAAATTAGATAACCATTGTCTCATCAATTCTACTAACTTAACATCTTGTAAGAATCCTTGTTTCAGACTTCTGGCCCATAACAAGGTCCCATACTATTTAGTACAGCAGGACAGTTGGCAAGCAGTGAAGCCATATACCTCAATATAAGAAATTGGGGCGATGCTTCCTCCACTCCAGGAACAGAGTACAATTTAAAACAAAACTAAAAGTCATGAAACAGGTTGGAAAATTAACAAAAGAAAAAACTGAACATAGAAAGTTATTATGGTGACAAGGAAAATCAAAATTCAAACTCAGAAGATGACAAAAATGACTATATGTGAAACCTCAGTGAAAAGTGTGAATTGATCCCAGGTCCAAAAACAATTCCTAGATGAATTCAAAAAAGAATTTTTTAAAATCAAGTAATAAAGGCAGAAGAAAAATTGGAGGACAGAAATGAGAACAATGTAAGAGAATCATGAAAAAAAGAGTCCACAGTTGGTAATGGAAGCACACAGAGACGGGGTTGGAGAAGACTATAGAAATTCACTGGGAAAAATTAGCCCCTTGAAAAGTAGAATTGGCTAACAAAAAAAAAAAAAAGGTACAAAAGTTCACAGAAAAAAATAATGCCTTAAAATTTAGAATTGAGCAAGTGAAATCTAATGATTATGATGCAGCAAGAAACAATAAAATAAAATCAAGAGAATGAAAAAATAGAAAAAACCCATCTAGTATCTTATTGGAGGAGGGGAATGACCTAGAACTCTCTGAAAGCTACAATCAAAAAATAAAATAAAACACTAGACATAATCTTATAAGTAATTATCAAGAAAAATTACCCTAATATCATAAAACCAGAGA
Source organism: Antechinus flavipes (assembly GCF_016432865.1). NCBI lineage: Eukaryota > Metazoa > Chordata > Mammalia > Dasyuromorphia > Dasyuridae > Antechinus > Antechinus flavipes. The sequence continues at coordinate 176,231,771 of NC_067401.1, forward strand.
ATAAAATAAAATGAATCAATCACCTCCTGAAAGTGATATAAAAATAAAAATTCCCAGGAATAGGATACTTAAATTCCAGAGTTCCCCAAATAAGATTAAATATTGCAAGAAATCAGGAAAAAAAAATTCAACTATCAAGGAAACACTGTTAGGATTATATAGGATTTAGCCCCTACATTAAAGGATGGAAAGATTCGGAATATATTTCAGAAGGAATTAGAGCTAAGATTACAACCAATAATCACTTACAGAAAGAAACTGAGTTCAATCCTTCAGGTGAAAAAAAATAGATATTTAGAGAAATAGAAGACATTCAAACATTCCTGATGAAAAGGTCAGTGCTGAATAGAACACCGATTTTTCAAATACTATACTCAAGTGAAACATAAAAAGGTAAATAGGAAAGAGAAAACATAAAGGATTTAATAAGGTTAAACTGTTTTTATACCTATACATGAAAAGATGATACTTGTAACTCTAATTTTATTTTATTTATTTTAAAAATACTATCTTATTTTTCCAAATTCATGCAAAGATTGTTTTTAACATTCACCTTTGCAATACCTTCTGTTCCAAATTTCTCTCTCTTGCTCTCCTCTTCCCCCTCCCTAAGATAGAAAGCAATTCAATATAGGTTAAACATGTGCAATTTTTGTAAGCCTATTTCCATATTCATCATGCTGCATAAGAAAAATCATATCAAATGAGGAAAAAAATGAAAAACAAAAACAAAACAAGAAAACAAAAAAAAATGTAAAAAGAAAAAAAAAGGTGAAATTTCTATGTTTTGATTGACTTTCAGATTCCATCGTTCTCTCTGGATGTGGATGGCACTTTCAATCACAAATATATTGGAATTGCCTTAAATCATCTCATTGTTTTTTTTTTTTTTTTTTTGGTTTTTTTTTAAAATAATAGCTTTTTATTTTAAAAATATAGGCAAAGAGAGTTTTCAAAATTCAACCTTGCAAAATCTTGTATTCAGAATTTTTCTCTCCTTTGCCCCACTCCGATCCCTAGAAAGCAAGTAATCCAATATATATTAAACGTGTATGATTCTTCTACACATATTTCCACATTTATTATGATGCAAAATAAAAATCAGATCCAAAAGGGGAAAAAATTAGAAAGAAAAAAAAGCAAGTAAACAACAACAAAAAGGGTGAAAATACTATGTTTTGATCCACATTCAGTCCCCACAGTCCTTTTTTTGGATGCAGATGGTTTTCTCAAGTCTATCAGAATTGGTCTGAATCACTTCATAGTTGATAAGAGTCACATCCATTAGAGCTGATCACCACATAATCTTGTTGTTGCTGTGTACAATGTTCTTTTGGTTCTATTCACTTCACTTAGCATCAGTTCATTTAAGTCTTTCCAGGCCTTTCTGAAATCATTCTACTGATCATTTCTTATAGAAAAATAATATTCCATAACATTCATATACCATAACTTATTCAGCCATTCCCTAACTGATGAACATGTACTTGGTTTCCAGTTCCTTGTCGCTATAAAAGGGACTGCTACAAACATTTTTGCACACATAGGTTCTTTGCCCCCTTTTTATGATCTCTTTGGGCTACAGATCCATTCCAAACACTGCTAGATCAAAGGATATAAACAGTTTGATAGCCCTTTGGGCATAGTTCAAATTACTCTCCAGAATGGTTGGATCATTTCACAACTCCACCAACAATGCATTAATGTCCCAGTTTTCTCACATTACCAACATTTACAATTATCTTTTACTATCATCTTAGCCAATCTGAGAGGTATGTAGTGGTACTTGAGTTGTCTAAATTTGCATTTCTCTGATCAATAGAAATCTCCTCTTTATTGAAAAGAGCCAAGTCACTCACAGTTGATCATCACATAATCTGATTGTTATTTATTGATATTATCATTATCTTTTCTTGTCATCTTAGTCAATTTCAGAACTATAAAGTGGTACCCCAGAGTTGTCTTAATTTGCATTTTTCTAATCAGTAGTAATGTAGAACATTTTTTCATATGACCAAATATGGCTTTAAATTCATTTAAAAAGTGTTTGTTCATATCCTTTGACCATTTATTAAGTGGGAAATGGCTTGTATTGTTATGAATCTGAATCAAGTCTCTGTATATTTTAGAAATTAAGTCTTTATCAGAAACACTGGCTGTAAAAAAAAAAAAAAATCCCCAGCTTTCTGATTCCCTTCTAATCTTGGCTGCACTGATTTTGTTTGTGCCAAAACTTTTTAATTTAAAATAATCAAAACTATCCATTTTGCATTTCATAATGTTTTCTAATTCTTCTTTAACCCTTGTTCTCCTAATTTCCTTATATTATCATCCTTTATATCTAAATCATGAAGCTATTTTGAGCATAAGCTTCCGTCCATCTTTGATCAATTAAAGCTCTCTTTATCGAAGAGATCCACTTCCATCAGAATACATCCTCAAACAGTATTGTTATTGAGGTATATAATGATCTCCTGCTTCTACTCCTTTCACTTAGCATCAGTTCATGTAAGTCTTGCCAGTCTTCTCTGTATTCATCCTGCTGGTCATTCCTTACAGAACAATAATATTCCATAACATTCATATATCACAATTTACTCAACCATTCTCCAATTGATGGGCATCCATTCATTTTCCAGCTTCTAGCCACTACAAACAGGGCTGCCACAAACATTTTGGCACATACAGGTCCCTTTCCTTTCTTTAGTATCTCTTTGGGATATAAGCCCAGTAGAAACACTGCTGGATCAAAGGGTATGCACATTTTGATAACTTTTTGAGCATAGTTCCAAATTGCTCTCCAGAATGGCTGGATATGTTCACAATTCCACCAACAATGTATCAGTGTCCTGTTTTCCCACATCCCCTCCAACATTCCACATTATCTTTCCCTATCATTCTAGCCAATCTGACAGGTGTGTAGTGGTATCTCAGAGTTGTCTTAATTTGCATTTCTCTGATTAATCATTATTAATTTGGAGCATATTTTCATATGTCTATAAATAGTTTCAATTTCTTCACCTGAGAATTGTCTGTTCATATCCTTTGACCATTTATCAATTGGAGAATGGTTTGATTTCTTATAGATTAGAGTCAATTCTCTATATATTTTGGAAATGAGGCCTTAGATGTTGGTCAGTGCCTAATTTCTGCTATACTATTTTCAAGTTGTCCCATCAATTTTTGTCAAATAATGAGTTTTTGTCCCAAAAGCTGGAGTCTTTGGGTTTATCAAGCACTAGATTAATATAGTTATTCATTATTGTGTCTTGTGAACTTCACCTATTTCATTGATCCACTACTCTATTTCTTTTCAAATGGTTTTGAATACCACTACTTTATAATATGGTTTTAGGCCTGGTATGGCTAGGCCATCTTTTTTTGCATTTTTTCATTAATTCCTTTGAAATTATTGACTTTTTGTTCTTCTTTTAATTCTATAAAGTAATTTCTTGGCAATTTGATTGGTATGGCACTGAATAAATAAATTAATTTTGGTAGAATTGTCGTTTTTATTATATTCTCTCAGCCTATCCATGAGCATTTGATATTCCTCCAGTTGTTTAGAATTAATTTCATTTGTGTGAAAAAAAAGTGTAATTATATTTATATTGTTCTTAGTTTTTCTTGGCAGGTAGACTCCCAAATAATTTTTATTGCCTATAATTATTTTAAATGGGATTTCTCTTTCTATTCTGTGATACTGAGCTTTGTTGGTAACATATAGAAATGCTCATGATTTATGTTTATTTTATATCCTGCAATCTTGTTAATGTTGTTAATTGTTTCTAGTAGTTTTTTTAGTTGATTCTCTAGAATTCTCTAACTACATCATCATATCATCCACAAAGATAGTTTTATTTCCTCATTACCTACTCTAAGTCCTTCGATTTCTTTTTCTTCTCTTATTGCTAAAGCTAATATTTTAGTACAATACTTAAATATAGTGGTGTTAATGGTCATCTTTGTTTCACTCCAGATTTTATTGGAAATGTTTCTAGTTTATTCTCATTACATATAATACTTGCTGATGGTTTTAGATAGATGCTACTTATCATTTAAGGAAAATTCCATTTATTCCTGTGCTCTTTAGTGTTTTTATTAGGAACAGGCATTATATTTTGTCAAATACTTTTTCTGTATTTATTGAGATAATCGTATGATTTCTGTTAGTTTTGTTGTTAATACGATCAAATTATGCTGACAATTTTCCTGACACTGAACCAGCCCTGCATTCCTGGTATAAATCCCATTGGGGCATAGTATATTATCCTAGTGATAAAATATTATTTGCTAATATATATTTAAGATTTTTGCATCAATATTCATTAGGGAAATTGGTCTATAATTGTCTTCTCTGTTTGATACTTTCTGGTTTAGGTACCAATACAATATTTATAATCATAAAAGGAATTTGGTAGGACTCCTTCTTCCCCTATTTTCCCAAATAATTTATATTCTATTGGAATTAATTGTTCTTTTAAATGTTTGAAAGAATTCACTTGTAAATCCATCTGGGCCTAGAGATTTTTTCCTTGGGGAATTCATTAATGGCTTGCTCAACTTATTTTTCTAAAATGAGACTATTTAAATATTTTATTTCCTCATCTATTAATCAGGGCAATCTATATTTTATAAGTATTTAATTTTCTCTTCATTGGCATTAAGTTCTTTCTTTTCATTTTTGATACTAGTAATTGATTTTCTTTTTTCATTTTTCTAATTAATTAACCAGAGATTTATCTTTTAAAAAAAAAAAACTTGCTTATTAGTTCAATAGTTTTCTTTCTTTCAGTTTTATTAATCTCTCCTTTGATTTTGAGAATTAATTGGAAGTTTTAAATTTCTTATTTTTCTAGCTTTTTAGTTTACTATTTCTGCCTTTCTGTATTTGATTGTGAGATTTTTATGCCCTAATACATGGTCAATTTTTATGTAGGTGCCATGTACTAATAAGAAAAAGTTATGCCCCATTCAATTTTCTCCATAGATCTATCATGTTTATTCACCTCCTTAACTTCTTTCTTGCTTATTTTGTAGTTAGATTTATTTAGTCCTGAAAGAGAGAGGTTAAGATCCCCTATTAGTATAGTTTTGCTGTCTATTTCTTCTTACAATTCAATTGACTTCTCCTTTAAGAACTTGGATGCTATACCATTTGGTGAATATATGGTTAGTATTTATGTTACTTTATTATTTATAGTATCCTTTGGTAAGACGTAATTTCATTTCTTAACTCCTTTAATTAGATCTATCTTTGCTTTTGCTTGCTCTGAGATCAGGATCACTACCCTTCCTATTTTTATTTCAGCTGAAGCATAATAGATTCTGCTCCAGCCTTTTACCTTTACTCTATATATATCACTCTGCTTCAAATGTTTCTTGTAAACAACATATTGTAGGATTCTGGCTTTTAATCCACTGCTATCCACTTTTGCTTTATGGGAAAGGTTATCCCATTTACATTCATAATTAATTTTTTAGTTGATTCTCTTTTGTGCCATCTTATTTTTTCCTTATTTATACTTTTCTCTCTCCTTTCATTCTTTCTCTCCTCATCAGTGTTTTGCTTGTCACCACCACCTCTCTCAATCTCTCTGACCTTTTTTTCAGCACCCCCCTTCCTTATCCCTTTTCCCTTATCTTTCTGCCTTCCCTTCTATTAGTCTCTTCCTTTCTTTTCTTCTTTCCCTTCTATTTCTCCATAGGATGAGACTAACTTTTATGCCAAATTAAATATGTATGCTTATCTCCTCCCACCAATACTTGTAACTCTTAAGAACTTTATCACTATTAGGACAGTCAGTAGTAGTATATCTAAAATAGAGTATAAGTTGACTTTAATGAGATGATATCCAAAATAAAATTAAATTAATGGAAAAGAAAGAGGAATGTACACTGAGAGAAGATAGATGTGAGAGGTAGAATTGAGTAAATTATCTCACATGAAGAAATGATAAAGATCTATTATAGTAGAGAGGAAAATGGGGGGACAGCCATATTGCTTGGACCTTACTCTCATTGGAATTGGTTCATAGAAGGAATAAAATACACACTTAGCTGACTATAGAAATCCATCTTAAATTAGTATAACTATAGAGAAGTCGGGGGGGGGGAGACAAGGAAAGAGGAGAGGACTGACAGAAGGGAGGAAAGATTGAAGGAGGTGGTGGTCACAAACACAACAGTGATGAGAAGGGACAGGGTGATAAGAAAGAGAAGGGGAAAGAGAGAAAAAGAGAGTGACAGAGACAGAGACAGACAGAGACAGATCCTGAGACTGGGAGGGAGGGAGGAAAGGAGGAAGGGAAAAAAAGAGGGCAGGAAGGAGGGAGAAAATAATAAATGGGGTAAGTAGGATAGAAAGAAATAACACAGTTAATAATCATAATTGTGAATGTGAATGTAATGAACTTATCCATATAAAAACCAGTATGTTGTTTAGAAGAAACACATTTGAAAGAGAGAGACAGAAAGTACAAGTAAGGAACTGGAGCCGATCACAGATTCCAGAGTAGGTCTATTGACTCCAACTCCTGTTTTTTTTTTTTCCATGACATCAAAATGTACCTTCCAAAATATAGAGAACAGAGTAATTTGACACGTGTCAAATTTAGAATTTAAATTATAATTTAAAAACTAGAATTAAAAACTTTTTAAAAGACGCTTTTTTTTCACTTTTTTTTGTTACCCTACTGAGTCAACTTTATATGAACATCTTTCTCCCCTTTACCAATATGGCATAATTTGAGGAGTGCTGAATTGCCCCTTACTGAAAATTATTTTCTTTCATCTTGATATGATGTTAAAAATGCCCATCATTTTTGCTCTTACATTTGCATTGCATTTCTCTTATTAACAAACATTTTGTCATATGGTTATGTTTTATTATTCCCTTGAGAACTCTTTGTTAATAACCTTTGACTATCTCTTGGGAGGTGGGTATTATTCTTACATATATTTATTAATTGATTACATATTTTGAAAACCAAACCATTATAAGAGAAATTTATTCAAAGACTTTTTTTTCCCAATTGAGTAGCACCATTCTTATTCTAAATGCATTGTCCTCTATTCAGAAGCTTTCCAGTTTCAAGTAATCAAAATTTTCTTTTATAATTGCCTTTATCTTTTGCTTAATTAAAATATATATTCCCTTTTATACTCATAGATTTAAGAAGCATATGATCTCTTTCTCTTAAGCTTTTTATAGTGTGATCTTTAATATTAAGGTTGCATATCTGTAGTGTTCTTGTTTGGTTTTCTGGAGGTCTTGGAGCAGCCTTCTTTTCAACTAAGTAATCACCACGAGAATAGATAGATGTTAAAGTCCAAATCCTTTATTATTTCCTTCACAATCTAGTTTCCTTGCCTGGGGCCCGGGCCAGCTTTCTGGAGAGCCTTTCAGATTGACCTTGGTATCAGTGGGGGAAGTGCAAGAGGCCAGTCACCATGGTATTATGAGATGAAGTGAATGAATCTGGCTCTGTGTCCCTTCCGAGTCTGTGTCTGGCCCTTCTAAGTCTCTTTCCTAGCCCTTCTGAGTTTGTCTCTGGCTCTGAGTCCCAGCTTATATGCTCTACACTGAGTATAAACCCCAATCATTATATCACTAGCAAACCATTATTTGTTATAAGATTAAATAAATCATACTGAACTTAGAGAACTATTAAGCACCATGCTAAACTAGATAATCATTGTCTCATCAATTCCACTAACTTAACACCTTGTAAGAATCCTTGTTTCAGAGTTCTAGCCCATATCACATGTCCATTTAGACTATATTGTAGAATATAATATAAGGTATTAGATAACTTTCTAGTTTTACCAAAAGTTTTTATCAAGCAAGGAGTTTGTTCCTAGATAATATTTTCTACTTTATCAAACATTGGCTTATTGAACCAGAAACTATTGTTCCTGTTTTTGCCTTTTGTAGTCTATTCCATTGTTTTCTATTTATTCTTCAACCACCAGATTCTTCAACCACTTTTTGATGAGTGCTCCATTATATAGTTATAGACCTAAAAGTGCTATTTCCCCACCCCTACTTTTTTCATAATTTTCCTTTATTCAAGATCTTTTATGTTTCAAATGAATATTATTATTTTATCAAGTTCTGTAAAACTACTCTTTTTTATTAGCTTCTTAAAGTTCATTTTGTGCTCTTTTCAAACTCTCACTCTTTGAATTATTCATTTTCTTTTCTGTCTACTCTAGACCCTCATATTTGATTCATGACTGATTTGATTCATCATCTGGTCTCTTTTCTCTATATTTTTCATTACCCATCCTAGACTCTACTTTCTAGTCAATTTCTATCACTGTTTTGTAAACCTTGTCCCATAAATTCCCTTTTTTCTATTGTGCTTCATTCTCAAAATAATGCTAATTGTTACAGGTATCAGAGAGGATAGGATAGGATCCCATGGCAGAGATCCCCCACCACATCGCTGATTATGCAGCCCACCACTAACTTACACCCTTCCTTCATTAATTTTTATTTTTCCCATTTTCCCGAAAAACTCCTCGGACCCAAGCTTTTCACGCCCCCAACTGCCAGTTGCCTTTAAGGATTCCAACTTTCCACTCCTGTTATAATGAGCTATAGATACTTTTTAAGTACAAAACCCCTAGACCACACCCAATATAAGATTTTCATCGAACTTTATAGACCATCTTTCTACATTTATAAGAAATTCATCAAAGGAACCCCTCCCCAACACTCAATCCTTTTTTTCTCCTACTCACCCACTCCCTTCTAGACTCTTTTCTTCTGAGACTATAGAAATAACTCCCCTTCATTGATAGTCATTGATTTGACCCCAGCACATCCTCTTTGCTTTGCATATACCCTTCAATGTTGTAATGTAGTGTTTTCACCTCCCCAAATTTTTTATAATTTGTCTCTAGATAGAATGAAGCCAAGTTATGCCCTCAATGTCTCTTTTATATTTCTTCAGTTATCTTCACCCAATTTCTATCTACACATCTATCTTCTTGTGTACATTGAGGAAGAAATCTCTTGTTGTTCCTTCTACTGTCACTCTGACACTGCTCTTGGTTGCTGCTTTTATTCACTCCTACTACTTGTGGTGTTTGAGATACAATAATCTCTTTAGTTTTTTTTTCTAAAAATGTTTATTTATTCTTATTTATTGAACTTCATCAGTTGTCATGTTTGATTAAGTTTAAATAGGGATATTTTAACATGTTTAACATATTTTGGATTACTTGTCATTTAGGGAAGAGGGTGAGGAGAAGGAGAAAAAAATTTGGAACACAAGGTTTTGTAAGGGTCAATGTTGGAAAATTATCCATCCATATGTTTTGAAAATAAAAAACTTTAATTAAAAAAAAAGAGAGAAGAAAAGTTTAAATATGGAGGGTAGAACACCCTGAGCTGTATTCTATTGCTTTTTAGAATGCATTATTCCATTCACTCCCATTTTTAGTGTATACAAAATTAAAAATGTATTTATTTAATTTTTAACTTCTTTATTTTTATAATTTAGTATCTGACATATTATTTATTTATTTAATTCATGAATTTAAAATTTATTTATTTAATTTGTTCATTTGGTCAATTTAATTTATTTTATGTTATTTTTCATTTAATAATTTAATTTGAATTTATTTAATTAATTTTATTTATTTTTAAGCAATAACATTGCTTTATGAATCATGTTGGGAGAGAAAAATCAGAACAAAAGGGAAAACCATGGGAAAGAAAAAAAAACAACAAAAAAAGAAATTAACATAGCATATATTGATTCACATTCAGTCTTCTTAGTTCTTTCTCTGGTTGCAGATGGCATTTTCTGTCCGAAATTTCCTCTGAATCACCGAACTACTGAGAAGAACTAAGTCTTTCATAGTTGATCATTGCACATTCTTGCTGTTATTGTGTACCTTGTATTCCTAGTTCTGCTTGTTTTGCTCAGCATCAGTTCATGTAAATCTTTCCAGGCCTTTCTATAATCAGATATCATTTTTATAAAACAATACATTATCTTCATATATCATAGGTTATTCTACCATTCCCCAGTTGGTGGGCATCTACTCATTTTCCAATTCTTTGTTACCACAAAAAGACCTGCTACAAATATTTTTGCACATGTGAGTCCTTTTCCCTCCTTTATGATTTTCTTGGAATACCCAGTAGTGGCACTGCTGGGTTGTAGGATAGATATACACAGTTTTATAACCTTTGGGCATAGTTCCAGAGTTCTCTCCAGAATGGTTGGATCATTTCACAACTCCACCAACAATGCATTAATGTCTCAGGTTTCCCACAAACCCTCCAACATTTATCATTATTTTTTTCTGTCATTTTAGCCAATCTGAGAGGTATGAGGTGGTATCTCAGAGTTGTTTTCATTTGTATTTCTCTAATCAATACTTATTTAAAACTTTTTTCATATGATTATAAATGGTTTTAATTTTGTCATCTGAAAATTGTTTGTTCATATCATTTGACCATCTATCAACTGAAGAGTTACTTGTATTCTGATAAATTTGATGCAGTTCTTTATATATTTTAGAAATGAGACCTTTATCAGAAACACTGGCTGTAAAGATTTGTACTCCCCATATAACTTTATTTCTGTTGGTTTTGTTTCTGTAAAAACTTTTTAATTTAATGTGATCAAACTTATTCATTTTGCCTTTCATAATGTTCTCTAGTTCTTCTTTGGTCATAAATTTCTCCCTTCTCCAAAGATCTGATAGGTAAATTGTCTCTTCTAATTTGTTTATGGTATCCTCCTTTATGCCCAAATCTTGTACCCATTTTGACCTTGTTTTGATATGGGGTGAGAGAAGTAGATCTATTTCACATTTTCTTCCATTTCTTTCATTCTTTTTAATTTTTTTGACTGATTCTTCAATCATGTTTCATAGAGTCATTAGCCTCCATTTTTCCCTTATAGTTTTAATGTGTGGTTTTCTTTGGGTAGATTTTGTGTCTCTTTATCCATTTGGTTAATTCTATTTTTGAAGGTGTTGTTTTCTTCAAGGGATTTTTTTTTTTTTTGCATTTGACCAATTGTAGTTTTTTAAGGAATTGCCTTCTTTTTCTAAGCTGTTGACTTTCTCTTTCATACCTCTCCTTTCTTTTTTCTTTTTTTCTTCTATTTCTCTTATTTGCCTTTTAAAGTCTTTTATGAGCACTTCCAAGAAGCCTCCTTGGGTTTGAGTCCAATTCATATTACTTTTTGATATTCCCTCTATGGACATTTTGTCCTCATCTGAGTTGATGTCACCTGTCGCCATAGTATCTTTCTATTGATAAGGTTCTTTTCTGTTTCTTGTTCATTTTCTTTCCTTTTCTTTTGATATTTCCTCTTTTTTTTTTTTTTTTTACTTTTATAGTCGAACTCTGCTCCTGAGGTAAAGGGGTGAAGGTGGGGGGGGGGGGGAAGGGGGAGAGCTAGCTGTCCCTAGCTTCCTGAACAGCTCTAAGTCTTGGCTTTGAGCATAAGGTTTCCTTGTGTTTCCTGGGAGTAGCTTTGCCTACCCTTTTCAGGAAACAGCCTGGTTTCCCAAAGTCGCCTTCTGATTTGGGACTGGAGGTTACCTCACTGATCTGCTCCTCTACTGAGCCAGGACTAAGGAGTTGCTGATTTTCTGTGATTAAGACCCTCTCACTGGCTTTCCCAGAGTCTCTCTAAGCTGGGCTGAACACCCTTTTCACTCCAGTCAGAGTGACCTTTCTTGAAGTTTTTCCAATCTATCTTGATCTGGAGAGTGATTTCATTCCATCAAACTCTCTGTTCAGAGGCTTGGTTTCATGTGGTTTTGGAATAAAATTGGGAGAGCTGAAGCAGCTTCCTCATCTTGTCTCCACCCCAGAAGTATAGCTTTTCTTATTCCAAAGTCCTTTCCTTTGTACTTTAAGATAGTTTTCCTGATAATTATCTGTGAATTCTTTCAATTGGTTTTTCATTTTTTATTTTCAGAAGTTTTAGATAGTTCCCTTCTATTATTTCTTTCATTATGTTCCTGTCATAAATATCTTAAACGTATCTTGAAGATGCTAATCAAGGCAGTTTGGGCTCATCATAGTTGCCTTAACTATGATAACAAAACAGTTTGGGAAACTAAGTTCCCAGGATGAGTATTTTGGCATTTCCTGACAAGGGGAGAGTTTCAGAATTCACATCATCTGCCTTCTTCCATACTGGACAATTCAAGGTTTATCAATCCAGGTCTCTGCCCTAACTGATTTTTGGATGGATGGAACTGCTCCAGCTAGTTACTGATTTCTTCCCTTTAGATGTAATGAAACACTATACAGCACCCCTCCCCCTTATTGTTACTCAGGTTCTACCACACTCAATATTAATATGGGTTTCCATACCAGCCCAGGAGTTTGTAGTTTTGCCAAACTGTTAATGTGGGTTTGTACATGCATGCATGCATACACACACACACACACACACACACACACCATCCCGACTCCTATACTCTGGCTCAATGCAGAAAGCTGGATCTCCCCAGCACTGGAAAGAGGGATGGAGGATCTGAGTTTGGAGCTGGGTTTTGTTATTAAAGCATCTGCCTATGTATATGTTTGGTCTGGTTCTGTTAATATTACCTCAAGGAGGTATCATGGAACATGGAGTTGGGATGGGGCTGAGTGAGCTCAAGGTCAGTGAGCATTAGTTTGCTGTCTGGTTTTTTCCTTGTTGTTGTTGTTTTTCACCTTCTTTTGGATTCTGTATGTCCTAGACCATGGAGATAGCTGAAGTTGCTTAATCTTTGGCTTAAAATTTCCATTTTGAAGAGGTTTAAGAGGTTGTGGGCAACAGGAAAAACACCTAGTCCTTCACCTTATTTCTCACACAACACAAAAGTCCCTTGTTCATAAGATCTTGCAGGATCATGAGGTTTTCCTAATAATGAACTCCCTGGAACTTGAAGGATTAAGAGATAAAATACATTCCAGAATGGTGCTGCCAAGTAAGAAATGAAACATTCAGAGAGGAGCTCCCTCCTTAAATAGACATTTTGGAGTTCATAGCTTCACTCTTCAATCAGAGGTGCAGGCATAATACTAAGAATGATAAGATCTTGCAGGATCCCAATAATGAACTTCTTGGCACATAAGAGATGTCCAAGGTTAGGGCAGCCAGATGAGGAATTAGATGTTCTGAGATAGTGTAAATATGATTGCAAATAAGAAAACTTAGGCTCAAATTAAGAGACTTGCCCAAAGTCACATTGTTATTTAATAGTAAATGCATATAAGTGAAATGAGCAGAACCAAGAGATCATTATATACCTCAACAATGATACTGTTTGAGGATGTATTCTGATGGAAGTGGATCTCTTCGATAAAGAGAGCTAATTCAGTTTCAACTGATCAAAGATGGGCAGAAGCAGCTACACCCAAAGAAAGAACACTGGGAGATGAATATAAACTGCTTGCATTTTTGTTTTTCTTCCCAGATTATTTATACCTTCTGAATTCAATTCTCCCTGTGCAGCAAGAAAACTGTTCGGTTCTGCACATGTATATTGTATCCAGGATATACTGTAACCTATTCAACATGTAAAGGATTGCTTGCCATCTTGGGGAGGGGGTGGAGGGAGGGAGAGGAAAAATCGGAACAGAAGTGAATGCAAGGGATAATGTTGTAAAAAATTACCCTGGCATGAGTTCTATCAATAAAAAGTTATTTTTAAAAAAATAGTAAATGCATAGAGACAAAAGATGAAATACTGAGTTTAGTGAATAGATAACTAATAGTCCTTTGGATGGAATTTAGAATTCATGAAAGAAAGAAATAAGAAATCAGATTGGAAATATAGGTGGGAACTCCTAAAATGCCATAGTTAAGAAATTTTATTTTATTCTATCAACATTCTATTTAAATAATGATGATTTTTACATGAATGTAGCATGATAAAACCTTAGGAATTTAGGGGAGGGCACTGGTGTAGAAGAGAGCAGAGGGAAGAGGGATTAACAACATAGACCAAACAGGGAGCTGTTATAATAGTTCAGATGAGAAATGTGAGGGTCTGATAAGTAGTGATGGCTGTGTAAGTGAAGAAAAGGCATAGATATGAAAAAACCTGTAAAAGCAGAATCAACAAAACTTGGATGCTGGATAGGGCAGGATAATAGAGAAAGAGTCAGTGATTCCTGAAGCTGAGAAACTGGGTATCTGTCACAATGGTGTTTGCTTTTCAAGAAATAGAAAAGTTTAGAGGAGAGAGAGATTTAAAAGGGAAAGTATAAATTTTGTTTTTAATATGTTGAATTTAATATTCTTGTAGGACATCCAGAAGACTATATCCTATATTTAGTGTTTGGAGTTTAGAAGATATAGCACATCAGGTTATTGTTGTTGCTATTATTCAGTCATCCAATCATGTCTGATTATTCATGATTCCATGGGATTTTCTTGGCAAAGATATTGGAGTTCTTTGTCATTTCCTTCTTTTGTGGATTAAAACAAACAGAATCACACAATTAGTAAGTATCTGAGACCAGATTTGAACTCTTCCTGAATCCAGGCCAAGCACTCTAGCCACTGAGCCACATAGCAATAATTTATTCTTGTTATATAATTGAGGTTTCTTGATTCTGAATCAGAGATCAAAATCATTCCTCCAATTCTGATTAGTGAGTTCAAATTCTGCCTCTTACAATAGCTGTGCCTTTGAGCAAGTCCCTAAATTTCTCTGAGTCAGTTTCTTTTCTTTTAATTAATTGATTTTTTTTTAGTTGTAGGAAGTTTATTTTTAATACACATTGCTTTATAAATCATGTTGGGAGAGAAAAATCAGAGCAAAAGGGAAAAACCATGGGAGAGAGAATTTTTTCTTAAAAAAATAGAAAAAAGAAGTAAACATAGCATGTGTTAATTTACATTCAATCTCCTTAGTTCTTTTTCTGGATGCAGATGGGATTTTCTATCCAAAGTCTATTGGGATTCCTTTCAATCACTGAACTACTAAGAAGAACCAAGTCTTTCACAGTTGATCATCATACATTCTTGATGTTATCATGTACAACATATTCTTAGTTCTGGTTGTTTTGCTCAGCATCAATTCATGTAAATCTTTCAAGGCCTTTCTAAAATCAACTTGTTCATCATTTTTTATAGAACAATATTTCATTAATTCATGTACTACATCTTATTCAGTTCTTCCTCAATTGATTGGCATCTACTCATTTTCCAATTCTTTGTTACCACAAAAAGGTGTGCTATAAACATTTTTGCATTTTTGCACATGTGGTTCCTTTTCCTTCCTTTGTGATTTCCTTGGGATACAGACCCAATAGTGGCAGTACTAGGTTGAAGGGTATACATAGTTTTATAGACTTTTGGGCATAGTTCCATATTACTTTCCAGAATGGTTGGATCATTTCACAACTCCACCAACAATGCATCAGTGTCCCGACAATGTAATGCATCCTCTCCAACATTTGTTATTAACTTTTCCTGTCATCTTAGCCAATCTGAGAGTTGTGAGGTGGTACTTCAGAGTTGTTTTAATTTGTATTTTTCTAATCGACTGTGATTTAAAGCAATTTTTCATATGACTACAGATGGTTTTAATTTCATCATCTCAAAATTGTCTGTTCATATCACTTGGCCATTTATCATTTGGGGATGAGTCCATTTCTTAGGTATAATTTATGTTCCAAATCCTTTTCTATATCTTCTCTTTCATTTGTCTTCTCCTGCTTTCCTCTACCTTATTTCAATAAACATCTGTTAAATGTAAAAGACTGAGTTCAATGCTATGGACTGAAAGGCAAAATGACACAGAGATTGTCTGGCCAAGATTGCCATTAGGAGTTTACAGTTAAAAATGGAGGCATATAACATATATATACATACATGTGGCACAAAGAAGAATAGAATTAGCAAAATATGAATGGATGAATAAAAAGGGTTTTTATTAAATATGTGCCAAATACTGTTCTAAGTATTTAGATACACAAAGAATATTCTTATATTCTAATTATAGAACCGATAAATATAAAGAAGTTATAGCTAAGGAAGAATGTTTTGTTCTGAGATGTCATGCAAATGATGATTAGAGCCAGAGATTGAGGGATGATTTTTCTAGAAGCAACAACAATATTAAATTATTGTGGTTCCTAGAGCAAAGAAAGATAGTATGTCATAGAGAAAGCTGACTTCAAAACTGGCAAGATCTAGCTTCAAATTCTATCTTTCTGATTGACACTGGACAAGTCACTTAATGTAAGCTGCTGATATTCTTTGGTAAAAGGATTTTCCTCAACTAGAAATTCTCTACACAAATGGAATCATATTCATATCTCAGAAAAAGAAATAGGAGTTAGGGTATAAGGTAATGAGGAAAAATATGGACATGAATTTTATACACATAGTAGTAGCTCAGTTGTCTCTCAGGGTACATGACTTATCATTAAAATCTGTACCCAGGAATGTTGTACCTAAAGTATCATTCCTAATTCCACTGGATCCTCAAATTTTCTCCCTTTCCCATAGACAAACAGATATCAATGAATCTTCAACTAGTAGATGTTATAAATACCCAGGGAAGCCTGTTCTGAAAACAAAACAACACATGAAATTCATACAAATAAACATAGTGGACAGGAACTCCCAGATGACTGGTTAACAGGGTTTCCCTAAGGCGGAAATTCTGAGCCACTCTTTTACCTGCCAATTCACAGAAACTATATATAACTTCTCCTAGCATGCCAGAGGGAAAACCTAGATTCTGATAACCAGGAACAATGTAAAGTCTATGCTAGCTCCCTGGAGGCCTCAGGATCAGCCAGAGTCAAAATAAGTAAAAGTTCTTGGTCTTTAGGGGGAGAAGCAAGCAAACTGCCAGGAGTTTAGTCAAAGATCTCTTCTTGATTCTGGAGTCCAGAATCTCCACCTTTCTCCTCCTTGTCCTGTGCCAAGTGAAGTCTTGCCTCTCTCACCCCACCGTCTAATCCTTGCCTATGATTATCTTAACATCAAAGATTGAGCCAGCACCAATGGTGAGAAGAGCCATTTTCCCAAACATATGCTAATTGAGCCATTGTCACATAGCAAATAAATAATTAGCCTTAAGTGCTCGGTTGTCTAATTCAAGCACACCATTTTGGAGTTTCAGCCCTTTACAGAACAGGGTTGCCTCTTCTGCTCACTTTGCCAATTCCTTTGGCAAGTAATTGGAAGGCTTGGAAGAGAAGTGGTAAGTAAAAGTGACAATGCCTATGAGTTATTTTCTATTTAACCTAGTATCTGTGGCCAAATTGAAGGTCTAGGTCTAAAAAGCTCTTTTTATGAATTCATTTTCTATAACTGCACCTAGATAAGAGAAGAACCATTCCAGTTGCTTTTTTTTTAAGTTGCTCACCTCAAACTCTGCCCAATTCTTTCCTCACTAAGGTGGCTCACTTCACTCAGATATAAAAAACTGACCATGACTTAGGGCAACATTGTATAGAAGATGTATTCTTTAAAAAAAAAAAACAAAACAACAACAACAAAAAAAAAAAACTGCAGTTCTGTGCATCAGATCAGCATTATTTTTTTTTAAAAGTAGATATTTAATTGTTGTTGCCTATGTCCACAGAATTAGGTGTCAGCCCTACTTCCCACCACTACCACCTACAAACATTCAGAGCTTCTTTTGAACTGAGATTTTATTTTTAGAAAGAAACTAAACATCAAGAAGAAAGCTGGGAAAGAAGATGCTTTAGTTAAACCACCCTCTAAAGTCCCCCCTTAGAGTAGTTAGGAACAATAAAATTGGACACTGAAAGCAAGCTGTTATAAGTCTTCTATGGACATGTATTCTTAACCACGCAAGGATAGAAGTAATTATCATAGATGAAATAGATAATTTCGATCAAAAGAAATTGAAAAGGTTTTATACAAAGTTAATGCACTAACTATGAGAAGGGAAACAGCTGAATAGATGAAAAAATGTTTTAAATTTCTTTTACAAGCATTTGGTATCTAATATACAAATATATTGTGTAAATCTACACATACATATGTACATGTGTATGTATGTAAATACACACCAAGTTACAGAAATGGACAATTCTCAAAAATATTGCAAATTATTAACAACCCTATAAAAGAATGCTGCAAATCACAAACAAGAGAAATTCAAATCAAAATAATTTTAAATTTTATTTTAGATTTTGCAAATTAGCAGTGGTGACTAAAAAAATCAAATTTGTAAAATGGGCACGCATAGATATTGATATATGTTTACACACATATATTATATACTTATATGTGCATACCTATACATATATATACATACATATATGTGTGTGTACATACTAAACAACACTGACAATACTCAGTGTTGGGAATGGTATGGGAAGATGCACTCACTGGAACTTTGATAGTACTATGGCTCAGATTAATAGCCCAGAGATTTCATTACATTACCAGTATGGCAATATATATAATACCAAGGAAGCCATTGATAAAATGAAAGTTCCCATATACACTAAAATATTTATAGCAACACTTTTTGTGATAACAAGGAATTGAAAACAAGGTAGATGCTCATCAATTGAGAAATGGCTAAACCAATTATGGCATATGAATATAATGGAATATTATTGTGCTATAAGAAATTAAGAATGTGATAAATGCACAAAAGCATGGACAATTCCATATGAACTGAAGCTGAGGAAGCAAGCAAAGCCTAGAAAATAATATACAATAACTACAATGTATCCTCCCAAATTATCTTGTATTTGCTCAGGTATTTATTTACATAATGTATTTTCCAAAAAATGTAAAGTCCTTGAGAGTAGGTATTATTTCTCTTTTTGTCTTTAACTCTTTTAACTCAGTACCTTGCACATAATAGATACTTAATAAATGAATTATCGGAGGAATTGAAATTCAGCTTCATCAACTCATAGTTCCTAGGCCAGTGCTCTTCCCATGTTTCTCAACTGAATTAAAAAAAAAAATCAATGAGTTTTAACTCAGATAAATTCTTGGACCATGGAGTGAGCCCTAGTTATCTCTATCTCTTTTATATATCTCAACATTTAGCAATATGTAAAAGAAAAAAAATCTTTAAATATGTATTATATGTATGTTTGTGTGTATACACATAATATTTATATTTATTTATTTATTTAATATTATAAATAAATATTTATATATTTATACATAGTGTGTGTTAATTAAAATTAAAGTTTTGTTTGTTTCAAGTTTGTTTTTGGTACTTCCCTTTAGTTGCCGTATCAATCGCCTCCTAGAATCCCCAAGGGGAAATGCTTTGCTGATCGGAGTAGGTGGGAGTGGCAAACAGAGTTTGACAAGACTTGCAGCTTTCATCAGCTCTATGGATGTTTTCCAGATCACTCTAAGAAAAGGTTATTCTATTACTGATCTTAAGGTAAGAACAAAGTCAAATAAGAAGGAACATAGACAACCTTTTCTTCCCACTATCTCCCTTTGCTCTGATTATCTGATTTTAAAATGTCTATATTCTACAGCAAGAGGCAGCATGAAGTAATCAGAGCCAAGATTGCACTTAAGTATCAAACTTCAAATTCCACCCTTGACACACACTGGATATGAGACCCTGGCAAGTTCAATTACCTTCTTGGTGCTAAGTTTCTTAGAAGGGGTCAATCTGTATTGATAGAGAGAACTTCCTTCTCTGGTAATTTTCTATATCAGCGAAATTCTAGATCTAATCCCTATCCCCTGTAGTTTACTTTTTTCCCTTTTTTCCCTACTTTTTATCATACTTCATAAGTCTTTGCTATTCTTCTTTGCATAGTTTTCCTTTATATTCCAGGTTTCCCTTTAATGTGATTTTTCTAAATAAATCAGGTATCAGTGCTACCAAAGATCAAAAAAAAGTAATATACTAAAGAAATTGTAGAGGAAAGGTATTATATCTTAATTATAAGAGTTAAAAAGGCTCTAGGAGCAAGGAATGTAGTTCAAGGCATGTGAAAGAACCGGAGGGATGAGAGGTCCAGGTGAGTTCTACATGGAGGTGGGGCATAGGCCCGAGAGGTGGTATCTGACCCCAGGTACCATATCTCCCTCCTTAGTGCTCTCAAAGTCTAGCATGCCTCCCTCTTCTCGGGTCAATGCCTTTATGCCAGGTTCCTAGAAGACTTCCCCTTTCCCAGATCATTGTGGGGAGGGGGAAGTAATAAATATGCTCTACCTAAGAATAAAGTTCTCTTTCACTTTACCCCTATTCCTGCTAGTTTATCTCTAAGTTATCCGGGTTGGTGCCCAAAGACTAATAAGTTTGGCCTAGTCATGCCACCAATGGGTGGGCAGTTAGAGTAGCCCAAAGGGGAATGCTACACTTAATCTGATATTGCTAAAGGAATAGAAAGTCAGTTTTAGTGTAAGAAAGTAAGATCAGTGAAAAAGTTTCTATTGAGAGCAAAAAAAAAAAAAAAAAGTGAATGGTAAAGGAATAGATGTGCCTATGTCCTTCCTATGCAGGGAAGATCTGGTTAAAAGAAGCAATATTGATTAATGTAAAATTCATTAAAATCAAAGCTCAGCATCCTAGTTTCTAGAGTCATTTAGATTGGTTGAAAATTCAGATATTTTACATATCATCTCAAAAAAGACCTTTTAGGAAAATGTCATTTCTCATTCTAGGAGTCATAATTCTTGTGACTTTGGGTATTTCTAACACATATACACAGTTTCATACCTGTACTCTTAACAAAATATTATTTCTATCTGTCGAGAAGTATTTTTGTAATGCCTACTATCTCTCAGGTACCAAGGACATAAGAACAAAAAGTGAAATCATCCGGGATTCCTTACACAGGAATCAACAACTATAGTATCTTAAAATGGACAGTACTGACTGGTTCAGTTTGTATTCTTCAATTGGCAATGAGAAGTATGATATTGTTATAGATGCAGTATGATGGGCCAAATGAGAGTGAGTTTTTATTGCACAGAAATACAGTACTAAGCACATTATTTTTGAAAATAAAATTTTGGGGTTTTTTCAATTAAAAAATGATTTTTTTTCTCCTTTCTACCTCCTATTCCCACTATTGAGAGGAAAAAAAGAAAGACAACTCCATCTAATAAATATATATCATCAAGCAAAACAAATTTCCATATTCACCATATCCAAAATGAACACCTTTTTATCACCTACTAGCATCTGAAAAATTCTCACTGATATTAATAGGAAGATAAAACAAAAACCCACCATTTCTTAATGTTATTCTTGGTTCTCTCCACAGATGGACCTGGCCAACCAGTGCCTAAAAGCTGGAGTAAAAAATATAAGCTCTGTGTTTCTCATGACAGATGCCCAAGTTGCTGATGAAAGGTTTCTTGTCCTCATCAATGATCTGTTAGCATCTGGTAAGAAAACAACTCCATTGTCTTAACTCTGGGGGAACAAGACACTGCCTATCTGTGGGCAAGGCTTATATAATATGAAAAGTTGATTCAATTTGTTCCATTTGGTCCTAGAGGCAATCTAGAAAGAATAAATAGAAATAGCAATAGGAAAGATTTAAGGTCAATATAAAAAGAAATAATCAGAATTGTTTTAAAAAGGTTGTCATAGAAATTAGCATGTTTTTTTTTCTGATTGAAAGTCTTTAAGCAAAATATGGATGATCACTTTTTGGGTCTCTTATAAAAAGGTTTCTTGTTGAGCTACAAGTTGGATGAGATGACCTCCAATTCTTTTCCAGTTCTTTGAGAGCCTATAATTCTTTAACAAAATTTATACAAGAGAATTCTTTACTCTAAGAATGTTCTGTCTTCTGAGGGTTTTTTCCTCCCCTATGCCCTTGGAAACAAAGGAAATCATCATTCTAAGAGTAAAAGTTAAAGAATCATAAGAGGTGCTAGTCAAAGAATGAAGTTAATTTGCAGCCCTCCAAGGAAGGAGCAAGCTAAATTAAAGTGGATGCCAATCAAGTCTCAGAGAAATAAATCTTTTGGCCATGTCTTGATACTCTTGATACTGGTGAGCCTTGTGCAGGAAGGAGGGGAAAAAAGTGAAAGGGCCCATTCCCTGAAGATGGCAAGTAGTCATACAAATGTCAGATATAAATTACTAAGGACATTGACCCTTAGGTGTAAACTAGGAGAATTAATAGAAATTAATAGAATAGGAAAGTTAAACATGAGAGTTGTGCTTTATATTGATGGAGTAACAAGATGCTGTGATAGAGGGTAAGAATTATGTATCTAGCCTCCAAAGACTTGGGTTAAACTCCCAATTATACTATTTACTGGTGGTATGATCTTATGGAAATCATTATCTCTCTGGCCCTTGGTAACTTTATCAGTAAAAATGATGTGGTTGAACTAGTTAAGCTTCAGGCTCATTTGGGACTCTAGGGTCTTTCTTGGCTAAATGGCAGGAAATGGGAAGTTTTTTGATCAATTTTGTTCAATACTTGTTTTGTTGACATTCTGCATAATCTGTGTGTTTTGCTCTTGTTTATTCAGAAATCATAGCTAATAAAGAAAACTGGACAAAGATGCTTTAAAGAGAAAATCTTGAGCAATACAAATCTATCTGAAACTGACATAAAAACTATAACCTGTTTTTAATAATTATGTCAAAAAACAAGTATTTAAAATTTTTAGATATAACCAATGATGTAATCCATTTTGTTAGACTATGAAGGCTAGAAAATATCCTGAATTAAGAAGAGGACATCCACTCCCAGAAAGTGAGCATTCCAATAATTCTAGTGTTTTATTTTAGAACAAGATTGAAACTATAAGCAATTTTGTCCAGAGAGTTATATCACATTCCTTGCTATTAGTATCATAGGAAGGTATGCTTTCTAGATGATATTCTCAATAAGCAAAATGCATCTGGAGTGTGAATCTGAAGTCAAATGATCTGCTCATTGCCATGGAAAAAGAATGTCTTCCCTGTCTTTGAATGTAGCTGCTGGGGAATGAGTCAAAACCTTTAAATCTGCACTCTGTTTTTCCCCAGGAGAGATTCCAGATCTATATTCTGATGATGAAGTTGAAAACATCATAAGCACTTTGAGAAATGAAGCCAAGAGCCGGGGGTTATTTGATAGCAGGGAAAATTGCTGGAAATTCTTCATAGAAAGGGTCCAACGGCAACTGAAGGTAGAAAAAGATTCTAGTCCCATTAGGAACTAGATATGACCTGGCAGAAATAACTTGGGAGATGTTATAGGTGCAGTTATTTTCGCTTATTGCTAATGAGAATACTGGCCCAATATCTTCACTATAATCACAAATAGATTCCTGGACTTTGTTCCTCCATGTCTCTTGGCCTCCCTGACTCCCTTCAAATCTCAGCTGAAGTCCACATTCTGTTTTTCCTAGTCCCCCTTAATTTAATTACCTTTTCTCTGAGATAATTTTTAATTTATCCTTTATGTGTCTTGCTTATGTATATACCTTGATTAGAAACCACTTGAGAGGAGAGCCCTTGAGTGGGCTTAGATGTAATAGAATTTTTACATAGCATTATTCCCACAAAATTCACTTTCAAATACAACATAGGTGTTTAATGAGTTCATATATCAGCCTCTGCAGGGTTAAATCCTTTTTTCATTCCTTTTCCTCATTCTTTGGGGCACTGGACTTGCTGACTGATAAAGGTTTCTTCATGGATTCCATTACCAGCTGGGGTTTGTTTTGAACCCATTATTTGTATCCCAATCCAAAATGACTCTCTGGATCCCAAGAAGATATAAGCATTGTCCTTTCATTTACTTACCCAGAGCCATTCAGGTGCCCATCTTAATCTATATAGGAGAAAAGCTCACAACCAAACAAGAGATAGAAAGGCTCATAGGAGATAAAATAGATAATTGTGATTACATACAGTTAAGAAATTTTTAAACAAATAAGACCTATACAACTAAAGTAGAAGAAAGGAGTAGAAAAAAAGAAGGAAATTAACAGGAATCTTTGCAGCATATTTTTCTGACAGGAAGATATATATATGCATATATTATAGGTAGGAGTGGGTTGGATGTATATGTGTGTGTATACACATACCCATATGCACACAAATATATGCGCCAAATCTATAAGAATAATAATCACCCCCAATTGACAAATGGTCAAAGGATATGAGCAGAAAGCTTTCAAAGGAAGAAATCAAAGATAATAATCATATGAAAAAGTATGCTAAATCACTGAAAATTTTTAAAAAGCAAATTAAAATATCTCAGGTTCTACCTCATATCCATGAGATTGGCTAAAATTACCCAAAAGAAATGACAACGCTGGAAAGGATATGGCATAGTTTCAGTAATGCATTGTTTGTGGAACTATGAGCTATTCTAACTATTCTGAGAGGAATTTGGAACTCTGTCCCAAACGCCATTAAACATAATAAACATAATAAACCTACAAAAACATGGTAAATATATCCTTTGACCCAACAACATCATTACTAGGTTTATACCCCCAAAAAGATCAAATAAAAAAGAAAATGACCATATATACAAAAATATTTAAAGCAATTCTTTTTGTGGTTGCAAAGAATTGAAACTGAGAGGATGCGCATCAAATGGAGAATGTCTGAAAAGGTTTTGGTATATGAATATGATAAACACTATTGTGCTAAAAGAAATGATTAAGGGGATGATTTCAGAAAAATCAGGCAAGACTTGTATGAGCTGATAGAAAATGAAGTGAGCAGAACCAAACAACTTAACAATATTGTAAAGATAATCAACAATGAAAGACACAGTAATTTTGACCAACATAATAACCAAAGAAGTCATGTTGAAACATGCTATCTGTCTCCAGATAGAGAACTGATGTTCTCAGCATATAACTTGTTGCATTTTTTCCTTCACTTTTCACAAATGCAGACATTTTTTGTGTGATTTCATATTTGTAATGAGCTTTGTATTTCTTGACTTCTCAATGGATTGGGGAAGGAGAGAATTTGGAATTTAAAATAAAATTAATACTTTAAAAAAGAGAGAGTAAGGACTTTTGCCTTGCTTTGTATCCTTATAAAGTGTTTAGCACAGTGCCTGGCACATAGTAAGTGCTTAATAAATGCTTATTGAGTTGACTTTTTCAAAGATGTGCATAGCTATGACTACATGGGAACAATGTTACCTAGGAAGCACAAGACAAGCCCTCAATTTCTGGTTTACAGTAAGTCTTTAAAGCTATAAAACAACATTAGGTGATAAAGAAACTTGAGGTCATTTCTGTTTCTCTGATTAGTATTTCCTTTATTCCTTCTTCATTCTCTGACACTTCTGAATTCTCAGGTTACACTCTGTTTCTCCCCTGTTGGGAACAAGCTAAGAGCCCGCAGCAGGAAATTCCCAGCCATTGTGAATTGCACAGCCATTGATTGGTTTCATGAGTGGCCTCAACAGGCACTGGAGTCAGTTGGCCTGCACTTCTTAAAAAACATGAAGAACATTGATGTAAGTCTGGGGAAGGAAAACAAAGCTGGCACTCTCTGAGAACTTACCCACCTTTGAGGGGAGCTTTTTACTGGTTCTAAACAGCAGAATTTTCCTCAGAACTTTGGGGTAGGATAATAATGGAATAGAAGCCAATCCACAAGTCTTTGGGAACCACAGAGAGAAGAGAGGAGGAAACAATTTATGGTATGGGGAGTTGTTTTGTAATCTTCTCTTTTATTTCAGCCAACCTTAAAGGAGTCAATTAGTAAGTTCATGGCTTATGTACATACAAGTGTCAACCAAATGTCCCAGTCTTACCTGCGATATGAACGGCGTTATAATTACACAACACCCAAATCCTTTCTGGAGCAGATTAGACTGTATCAGAACCTGATGGTCAAGAATGGAAAAGAGCTGACATCCAAAATGGAAAGGATTGAGAATGGGCTACAAAAGCTTCATAGTACATCTGCCCAGGTGAGCAGAATTTAATAGTTTTCAATTATTTTAATTTGATTGACTGAAGTGTCCCAATTGAATTCAAAGTCCAAGTCTTTGGACTTTGCGGATTCTAGGATCCTCAAAAGATCCATTAGGATCTTAGAAAGTGTAATCCATTGTCTCAAGAAGACTTCATAATCTTTCCAGACAAAGGAAAAAGAGACCAAAAAAGTTTGAATATCTCTTCAACTGGGAAGAAAAGAGGCTGAAAAATAGAAGAGCTGAAGAAGGACTACCTGAATGGGGAATATGATAGGCACAGAACTGCTAGAAGCTTTGGGTCATAGTTCTACTAATCATATGAAATTCTACTGGGAAGATAGAAGATTGGTCTTTTCTGAGGATATTCAACTGCCTGATAAATTATATTCTCCCTTTTCTTTCTGAAAGTGGAGGTTTAAATAATAAAATTTTGTATCTTTTTGTTATTGTACTTTTATTAGTATTTCAGTTCTGTTTTTTTCCAGATAAAGATTGTTCTTAATTCAAAGAGAATATAAATTAAGGGATGGCAATAACTATTAAAAAATAAAGGTCTTCTATTTTTATACTCAGAATTCTTTTTTCCCCTGAGGCAATTGGGGTTAAGTGACTTGTATGGAGAGTGGGGAGGGGGGTCACACAATTAGGAAGTCTTAAGTGTCTGAGGCCAGATTTGAACTGAGATCCTCCTGACTCCAGGACTGATACTCTATCCACTGTACCACCTAGCTGCTCCTGTACTCAGGATTCTTTTCTGTGATCTGGTGACTAGTGAGCAAAAAGAAGAAACAACAAGAAAATAATTGTGCATGAATAAAATATTTGTTGTTGTTCAATCTTTTTGGTTATGGCTGACTCTTCATGAACTAATTTGGGGTTTACTTTGCAAAGTAAACTAGCTCATTATACAAATGAGAAACTGAGGCAAACAGTGTTAAATAATTTGCCCAGTTACACAACTAGTAACTGTCTGAGGTCAGATTTGAACTCAGATCTTCCTGACCTCAGATCCAAAACTGTCTACTATACCACCAATAAATTGGAGAAAATCTCCAAGGGAATTGTAGTGCAAGAAAAAAGATTTTACAGTGCACTGGATAGCAAAGAGATCAAAGCAATCAATACTTAAAAGAAATAAACTCTGACTATTCATTGAAAGAGGCATCTAGGTGACATAGTCTTGGTCTTGGAATCAGGAAGACTCACCTTAATGAATTCAAATTCAGCTTCAGATACTAGCTATGATCCCAGGTAAGTAACTTAACCCTGCTTGCCTCAGTTTCTTCATCTGTAAAATGTGCTGAAGAAGGAAATGGCAACCCACTTCAGTATCCCTGGCAAGAAAACTTCAAATGGTGTCACAGAGTCAGATGTGACTAAAACCAACAACATCATTGAAAAAACAAATAATGAAATTAAAGTTTGAAACTTTCACCACAAAATCAGAAGTCAGGACTCATTGGAAAAGACTCTGGAGACAGTAGAGGATAACATGGATAGATAGTGTCATAGAACCAAAAACCATGAGATTGGTTAGATTTTGGGAGATAAAAGTGGATAGAAGGACCTGACACGGGTCACAAAGAGTTAGACATAACTGAACAATAATAAATACAGAGTGGGGAAAGATTTGAGGTAGGGCTAATAGTCAGTAGGCTATTGCAGTAGTCCAAGTACAAGTTGTTTGCCACATCAGAGAGAAGGAGGTCTATCCAAGAGATGTTACCAGTGTTAAAACAACAGAGCTGAATTATTGATTGGTTATAAGAAGTGAGATATAGTGAGAAATCAAGGGTGACATGCCAGTTTTGAAACTGGTTGACTGGAAAGATGTTGATGTCTTCAACAATATTAGAAAATTTAGGAAGAAGAAAACTTTGGTGAAAAGATAATAAATTCCATGATAGACATATCCCTATATAGAGGGTAGTACATTACACATATTTTCAGACTTTTCAATGTGTTGATTGGCTTTGCTATTTCTTTTTTCTTTTTTCTTTAAAGATATGTAGATATTACATGATTTTCTGAGAGGAGGAGAGATACTGAGAAAATTTGATGATATAAAAAAGACTATTAAATTTTTTAAATCTATTGCACATAGTATTGCTAGGGATGATTAGACTCTGAACCCAGGATAGTGATTGGCCATGTAAATGGAACAAGGGGAAATGAAAAAAGTTTGCAGAGATAGAATCAATAAGTCTTGGTAACCAAGTAGGTTTGAGAGAGAAAACAGTTGAATCCTTGAAAGAAATAATAAATTTAGGAAGAAAGTTGATGTGTATACGTAGATTTGGAAGACAGCAACCCAAAGGACCTGATAGATGACCAAGAGAGAGTCTGTAGTGATGAACCCATGAAAGAGTAATGGAGTACATCCACACTTAAATGGTGATGTAATAATCCAGAAAAAGAGACTGAGACTAGAAGTCAGAATAAAACAGTTTTATGAAAGCTAATAGACAAAGGACTATGTGGGGGAAAGAATAGAAAAATAATATAGTTTTTCTTTTTAATGTAAAGGTATTGACAAGGGATAAAGATTAATAATGGACTATTGAATTTAGCAAGAGATCATTGGCCTTGGAGAGAGTAGTTTCAATCAAGTGGTAGGACTGGAAGAAAGAACACAAAAAATTAAGAAATGAGGGAAATATGAAAAAAAATTGGACACAGTGAGTGTAAATAGCTTTTTCTCGTCATTTGGTATAAAGAAAAATTTCTAGGCATTTGAGTATAAAAAATATATGATGATAGTTTCAAGAAATGGCAAGGTTACTCTTCAACAATGTGATGAACCAAATCAGTTCCAATAGAGCAGTAATGAATTGAACCAGCTATACCCAGCGAAAGAACTCTGAGAGATGACTATGAATCACTACATTGAATTCCCAATCTCTCTATTTTTGTTTGCCTGCATTTTTTATTTCCTTCACAGGTTAATTGTATGCTATTTCAAAGTCCGATTCTTTTTGTACAGCAAAATGACTGTATGGACATGTATACATATATTGTATTTAACTTATACTTTAACATATTTTACATGTATTGGTCAACCTGCCATCTGGGGGAGGGGGTGGGGGAAGGAGAGGAAAAATTGGAACAAAAGGTTTTGCAATTATCAATGCTGAAAAATTACTCATGCATATATCTTGTAAATAAAAAGCTATAATAAAAAGATTAAAAAAAAAAAAGAAATGGCAAGGTTAAGTGAAGGTTTTCTAAGGATAGAAGGGACCGTGGCTATGTTTATATGTTTCAGGGAAGAAGACAATAGTGCAGGATAGTCATTAAGCAGGCAGATCTAAAGGAGAAAGTAAAAGACATGTTTGAATGAGATGTTTTCTTGCTATGTCCACACCTATGATTTTCTACAAAAGTATGACGTTATATATATCTAAGAATACATACACCTTAAGTTCCATAAAGCACTATTCACATTGGCTGTGATTACTTACTTAGATCTAAGGTCATAAGCTATAGCTGCAATCAACGCACACAAAACAACTCCTATTCAGTTTTTTCAAATCCCTCAAGACTTAAAAAGGAACAAAAAATTGAGTTTGCTGACAGGAGTGATTATGTGACTCAATCATTTTGATATACAATTGTGTCCTTGTCCTTGTGGAAATAACCTGTAGCTGAACAAAACAAAACCCATCAAGGAGAGTTCTAAGAAGCAAGACTCCATCTGAAGTTAACACAAAGTCTGCAGTGTGAAAGAGGATTTATCAGCAGAGTCTAAGCCTCAATTTTATTTTTTCTTCTTCTTACACATTTTGCATTATAAAGGCTTTGAATTCATTTGATGTGTTCCAAGAGCTCTAAAGTAATCTTTGACTATTATATGAAATAAACAGCAACAGAATGAGAAACACAGTGGTTACTCTGCTCTATGGAGATATATTCTGTATTGCAAATATAAATGTCCTTTTTACTTTCCAGAAATCAATTAATTGAGACTATTCTTCCCTTTCCTGGAAGGATTCCAGCACTAACTTTCCTGACAATAGTTAGAGAATGTTTCCTTTACTCAAAAGAGAATAATCATTTATTATGTGACTAGTGATATGTATACTATTTCTGCTTTCTAGTCACCAGATTCTGCTGAAGGAATATAAAGAACTCAGCTGTGGTCTAGTAGACAGATAGATGAATAGATAGATAGATAGATAGACAGACAGACAGACAGATAGATGGATAGATATAGATAGACAGATAGATTCCAGCTGCTGTTTATCAGTTTCTGGGTTGTTTTTTTTTTTTTTAATCTCTCAATGACTTTCTAGACTACTCCACAGTATGATTCCATATTATCTAACATCCATATTTATCTTCATATTTGTTTAGTATCAACCATATGAAAAACCTAAGTGATAAAGTACTGTGAGGTGATAGATGAACGTAATAGAGAGAGATGTCTATGATACAATGCCTATACTCAAAAAACAAGAGAATTATGGAGTTACAATATAGATATATAAACAGATAACTAACAATACAGGATTGTATAAGACAAATGAAAATTATAAGTTATGGTAATTCAAAGAAGGGGAAAATTATTAAAGATTGGAATGGGTCAGAAGCTTTCATGAAATAGCAAGATTTGAACTAGATCTTAAAGGATTTAGAAATTTGCTGTACCAAAAAGAGCAACTAGTGTCCCAACTTCAAGTTTCTTCCTGTTCCAATGCAAACTCCACAAGTCCAGTCAAGTTTTTTCCTAAAACTGCAAATCTGATCACCATACGCCCAGATTATAGAAGACCTTTGTCGAGTTAAGAGTTCCAAAAGGATTCTGGAAAAATGTCAGAGTAGGTAAAATTCCAAGCTCTCTAGATTTGCCCCACAAACAAGACAAAATAGTACATCAGGGTGAATGTAAAAATAAATGAGAATTAGGGAAGAACAGTGTTCTTCCTAGGACAACCAGAGAAGATCTGAAGAAAGATAGAGGTCTCACCCAAGTGAATTGTAAACACCTCCAGGCTACCTCTGCTGAGATATCAAGGAGTTAGGTGGGTTAGAAGGTAAAAAAAAAAAAAAAACAATACAAATAACAGGAATTTCCATGTCATGACAGTGTGGGGTATCTTGTATGTGGGTGAGAGAAAATTGAAGGAACTTTTGTTAATAAAGAATGCCAGGCCAGCCTGTGCTTCTGAGATGTGGCTCTGGGTGAGAAGGAAACAGTTCACTCCCAAAGAGTGCAGAAGCAAGCAGTGAGATAAGGACTGCTGACTATGAGCACTAACAGGAGAGGAGAACAGAAAGAGGACCCAAAGCACCATTTCCCACATACCAGAACAAGATTGTGATAACAAGCTGCTATAAATTTAAAGGAAATAAAAATGAAGGCAAATGAGAACGAACCCAACCATAGAAAATTACTATGAGAATATAATAGACTAATATTCCTTTTCAGAGTAGGGTACTGAAGCAAAAAAAAAAAAAAAAAAAAAAAAAAAGCTTCTCCTATCCCAGAAAATAATACCAAATGGTTACCTACCCAAAAAAGAATTCATAGAACTCAAAAAAAGACTTTAAAATCAAATGAGAATGGGGATTTAAAAAAAAATAAAAACAATCCAAGAAAAACAAGATTATATAAAGTTAACCAACTAGAAAAGGAGATTCAGAATCTTAAGGAAGAAAATGACTTCTTGTAAACTAGAATTGGGCAAGGGGAAGCCAGCCAAGTTATGAGGCCAAGAAACAATAAAACAGAATATAAAGAATGGAAAAAATAGAAAAGATTGTGAAACATCTCATAAGAAAAACAACTGATCTGGAGATCAGATCAAGAAGAAAAAACTTAAGAACAAACACACTACCTGAAAGCTATAATCAAAAAAGAAGAAGAAGAAGAAGAAGAAGAAGAAGAAGAAGAAGAAGAAGAAGAAGAAGAAGAAGAATCTGAATATAGCAATGTAAGAAATAATTGAAGAAAATTGTTCTGAAATGTTAAAACAGTTGTATATCTCTTTTTACTTGTAAGATTTTCACTTGATTACAATTTGAGCATAGGTACACATACATATATATAAATATCTATAATCATACGCATATATGCACATATTTTTGTTTTCTATCTCTATGAAGATGGATATCTTCCTTCATAAGTCTATCTTTCTGTGTTTTTCTAAATCTACCAACTCATCACTTCGTACACCACAGCAATATTCTAACCTTATACTGTCAAGCTATTTTAAACAGACTAAAACAATATTGATTAATATGGCTGGGGCAGCTAGGTGGCGCAGTGGATAGCACTAGCCCTGAAATAAGGAGGACCTGAGTTCAAATATGATCTCAGACCTTTAACATTTCATAGGTGTGTGACCCTGGGCAACTCAACCCCAATTGCCTCAGGAAAAAAAAAAAAAAAAAAAAAAAGATTAATATGGCTGACTAGTGATGTTTCCCTATTTTTCTTTTTTGGTTGAACCTATTTTAACTTTTCCTTTATATGATCATGATTACTACCTCTGCTTTTTTTTACATAATAAATTCTACTTTATTTTATATTTGTGCGTATCTTTTATTGTCTATCCTTCATGACTGCTTTGTTTTACTTCTTTTATCTTGCCCTCTTACTTATTTAATCTATCCCCTTCCCTACAAGAATCCTTCTCTAATCCTGGTCTACTACCTTTTCACATTGCCCTCTTATTTCTATTTGAATACAAAAGACTTAGAACCCTCTAAATATATGTTATTCCTTCTTTATCCCATTCCTGTAAAATCTACATCCTTGTCCCATCCCATAAATCTATATATCCTTCTAAACATTCCTTATCCTATTCTCTCACTCTCTTACTTTAGAAATTTACAAGTTTTATTTCCTTCTAAATGCATATTCTGTTCTCTCTTTAATCCAAACGTGATATGAGTAGGGGTCCCTCTAAAAATCTCTCTCTTGTCCTCTCCTCCTTCCCTGTCCCTTTATCTTCTTAATTCTTTCTAATTTTAAAAAACTTTGATATATACATACAAACATACATACATATATACATATACAGTTTGCAAAACGGAATCTATCCTACACTCTTCCTCATTCAATTCTAAATCTAGCTCATCCATCTCCAGAATCTGTCTAAGACATATATATTGAGAAACGAATTCAGTGAGCTATTAATACAACTATATATTATAATCTAAAAAATAGACATTTTCCAATCATTTAATTTTTCTTGTGTGGACGCTTTTCAGCTTAAAGTATTACAATGGTCTCTTAACTGCATACCTCAAGTTTCTCCCCAATCCATTCTCCATGAAGATGCCAAAATTACTTTTGTTGAGCATAAGCCAATGTCATTCCCTTACCTAGTGAACTCTAATAGATCCCCATTGCCTCTAGGGTAAATCATGAACTCCACTAATTAACTTAAAGCCCTTCATACTCTCACCCCTTCCTACCTTTCCAGCTTCATCATATATTTTCCCCTTCCCCCACTCTGAAACTCCTAAACTCTCCTAAACTCACTTTCTTGCTATTCCTCACATATTATTGTACTGACTGTCCTCCAAGCTAAGAATTCAATCCCTTCTTCCCAGCATTTCATAATTGAATTAATTAAAGTAGTCACCTTCTCCACAAAGCCTTTTTTGATTCCCTCAAATACTAGTGCCATCCTTTTAAAATACATAGTGCCACCCAAAGAAAGAACACTGGGAAATGAATATAAACTGCTTGCATTTCTGTTTTTCTTCCCGAGTTATTTCTACCTTCTGAATTCAATTCTCTCTGTGCAACAAGAAAACTGTTCAGTTCTGCACACATATATTGTATCTAGGATATACTGTAACCTATTCAACATGTAAAGGATTGCTCGCCATCTAGGGAAGGGGGTGGAGGGGAAGGAGGGAAAAAATTGGAACAGAAGTGAATGCAAGGGATAATGCTGTAAAAAACAATTATCCTGGCATGGGTTCTATCAATAAAAAGTTATTTAAAAAAAAATAAAATTACTTGGATCAACTGAGAAATAAATAAATAAATAAATGAAAGCCAGCACTATGGATGAAGGGTAAACTTGAGGGATACAATCAGTGATCAGTCTGTTTCCCAATCTTGATAATTCTGTTTACAGAGAATTGAAGAGAACACAGGAGGAACTCAGACATGACAAGAAGTTCTTAGCTTATACTGGAGGACTTTCAGGCTTGCAAGGAGGTGTCATTGGGGAAGATGGAGATTACCATCAGAGAAAAGCAGTACATTATAAATTAAGCCAGAAAACAAAAATCTTAGAGTCAGACCTAATTAAACAATGTATAGATGAATGCAAAGCAAGAATTGAAATAGAATTTCATTGTCAGAACCCACATCTAAGGCCAATTTACCTGTCTTCAATGATCCTTACTCCATTACAAAGTCATGGACTTCAAAGCCAGAAGCTAAAGAAACTTTCCAGACCATTATATCTCATCTCAAAATGAAGTTTCTAAATCCAAGTAATAGTTTCTCTTTCAAAATGTGAGGGAGATAGGGCTTGAGCACAAACTAGATGATGAATCTTGAAGTCTCCTTGGCTTAAGTCCAGGCAGAGAATATAGTTTTTGCTATAATTTCTCTTCAACACTCAAAGATTTGGGTTCATCTCATAATATTCATTTACATTTATTTATCAGTACTATTATTTTGCTATGAGGATTAAACTAATTCCCAGAAATCACTCCTAATCATTATTATGATAATCAGATACTATTCTCAGACTTGTAAATCTCTGTGAGTTTCATTTTGTTTTGTGTTTAAGTTATGAATATTTTTAAAATAAAACATTTTCTGTTTTAGTTACCTACTGATATCAATTTTGGGCTCTCAATTCAAAGATATACTTTTCATTAATATTCAAGTAGGCTAGTTTCTCCTTTACCACACTAGCAGAGTTCAATCATATATACTCTAGTCCCAAGACCCTCTTAATTGCTAGTGGAGAATATCATAGTATTTCAGGGAAACTTTTGAGAGCAGGGAAATATCCCAAATTTTCATAAACTGATGAAGTGTATTTAATTCTGTCCATTAAATGTGTAAAATGTACAAAATAAATTCTAAACATATGACTTATAATTCTGACTTCAAAGCCTTACTGCAAACTTATAATAGGTAAAAGTAATCACTACTTCTAATTAACAACAACAACAAAAAAGTACATTCTCACAAGCAGAAGAATGTGTTGTATAAATGAAAGGCTAGGCTAATTTTAAAATTATGTACAAATAGGAATAGGAAAATCTAGATGAAAAGGAAAAAAAATTATACCTTCATCATAAGTCCAGGGAAAACCCCCCTGAAAGTCACTGAACATCAGTGTTTTCTTTTGTGTTCAATTCTTTTGTCTTCAGTAAAAATTCAAAAAATAAAAAAGAAATCTCCTATAAAATTTAACATATACTTTTTTTGGAAGAGATCCTTTTGGGAAGTATTTTGTTCACTGAGTCAAATACTCTCTTATAATTATGATTCAATATTAATTTTATATTCTCTTCAACTTTCAATTTTGTAGCATGCTATGCTAAAACTCTATTATAAAAGTATTATTTCTTTCTCATATATTCATCAAGAATGAGCAAATAAAAAGTCTATCTAAAGAAGCAGAAAACACAGGGAACTAATTTATATTTTTAAAACACATATAGGAAACATAAAAATAATTGCATTTAATGGAGTATTGAATATAAAAGCATGGTATAGTCCTTCAAGAATGGTGTCAGGAAATGGGAAATAAAGGGTACTATGCTTTAACCCTAACTTCCTAAATTAGAGAAAGATGTTTGAATTCCCTAGAATTTAACCTTAATGCCAAATACAAAAAAATTTCTTGATTAACACCAGCTTTGGAAGTTGCCTAATTGGTTTCATAATTTTAAAATTCCAACATTATAAGGCACCAATCTCTTAAAGAGAGATTTTCTCAGCAATGTACTGACTTATCAATTGAATTTTTCTATTGTTTTCAAACATTTGTGGATGTTCTCTTGCCACACTCTATTAGTGATCACATTAGTTCTCTTAGATTGAAATATCTCACTATAATTGACTCCCAAAATCTGTGTATCTAGTCCCAGACTTCTGAACTATAGTTCCCACATTGCATCTCAACTCCATCACACATACAAGAGAGCTCTTTCTCTTTCTCCCCAAATCTTCCCCTTTTTCTAATTTCCCTATTTCTCTTGAAGGCTCTACATCCTTCCAGTCACTTAAATTCACAACTGCAGAGTAATCCTCAACTCTTCCTTTTCTCTCATCCTTCAAAATGAATTTCCAAATCTGTTTAATATCTATTCCTGTTTCTCTATGCACTTGACCAACAAGTTTATTTAGAGAAGACTATTATCTCTGGAATAGTTGTTTTCACCTTTGGTATCCACCTGATCTACCTAATTCTCACCTGTGGCTCCAAGAAGCTGTATCATTCACAGCAACCATACCATATTAAATCATTTTGGCAGCTGGGCAAAACCAGGTTGAGGATAACTGAGGAAAGGGTAACTGAGGGGTCTTAAACCCATTGGTTAGTTGGAGGGATGTCTACCCCAAGCATGTGAAGACTTCTGCTTGTAGAATGGGTGAATGAGAATAATTTGTTCCAACAAATGACAGCAACTGAAGCAGACTACGTAGAGCACTTAGAATTTGGTTAGTCATTGAAGATGCCATGGTCATCCACTGAATCTCAAGCCATCACCGGTTGTCATGAATCTGTCCTGCCACTAGACTATTGTGATTCTGAAAAGAGTGAGGCTGATGACTTCATGCAACTCTGCCTTACTTAAATCCAATTTATGCATGAATCAAAAGACATTACCCATACCATTTTACCATTTTACTTATCTCAAAAACCCATTGCAACAAGCAAATGATCAAGCATTAGATGTGGATACACTAAGAGTTATAGTCACAACCTTGCATAAAGGAGACCCAGATTGTCTTCTTACTGGAAGCAGAAATGGGATTCATCAGCAATGGGTATCTCAGCAATCTTTTAAGGACCATACTACTTACCTGCTGGTATGAAGAGAGGGCTAGAAATGGTGCCCTAAAAATTGTCTACTTATTCAATCTTGGCCTTATTATTATAGCAGGCAAGTAATTTTACCCTGTTAAGGAAACACATTAAAAAACAACACAAGATGTGGAGATTTGATATAGAATAACAGCCTTGAGATCATAACATATAAAAAAATCAGATGAAAAATCTAGAGATGTTTAGTTTAGAAAAAAGAAGAGACACAATAACTATATTCTAGTATTTCAAGGGCTGTCTTATAGAAGAGAGATTGATACCAGATAGCACAATTAGAAACAAAGGGGAGAAGTGGCAAAGCAGCAAATTAAGGCTTTCATATTAAGGAAAATGTCCTAATGATTGTTAACAAACCAAATGTGGAATGGATTGTCTTGGAAAAGAGTAATCTTATTAGTAGTCTTCAAGCAAAGACTGGATGAGTATTAGACATATCATCATGAGGAATTCTGATTAGAGAAAGAGTTATACTAGATCCCTTTCAGTTCTGAAATCCCCTGAATCCCACCTTCCAAGAAGTCTTCTCAAATTATTTCAATCAGATTTCTTATTTTTGTATGAATTCCTATGGCACACTATGACACTATAATAAAATAAATCCTTTTTATTGCTTTTTCATCAATTCCTGAAGGTTTGCATCTTCAAGATCAGGGACCACCTATCATACTATCCATATAGCCTTGTAATGCTGTATTCTCATAGCACTTCCATTTTGGTTTCCTTAAATTCTATGACTTACTCTTTTACTCTTCAGCCTGATGGTCATGCTCCATATCTCACCCTTGCCTACAAGCATTCTGCTTCTTTCATCAAAGTTCTCACATTCCCTTATGTTCACCTAGCTTTTTATCATTCAATCTCTCCATATGTCTCAGCATTCTTAAATGACACCTCCAATTTCTGCATCCCTCCTCCAACACTTTCTCAAGCCTTTATCCAGCTCTTTCCTTTCCAATCTTGACCTAGAAAATCCAACTCTACACTGTTTCTCACCTCCATTTCCTATTTCCAGCCATACTTTGCCAAATCATAAGCTTCAATCTTTGGGTCTTAATTTTCTTGTCTTTAAACTAGAAGTAATAAAAGAAGAACTAGAGATCATTATTGATCATAAAATAGGTAATTTTGATTATATTAAATTAAAAAGGTTTTGTACAAACAAAACCAATGCAGACAAGATTAGAAGAGAAGTAATAAACTGGGGAAACATTTTTACATTCAAAGATTCCTATAAAGGCCTCTTTTCTAAATTATATAGAGAATTAAGTCAAATGTATAAGAATTCAAGCCATTCTCCAATTGAAAAATGACAAAAGGATATGAACAATTTTCAGATGAAGAAATTGAAATTATTTTAGTCATATGAAAAGATGCTCCAAATCACTATTGATCAGAGAAATGCAAATTAAGACTACTCTGAGATATCATTACATATCTGTCATATTGGTTAAGATAACAGGAAAAGATAATGACGAAT
Source organism: Antechinus flavipes (assembly GCF_016432865.1). Classification (NCBI taxonomy): domain Eukaryota; kingdom Metazoa; phylum Chordata; class Mammalia; order Dasyuromorphia; family Dasyuridae; genus Antechinus; species Antechinus flavipes. Next base: position 176,270,160 of record NC_067401.1, read on the forward strand.
GTTGGAAGAGATGTGGGAAAACTGGGACACTGATACATTGTTGGTAGAACTATGAATGGCTTATATCCCAAAGAGAGCTTAAAGGAGGGAAAGGGATCAACATGTGCAAAAATGTTTGTGGCACCTAGAAATTGGAAACTGAATGGATGCCCATCAATTGAAGAATGGCTGAATAAATTATAGTATATAAATGTTATGGAATATTATTGTTTTGTATGAAACAACCAGGAGGATGATTTCAGAGAGATCTGGAGAGATTTACATGAACTGATGCCAAGTGAAATGAGCAACAAGACTATATGATGATCACTTCCAATGGACATGGATCTCTTCAACAATGAGATGATTTAAACCAGTTTCAATTGTTCAGTGATGAAGAGAGCCTTCTTCACCCAGAGAGAGTAAACCACAACAGAGCATTTTCTCTCTTTCTGTTGATGTTTGCTTGCATTTTGTTTTCTGTCTCAGGTGTTTTTTCCCTCCTTGATCCAATTTTTCTTGTGTAGCAAGATAACAATATAAATATGTATATTATATATATATATATATGTGTGTGTGTGTGTGTGTGTGTGTGTGTGTGTGTGTGTGTGTATGATAGATAGATAGATAGATATTGGATTTAACATATATTTTAACATATTTAACATGTATTGAACTACCTGCTATCAAGAGGAAAGGGTTGGGGGAAATGAGGGAAAAATTTGGAACAGAAAGTTTTGCAAGGGTCAATGTTCAAAAATTACCCATGCATAAGTTTTGTAAATAAAAGACTTTAATAAAATAAAATAGAGGTAATAATGCTTTACTTGCTTGAAGGCAGGATTCTGTTCCTAAGATCTAAGATTCTGGTAAGGAGAGACTCAAAAATCATATTATTCTGTGATCGTTTTTACTGCATAAAGGTGATTGGATTCACTTAACCAATTCAAGAGAAATTACTGTCAACTGAACATGCTTCTGCTGGAATATTCTGCTGAAGTATTCATGTTCCTTTGTTTCTAATTCAGACTATCACAATGTTGTTATTGCCATATGTTCTTCCTGCTTATTTGTAAGTATCATATCACATGTTTCCAAATTTCAGGTAGATGACCTGAAAACAAAACTGGCCCTCCAGGAAACAGAGCTCACACAAAAGAATGAAGATGCAGACAAACTAATTCAAGTTGTGGGAGTGGAGACAGAGAAAGTAAGCAAAGAGAAAGCCATTGCTGATGAAGAGGAACAGAAAGTGGCTCTAATCATGTTGGAGGTCAAACAGAAGCAAAAGGATTGTGAAGAAGATTTAGCCAAAGCAGAGCCAGCTCTTGCTGCAGCCCAAGCAGCTCTCAACACCCTCAATAAGGTAGGGAAATAAAGGATTAAACCCTGTATCACTGTATAGGTTCTTTAGTGAGTTTCATAATCACTCAAAAGAGTTTGACCTCCCACAGCCACATAGGAAAATCAAGTAAATTAAGATTCTCTAATGCTCACATTAGGATATACAGTTAAATAGATGGGACCAGCATATAGGGTATGGACAAATAATGCAGATGAACACTGAATCTGGCATAGAATCGAATATGAGGAAAAGAACATACTGGATTGCATTTGAAAAGTTAGTATTTTAAATGACTCCAAGCTTTGTCATGGCACTAAGATCCATATTTTTAAAATCTGTTTTCTTCTGGCTATGTGTATGGCTGTGAAAAATAAACTATCTGAGTAATTAACATTTCAGTTCACCCAAAACTGATGGAAAGATTGATAGAGGCATTATTTGAAATAAAGACAGTGGAAACATTCTCATCAAAACTATGTAGGAAAAAGAGGAAGTGAAAAAGAGATGGAATTAACAACTAGCTGCATGACTTTTAAAAATTGTACTTTATTTAACCCAGTTACATGTAAAAACAATTTTAATTTTCATCTTTAAAAACATTTTGAGTTTTGAATTATTTCCCACCTTCACTTGCCTCCCTGCTCCTGAGACAGTAAGCAATTTGGTATAGGTGTGCATTCATGCAAAACACATTTCTAATATAGAAATTATTAGTCATATTGTGAATGAAAACATAGAGCCCCCCCAAAAACACACATACAAAATAAAGAAATTGAAAAATACTATGCTTCTATCTTCATTCAGACTTTTATCAGGTCTTTCTCTAGAGGTAAGTAGCATTTTTCATCATGAGTCCTTTGGAACTGTAGAAGATTCATTTTTAAAGTTAGCCTTCATTATTAACTTTTTCTTAATTATTTTATTAAGTCTAAACAAACAATAAAATATTAAATCAATACATGAGTTGTAGTGTGTGGTACTTTCTTTTTTTTTTTTTTTTAAGTTTTTTTATTTAATAATTACATTATATTGACACTCATTTCTGTTCCGATTTTTTTCCCCTCCCTCCCTCCACCCCCTCCCCTAGATGGCAAGCAGTCCTTTATATGTTGGATATGTTGCAGTATATCCTAGATACAATATATGTTTGCAGAACCGAACAGTTCTCTTGTTGCGTAGGGAGAATTGGATTCAGAAGGTATAAATAATCCGGGAAGAAAAACAAAAATGCAGATAGTTCACATTCGTTTCCCAGTGTTCTTTCTTTGGGTGTAGCTGCTTTTGTCCGTCATTTATCAATTGAAACTCAGGTCTCTTTGTCAAAGAAATCCACTTCCATCAAAATATGTCCTCATACAATATCGTTGTCGAAGTGTATAATGATCTCCTGGTTCTGCTCATTTCACTTAGCATCAGTTCATGAAGGTCTCTCCAAGCCTCTCTGTATTCATCCTGCTGGTCATTTCTTACAGAACAATAATATTCCATAACATTCATATACCACAATTTACCCAGCCATTCTCCAATTGATGGGCATCCATTCATTTTCCAGTTTCTAGCCACTACAAACAGGGCTGCTACAAACATTTTGGCACATACAGGTCCCTTTCCCTTCTTTAGTATTTCTTTGGGATATAAGCCCAATAGAAACACTGCTGGATCAAAGGATATGCACATTTTGATAATTTTTTGGGCATAATTCCAGATTGCTCTCCAGAATGGTTGGATTCGTTCACAACTCCACCAACAATGCATTAGTGTCCCAGTTTTCCCGCATCCCCTCCAACATTCATCATTATTTTTTCCTGTCATCTTAGCCAATCTGACAGGTGTGTAGTGGTATCTCAGAGTTGTCTTAATTTGCATTTCTCTGATCAATAATGATTTGGAACACTCTTTCATATGAGTGGTAATAGTTTCAATCTCATCCTCTGAAAATTGTCTGTTCATATCCTTTGACCATTTATCAATTGGAGAATGGCTTGATTTCTTATAAATTTGAGTCAGTTCTCTATATATTTTGGAAATGAGGCCTTTATCAGAACCTTTAACTGTGAAAATGTTTTCCCAGTTTGTTGCTTCCCTTCTAATCTTGTTTGCATTAGTTTTATTTGTACAAAGGCTTTTTAATTTGATGTAATCGAAATTTTCTATTCTGTGATCAGTAATGGTCTCTAGTTCATCTTTGGTCACAAATTTCTTTCTCCTCCACAAGTCTGAGAGATAAACTATTCTATGTTCCTCTAATTTATTTATAGTCTCGTTCTTTATGCCTAGGTCATAGACCCATTTTGATCTTATCTTGGTATATGGTGTTAAGTGTGGGTCCATGCCTAATTTCTGCCATACTAATTTCCAATTATCCCAGCAGTTTTTATCAAATATTGAATTCTTTTCCCAGAAGTTAGGGGCTTTGGGTTTGTCAAACACTAGATTGCTATAATTGACTATTCTGTCTTGTGAGCCTAGCCTTTTCCACTGATCCACTAATCTATTTCTTAGCCAATACCAAATGGTTTTGGTGACTGCTGCTTTATAATATAATTTTAGATCAGGTACAGCTAGGCCACCTTCATTTGATTTTTTTTTTCATTAGTTCCCTTGAGATTCTCGACGTTTTATTGTTCCATATGAATTTTGTTGTTATTTTTTCTAGATCAATAAAATATTTTCTTGGAAGTCTGATTGGTATAGCACTAAATAAATAGATTAGTTTAGGGAGTATTGTCATCTTTATTATGTTTGCTCGGCCAATCCAAGAGCACTTAATATTTTTCCAATTATTTAAGTCTGACTTTATTTGTGTGGAGACTTTTTTATAATTTTGCTCATATAATTCCTGACTTTCCTTTGGTAGATAGATTCCCAAATATTTTATGGTATCAACAGTTATTCTGAATGGAATTTCTCTTTGTATCTCTTGCTGTTGGGTTTTGTTGGTGATGTATAAAAATGCTGAGGATTTATGGGGATTTATTTTGTAGCCAGCTACTTTGCTAAAATTATGAATTATTTCCAATAGCTTTTTGGTAGAATCTCTGGGGTTCTCTAGGTATACCATCATATCATCTGCAAAGAGTGATAGTTTGGTTTCCTCATTGCCTACTCTAATTCCTTTTATATCTTTCTCGACTCTTATTGCCGAGGCTAGTGTTTCTAATACGATATTAAATAATAATGGTGATAGTGGGCAACCTTGCTTCACTCCAGATCTTACTGGGAAAGGTTCCAGTTTTTCCCCATTGCATATGATGCTTACTGATGGTTTTAAATATATGCTCCTGACTATTTTAAGGAAAAGTCCATTTATTCCTATGCTCTCAAGTGTTTTTATTAGGAATGGATGTTGGATTTTATCAAATGCTTTTTCTGCATCTATTGAGATGATCATGTGGTTTTTGTTTGTTTGGTTATTGATATAGTCAATTATGCTAATAGTTTTCCTAATATTGAACCAGCCCTGCATTCCTGGTATAAATCCTACTTGGTCATAGTGTATTATCCTGGTGACAATTTTCTGTAATCTTTTTGCTAATATTTTATTTAAGATTTTAGCATCAATATTCATTAGGGAGATTGGTCTATAATTTTCTTTCTCTGTTTTCAGCCTACCTGGTTTAGGTATCAGTACCATATCTGTGTCATAAAAGGAGTTTGGTAGGACTCCTTCAATCCCTATTTTTTCAAATAGTTTATATAACATTGGAGTTAATTGTTCTTTAAATGTTTGGTAGAATTCACCTGTAAATCCATCTGGTCCTGGGGATTTTTTCTTAGGGAGTTGATTGATAGTTTGTTCTATTTCTTTTTCTGAGATGGGACTGTTTAGGATATTTACTTCTTCCTCTGTTAGTTTGGGCAAGCTGTATTTTTGGAGGTATTTTTCTATTTCATTTAAGTTGTCGAATTTATTGGCATAAAGTTGGGCAAAGTAACTCCTAATTATTGCTCTAATTTCCTCTTCGTTAGTGGTGAGTTCTCCCTTTTCATTTTTAAGACTAACAATTTGATTTTCCTCTTTCCTTTTTTTAATCAGATTTACTAAGGGTTTGTCTATTTTGTTGGTTTTTTCATAGAACCAACTCTTAGTTTTATTAATCAATTCAATAGTTTTTTTACTTTCAATTTTATTGATCTCACCTTTTACTTTTAGAATTTCAAGTTTAGTGTTTGACTGGGGGTTTTTAATTTGTTCCTTTTCTAGCATTTTTAATTGCAAACCCAATTCATTGACCTTCTCTTTCTCTATTTTATACAAATAGGCCTCTAGAGATATGAAATTTCCCCTTATTACCGCTTTGGCTGCATCCCATACATTTTGGTATGATGTCTCATTATTATCGTTTTCTTGGGTGAAGTTATTAATTATGTCTATGATTTGCTGTTTTACCCAATCATTCTTTAGTATGAGATTATTTAGTTTCCAATTATTTTTTGGTCTACTTCCCCCTGCTTTTTTGTTGAATGTAATTTTCATTGCATCGTGGTCTGAAAAGGATGCATTTACTATTTCTGCCTTACTACATTTGAGTTTGAGGTTTTTATGTCCTAATATATGGTCAATTTTTGTATAGGTTCCATGAACTGCTGAAAAGAAAGTGTATTCCTTTCTGTCTCCATTACATTTTCTCCAGAGATCTATCATATCTAGCTTTTCTAGTATTCTGTTTACCTCTTTAACTTCTTTCTTATTTATTTTCTGGTTTGATTTATCTAATTCTGAGAGTGCAAGGTTAAGATCTCCCACTATTATAGTTTTACTGTCTATTTCTTCTTGCAGCTCTCTTAGTTTCTCTTTTAAGAATTTAGATGCTACCCCACTTGGTGCATATATGTTTAATATAGATAGTGCTTCATTATCCATGCTACCCTTTAGCAAGATATAGTGTCCTTCCTTATCTCTTTTAATTAGGTCAATTTTTGCTTTAGCTTGATCTGAGATCAGGATGGCTACCCCTGCTTTTTTGACTTCACCTGAAGCATAGTAGATTTTGCTCCAACCTTTTACCTTTAACCTGCATGTATCTCCCCGCTTCAGGTGTGTTTCCTGTAAACAACATATTGTAGGATTCTGGCTTTTAATCCATTCTGCTAACCGCTTCCTCTTTATGGGGGAGTTTACCCCGTTCACATTTATGGTTAGAATGACCAATTCTGTATTACTTGCCATCTTGTTAACCCCGGTTTATGCTTTCCTCCCTTCTTTCCCCTTTCCCCCCCTTCCAAGTATTAAGCTTGTGAGCACCCCTTGTTTCTCACAGCCCTCCCTTTTTAGTGTCCCTCCCCCCGCCTTAGAGTTCCTCCCCCTATCTTACCCCTTTCCCTCCCAGTTCCCGTATTCCCTTCCGCTTAGCTTATTCCTTCCCTTTCCACTTTTCCCTTCTCACTTTTCAATGAGATGGGAGAAGTTTCACCATAGATTGAATATGTCTTAAGATTTTTCACTTAAAGCCAATTCTGAAGGCAGTAAGATACCCACTATATTCATCCCCCTCCATTCTTTCTCTCAGATATAATAGGTTTCCTATGCCTCTTCATGAGATGTACTACCCCCACTTTACCCTTTTTCTGGTACAATGTCCTTTCCACATCAATTTCTAGAACAAGGTATACATGTATTCTTTATGCATCTATATAGTCAAAATATAGTTCCCAAGATTAATCTTTACCTTTTTAGATTTCTCTTGAGTTCTATATTTGTAGATCAAACTTTTTGTTAAGTTCTGTTTTTTTCATCAGAAATAGATGAAATTCGCTTACTTCGTTGAATGTCCATCTTCTTCCCTGGAAAAAGATGCTCATTCTCGCTGGGTAAGTTATTTTTGGTTGCATACCAAGTTCCTTAGCCTTTCGGAATATCATATTCCAGGCCCTTCGATCTTTTAATGTGGATGCTGCCAGATCCTGGGTGATCCTTATTGTGGCTCCTTGATACTTGAATTGGGTTTTTCTAGCCGCTTGCAATATTTTTTCTTTCATCTGAGGGTTCTGGCATTTGGCCACTATATTCCTTGGTGTTTTGATTTTAGGATCCCTTTCAGTGGGTGATCGATGAATCCTTTCAATGTTTATTTTTTCCTCTGTTCCTATGACTTCTGGGCAGTTCTCTTTGATAATTTCCTGGAAGACAGTGTCCAGGCTCTTTTTTTCATCATGTTTTTCTGGGAGTCCAATGATTCTCAGATTGTCTCTCCTGGATCTGTTTTCCAGGTCTGTTGTCTTCCCCAGAAGGTATTTCACATTTTTCTCCATTGTTTGATTTTTTTGGATTTGCTTGACTGATTCTTCTTGTCTCCTCGAGTCATTCAATTCCACTTGTTCAATTCTGATTTTCAGTGAAGTATTCTCTTCACTCACTTTTTTAAAATCTTTCTCTAATTGTCCAATTGAGTTCTTTTGTTCTGTGGAATTTTTTTCCATTTCGCCAATTTTGTTTTCCAGTTCACTAATCCTATTTTTCAAGGATTTTACTTCTTTATCCACTCTCTCTTTAACTGACTTCTCCAGGCTCTTTTGCCAAGCCTCCCTCTCCTTTTCCCAAGCTTCCTTCTCCTTTTGCCAAGCCTCACTCTGCTTTCCCCATTTTTCTTCTAGCTCCCTTGTGAGAGCCTTTTTAATCACTTCTATGAGGTTCATCTGTGCTGAGGAACAGACGATCTCCTCCTTTGGGGAATCACCTGGGGACTGCCTGTTTTTAGTCTCCTCAGGATTTAGAGTCTGCTCTCTATCTGTGTAGAAGCTGTCTAGGGTTAAAGTCCTCTTCAGCTTCTTGCTCATTCTGTCTATTAATCAGAGACAAACTACCAAAGAAAAACAGAAAAAACTGGAGTCTTTCTTTGGGGGGGGGGCTGGGTGTGTTATCGAGCTTCCTCTACAGACTGCAGGTGGCAGCAGTGAGGCACTAGCAGGACTGTGCTGCGCCTGCGCTCTGAGATCCCAAAGCGTGCTGAGTCACTGAGGGGGGGAAGGGGGGGGCGGCCAGGTCCTGAGAGACTCCAGCTGTTTGCGGTTGTGTTCTTCAGCCCCGGTGTTTTTAACTTCTCTGCTGGGCTGTTGACTTGCTGCAGGTTCCAAACCTGTAGCGAAGCTCTCCCCGCAGAGACAGCTGCGATCACTCCCCACCCCCTCTCCAGTCTGTTCCCGTGCTCTCACTGCCGCTGCCCGCCGCCTGCGCCCGATCTAAAACCGCCCCAGCCCTCCAGTAAAGACAGACCTTTCTTGGAGGATCTCAAGGATGGCTTCTCTTGGTAACTATTTGTGGGTTTTTTTCAGTCAAGCATTGATTCAAAGGCTTGTAATGAAGTGGATAGTGAGAGAAAGCGCGGAGCTTATGCAACTGTGAGCCTCCTCTCCGCCATCTTAACCGGAAGTCGTGTGGTACTTTCTAAGGTATACATGTTTACACTGAATTCAAGCTGTTTCCAGCACACTTCCGGAGTGAGGGATGACAAAAGGGATCTATATGCTCCATTAGTAGTATGTCAAGAATTAGAGATAAAGGTTCATAATACATTGACTAAATCCCCTTTTGAGTTTATTGAAGGACATGGACAACAGTTGCAAAAGATAAAAAGACATGGTTGGGTTGCAGTCTGCTCCATAAGGAGAGAGAGTATCCATAGTATCCATATCATAACAAATCTCTAAAACTATCTATTCAGTTATAGATGCATTATGATTAGGATTAGTAATAAAGATAAAATCACTAATTAAAGAATTATAGTTCCTTGGAATAATAACTAGCTGCAATGCATGGAGAGATGAGCAAGGAGGATGATAACTAGAGGCTATGTTTTATCAAGATCAGTTAGTCAATAAATAAGTATTGAGAATATACTACATTCTAGACATTGTGCTAAACAATGGACTACAAAGAAAGATAAAAATAATCATTCTTTTCTTCAAATAGTTCTCACATTCTAATGGAAAAGACAACATAACTAAATACATACAAGAAAAATGCTGGAAGGATCTCATAAAGAAGGCAGGGGGATTAAGGGGAAGAAATTAATCCCTTACTGAAAATGAGTTTTGAACTAAATCTTGATGGATTACATGGAAAGTTAGATATGAGAGATGGCTAATGGAAAGTTATAGGGCTGGGAGATAGAGTGTGAAGGGTCAGGAACATCAGGTGGGCCAGTGTAGCTGGATCATAGACTATGTTGGTAGAATAAAATATAAGAAAACTAGAAAAGTGAAAAGAACCCAAGTTGTGAAGGACCTTAAATGCCAAACAGATTTTTTTTCATTTGATCTCAGAAATAATTGGTGTTTATTGAAATGAATAGTCTTGAACTTTAGAAAAATTACTTTAGCAGATGGACTGAGGATGGATTGGGATATGGAAAGATTTGAGACAGGGAGACCAACTACAAGGCAATTGCAATAGTTCAAATGTGATATGATTTCAGCCTGTGATAGCTATTTAAAGATGAGAACAAAAGATATTGTCATAATGGAAAATAATAAGAATTGACAATGGATTGGATATGTGAACCAAATATGATAAAGAAATTAAGTATAACACTGGATTTGTGAGTGACTATGAGTATGATGGTTTACTTCAATAGTAATAGAAAATTTGAGGATGGTTTTGGGGGGAAAGATAATGAGTTCTGTTTTGCAGTTTGCTGCTAGACCTCCAGCATAGTCTTTCTGTTAGCATTCTCTGACTTTCATTCAAAACCATATTAAAGAGAATTCCCTGATTCTTTGTGTTAGAAAATATTCCAAAATTTTATTAGAATTCCAATAGTGGGATTGAACTTTAGGAAATAATAATATATTTCCTTTCAAAGGATCCATATAAACTTAGAGAATGAGTTAGAAACTCACACCTGAAAAGCTACTTTTTCTGTCCTAATCTCTCCACTGACCTCCAGTCTTAGATATCCAATTATTTGTCAGATACCTCAAACTAAATGTCCATAGACATGCTAAACTCAACATGTCCAAAGTTGAAATCATTCTTTCCTTAAAAGTCTCTCCCCCATCTTAACTTCCCTATTACTGTTGAGGACAACACTATCCTCCCACTTCCTTAGTCTGGTAACATAAATATCATCCTCAGCTCCTAATTATCTTTCATCACTCCCCCATATCCAATCTGTTGCCAAGACCTGCCAAGTTTATTATAACCAGGAGAGAAAAAGATTAAAAAGGAAATGAAATTCTTTCTTTGGAACTCTCTGTAAAGGTTTAAAAATCATTCCTTATATCATATATTCTCAAATCCAAGAGTCTCCAACTGATTTGATGAAAGACTTTAAACTTTGGACTTACCAGTTGAACAATCTCAATTGTACTTTGTCACATACAAGCATTTATACTTTAAAACTTGCAATGGCACCACAGGGGGTTTTCTTATTGAATTTTATGAACCATTTGTGTTTATGTCCATCTATAATAATCATGTATGTTTGAATGGAAAACCATACAGTATTGTGTAAGTGGAGCTTTGGAAAGATTCCAAGTGTGGATAGAGACCTACAGTCTAGGCAGAAACAGCTGGAAAGACATGTGGTTTCCTATCTTGCAAACATCTATGTGCAGAAAAATAACACTTTGCTATCAAGATAGTCAAGTATCATTAGAACACCCCATGGAACAAAGCAGTTTAATTAAAGAGAATAACGTCTAGTTGAGTTATAGGGGGCATTTGCATGTAGAATGAAAATTAATTTATAATAATCCTATCTTTTATTCATAACATGTTGCATATTTTGAAGAATCTGAACTTCTGTTTCCAGTTGAATGTAAAATAATTGCATTTTTAATGGGTGGAAATGTTGAAAATGTATAGCTGATTTTCAAATAATCATTCAGGGAAATATGTGAAATCACTAAGGAGTTGCCATTGATTTCCCTCTGATGAGTCATGATATTTAAAATTCAGAAGGCTGGTTCAGGCTTCAAAACTGTTCTTTCAAACTAACTCTGAAGCTTAGCTTTATTAATGACTAGTTACAAAAAAAGCTCATTCATTTACTTCTAACAAACTCATTTCCTTTCAGACCAACTTAACAGAGCTCAAGTCCTTTGGCTCACCACCTTTGGCAGTTAGCAATGTCACTGCTGCAGTAATGGTTCTCATGGCACCTGGAGGGAAGGTACCCAGAGATAGAAGTTGGAAAGCTGCCAAGGTTACCATGGCCCGAGTTGATGGCTTTCTGGATTCCCTAGTGAACTTTAACAAGGAAGATATACATGAGAACTGCCTCAAAGCTATCCAACCATATCTTCAAGATCCAGAATTTAAACCTGAGTTTGTGGCCTCTAAGTCTTATGCAGCAGCTGGTCTCTGTTCCTGGGTTATAAATATTGTGAGGTTTTATGAAGTGTTCTGTGATGTGGAACCCAAGCGACAAGCCTTGAGTAAAGCAAGTTTGGATCTTGTTACTGCCCAAGAAAAGTTAGCAGCCATTAAAGTCAAGATTAAAGTAAGTTGAAACCAGAAACCTTTTGAAATTATTTTTATCATTGTTAATTTAATCATTGAATCAATTGTTAATTACTAAAGTGCCTAGTAGGAATCAGTAATGGAAATGTAAAAACAAAACTGTCGCTGCCTTAAAGGTGCTTCCATTTTTTTTGGTGCAAATAATGTGCACAGAAATTTTACACTATGTGTGTGTGTGTGTGTGTGTGTGTGTGTGTAAAAAGATAAATAGAGAAAAATACATCCTGGATTTGCTAGTACTAATGAAATAACAGGACAAAATGATGTCTGCAAGAGCAATAAAAACTGAAAGGTATCAAGACAATCTTCTAGGAAAAGATGACAGGTGAGCTGAACTTTGAAAAAAGTTAAGGATTATAAAAGTTGGGAGTAAGAGGAGAGAGGCATACTGAAGAATGGAACTTTGAGTAAAAGTGAACAGGCAGGTCATAGAATAAGGTTTATGTAAGGCACTAATTTGGCTAGGATAATGTGTGAATAATAAGCCTAGAAATGTGACCTTTAATCTCTCTACTTTCTGAGTGTTCAGTCTTACTTCAATTTCCTCCCTATCCACACTAAATCCTAAAATTAAGGACATGACCTCCTTACTATTCTCTCTCCCAAGTCCTTGCTCCTTTGTCCTATTACTGTTCATGCTTTGCAAAATTCAAACTCTGGATTGCTCCCATCTGTTCATGTCTACATCCTATTCAATGAAGCTGTAGGAAGTTACACAAATATACTGACTAGGTTCATTTCAAATAAATATGATGTAATCTCAACTGGCTTCTCACTTCAACAAAGCAATCTTTTTCATCTTTGGTTCTCTTTCTCACTCTGTTTCTAAATAGAAGCTATTCTAGATTTTTTTCTTCTCTCCTCAAGCTTCCCACACTTCCCTCTCCCCCTACCCTCTCTATTTCACCATTTACTTCACAGAGAAAAATAAAGAAACTGGAAACTTAGTGGATGCCCATCACTTGGAGAATAACTGAATAAGTCATGGTATCTGAATGTTATGAATATTATTGTTCTATAAGAAACAATCAGCAGGATGATTTCAGAAATGCCGGGAGATACTTACATGAACTGATCCAGCTAAGTATAATGAATAGAAACAAGAGAATATTGTTCACAGCAACAACAAGATTATATGATGATCAACTCTGATGGACGTGACTCTTTTCAACAGCAAACTAATTCAAGCCAATTTTAATGGATTTATGATGGAGAAAGCCATCTGTACCCAGAGAAAGGACTGTGGGGACTGAGTGTGGATCACAATATAGCATTTTCACTTTTTTGTTGTTGTTTGCTTAAATTTTGTTTTCTTTCTCATTCTTTTTCTTTTATCTAATTTTTCTTGTGCAGCATGATAATTATGGAAACATATATAGAAGAATTGTTTAACATATATTGGATTATTTGCCATCTAGAGAAGGGGTGGGAGAAAGGGAGAGAAAAAAAATTGAAACACAAGGTTTTGCCAAGAGTGAATGCTGAAAACTATCTATGCATATGTTTTTTAAAATAAAAAGCTTTTTTTAAAAAAATAAAAGAAAGAAAAAAGAAAATTAAGGCTGCTCAACATGATATTGACTTTATTCTTTCTTCACCTCAAAATCTCTTGACATGTCTCCTGTTACCTCTTCCTTTCCTTTAATCTCTAATAATAAAATGATCCTTCTTCTTGCCATGGTCAGCTTTTCTGTTTGCTGTTTATTCTATGCCCTTCCATCTTCTTCAACAAACTGGCCCCTCAATCTTCCCCCCTTCTTTAAACCATATGTGACAACATTTGATATTTTTTTCCTTTTAAAAATTAATCTGCCGTTTCTACCACCTCCCTCAACTCCAACTAAGTAATTTAAAAAAGAATGAAAAAGTGAAGATCTCAGTACATAGTTGCAGTCTGGCAAAATAATTTCATACATTGACTTTGTCCAAAAGTGTATTTCTTTCAGAATTTAATTTTATCAGCTTTCTTCCAGGAAGTTAGAATGTGTCTCATCTTTCTTTTGGACACCTAGTATATCATTTTATTGTTCAGAATTCTAAAGTCTTTCAGAGACTTTTCTCACTATTATCATTGTAACAACCATTCTTCTAATTCTACTCACTTTACTCTCCATTAGTTCATAGAAGTTTTCCATTTTTTTTCTAAAGTTATTTCATTATTTCTTTTGGCACAATTTTTCATTATATTTATTTAACATAAATTGTTTAGCCATTTCCAAATGGGAGGACATTCCCTTAGTTTCTAATCTATTGTGCTGTTATATTCTTTTCATATAATTGCTCATGGTTTGAATATCTTCCTTTGAAACTGTCTGTTCATATCCTTTGACCAACATTTAAATATTGGGAATAGCTTAGAAATTTTAATTAGTTCCTTATATTTCTTGGAAATGAGATCTTTATTAAAAAATATTTGTAGCAAATATTTTCCTCAGATATCCATTTCTCTTCTTATATTTACTACATTGGACTTGTTCACATAAGAATTTAAATTTTATAACATCAGAATTGTTCACTTTATTTTGCACGATCTTCTCCATTGATTATTTAGGAGTGAAAACTATTGTAGGCCATAAATCCTAAAGGTAATTTCTTTTTTGTTTTTCTAATTAATTTATGATGTGAATTTTAATAGGTTATGTATATACTGTGATCTTATTTTAGTTTAAAAGGTCAAGTACTAGTGTAAACCTAATTTCTGCCCTGCTGCTGTCCAAGTTTTCCTAGCAGTTTTTATGACATAGTAGGTTCTTCTCTCAATAACTTAAAGTCTTTGGATTTTTCAAACATTATGCAACTTTGTTTGTGAATATTGTGTTCCTAATATGTTGCACTGATCAACTGCTCTCTTCTTTTTTCTTTTGGCACAAAATCATGTTAATGAATTTATACAGTCCCCAGAATTTTAGTAGATGAAGTTTCATTTTATAGCTTCTGAATTATTTTGAATGGATTTTCTCTTTGCAGCCCTTCTTGCTCGGTTTTATTGCCTACATAAAGCTCATGATTTAAGTGAGCTTATTTTACATCCTGCAATTTTGCTTTTATTTTATTTAATATTTAGCTGACTCTGGGATTCTCCATATATACCATCATATCATGATGGTGATAATGTTGTTTCCTTTTTACTTATGTTTATCTCATTCAATTTATTTTTCTTACTGTCTTTCTGTAATTAATATTTCTACTACAAACTTAAGTAAAAGTAATAATAAACATACTTGTAAACCCTGGTCTAAGCAGAAGGACATTCTTGTTTTCTTATGTTATATATAATGTTTTCTTAGTCCATTAATAAATATTTATTAAGCAACCATTATATTTCAGGTATCATGCTAAGTGCTAGGGAGGCAAAGAAATGCAAAAGACATACCCTACTTTGTAGGAGCTCAGAGTCTAATGAAGGCATGCAAACTACATGTACAAATAAATTATAAACAGGATAAATCAGATGTAATCAACAATGAAAAGGCACTAAAATTAAAGGGGATTAGGAAAGGTTTCCTTGAGAAAATGAAATTTTAGCTGGGACCTGAGGAAAGCTGGGAAACATTAAAAAATGTACTGTCTTGTTTGAGGAGATGGAGTGAACCTTGCTTGAGAAATAACAGGGAGGCAGGTGGTACTGGATCACAGAGTAAGGTGTAAGAAAACAGGAAAGGTAAGGGGAGATGAAGAGCTTTTAATGTTAAAAAGAGGATTTTATTGAATTTTGGGTAGAGGAGGAATTTTATATGGTCAAACCTGTATTTTAGGATTCAGTAAACATTGCTATATTAAGGAAAGCTCCAACAATTTCTGTGAATTTTGCAATTTTTAGAATCTATTGTTATAATCATATGTTTTTTAGTATTTATATTAATAATATGACTTGTGGTAAGTATCCTCTTCTTTATGTTGAAGCAACATTTTTAGTATATAATCTAATCATAATATGTAATATTTCTTTTATGTTGTTGTAATTAAATATTTTATTTAAATTTTTGCGTTGATATTCATTAGGGATATTGGCCTGCATTTTTCTTTCTGTTTCGTCTCTCCCTGGTTTACATTGGAAAACTATATTTACATAGTAAAAAGAGTTGGAAAGGGACCTTCCTTTTGTATTATTGCACAATTTCTGTAGAAAAGGAATCCTTTTTCATTGAATATTTCATAGAATTCATCTCATTTGGTCCTAGAGATTTTACTTTGGGAGTTCTTATTATTTATTCTAGCTCTTTTTCTATATTGGGTTATATATTATATGTGTGAATATATATGTATATATATATATATATATATATACATATATATGTGCTATTTCTTCCCTTTTAAATTTGCAAACATTTTAAGTACTTTTCTGTTTAATCAACATTATTTCTTTATTTTCCTTTAATTTCTCTTCAATTGTTATGAATTCTTTATTTTTAAGTCAAACAGTTGGTTTTCCTCTCCTTTTAAAAATTCAGATTAGCTATTTATTCTGTTATTTTTTAAAGTTTCTAGTCATATTTATCAATTCAGTGTCTTTTTGCTTTTAGATTTATTCTTCTTTATTCTCTTATTTTCAGAATTCCTACTAAGGTTTTAGTAGAGGAATTTTTTATTCATTCTTATCCAACCTCTTTTTTTATAGCATGCCCAAATTCATTAATTTGTCCTTTCTTTATTCTGTTGATGAAAAATTTAGAGATATAAATTTTCCCCTCAGAACTGCTTTAGCTGTGTTTCCTAAGTTTAGTTATATTGTCTCATTATTGTCATTTCCTTGGATAAAATTTCTTTTGTTTCGGTTATTTGTTCTTTGACCTAATTTTTTTCCATCAAAAAAGTGAGTCAATAAGCATTTGTCAAGGACCTACTAGTTCTTAGCTGTGAGAGGGAAAGAAATGCAAAAATATCCCTGCTCTTAAGAAACTTACATTCTAATGGACAAAACAAGTAGGAAAGTAAAAAGGGACATCATTTTGAAGAGATTTCAATACCAATAATATATAAGATGCCTATGAGACATCCAGTTTAATATGTCCAAAAGACAGTTGATGATAAGAGACTGCAGCCCAAGAGAGAGGTTAGGTCCAAGGGCACAGTCTCATTATCCACTATTCCCCTTCTTGTACTTTATAGTCTTAAACAAACTGACCTTATTATTACTCATTTTATCTCCCATTTCCATGCTTTTTATATTTGGTCCTAGAGATAACAGGAACCACTTAAGTTTGTCATGTAAAGACATAACCAGACTAGATGACTTTGCAAGACCAGCATTTTTCAAAATGATTGGCTTATAAGTGAAGAGTGGATTGAAGTGAGAAAACATTTGAATCAAACCAAACACAAGTGAGGGAAGAGAAGGGTGTGTGTGTGTGTGTGTGTGTGTGTGTGTGTGTGTGTGTGTGTAGGAACTCTGATGAAGGTAAGAATGACAGAACTTAGCTACAAATTGGATAGTGGAGCAAGTAAGAAAGGGCAGTTGAAGATGACAATGAAGTTATAAGTTGGGAGAATGGTGGTGCCCTTGCAAGTAATGGAGAAATTTGAAAACAAGGAGAGTATGGAATAATATATAAGATGCCTATGAGATATCCAGTTTAATATGTCCAAAAGACAATTGATGATAAGAGACTGCAGCCCAAGAGAGAGGTTAGGTCCAAGGGCACAGTCTCATTATCCACTATTCCCCTTCTTGTACTTTATAGTCTAAACAAACTGACCTTATTATTACTCATTTTATCTCCCATTTCCATGCTTTAATTTTGATTATCCCCTATACCTTATAATGATCTTTTTTTATCTCTGCCTTTTACTTTATTTTAAGAATCATGTTTATATGAAACCTTCACTAATTTCCCAATGACTAGTGTGCCTTGTCTTCCTAAACTATCTTGTGTTTATTTCGTATTTATTGTGCATAGATATATTCTCTCCCCCAGTACAATATAAATTGTTTGAATAAATTTTCAAGTTTTCTTTTATCTCCCCAGCACCTGGTACATAGTGTTGCTTGATAAATGCATGTTTCCTCATTGAATTATAGAGTTTTGTCTATTGAATAAAGAAAAGTTTATTGATGGATACAGGGAAATTCCTATGACTAAGAGAATCAAATATAATCTTTGTAAACTAGAGAAAAACAATGCTAACCCCACTTAGAGTTAGTCAACTCTTAAAGAAAAAACTCAGCTTTAGAGTTTTCTCTTAATGTTTTACCCTACTTCTCTTGTAGAGTACTGCAACAGGAGTTAGACATCTAGTAGAACAGCTTCTGGTAGCATGTAGGTAAGCCAAGTCTGGCTATATAGTCAAGTCAAATCAACTTGGTTCAATGAGAAGAACCAAAACCTTAGAACCTGGATCTCTCCTTCTGAGCCTAAAAATATGGTTCTTTTTGAATGAACATAGCAGTAACCTAAATCAGTTTTTCATCTGAGCTAGAAGCTTAAGACAACGAGCTATGGCCAAGGATGTTTCAGATTAGATTCTGGATCCTGAATACTTCTTATATTGTCATATCTTATGCCAGAATATCAACTAAGTCCAAATATGGAAAGAGTGGAAACAAAATCTAAGCATCAGAGCCACAAGACCTGCTCCAGAGTAGGTCCAGAAGAGCCTGCAGAGATGAAATGTTCCAAGAGGAATAGTGAGAAGATAGCACAAGAAGACATAATGAAAATTGAGCGGTGTCAAAGTTTAAGTTGCCTTAGTCATGTGTGTTCCTTAATATTTTTTTCTCCATTTATGGACTCTATGGGTACATTTCTTTCTGTTGGTATGGTTATTAATGGAACAGCACTGATACAGAATATTAATTAATGGGAGATAAAATTAATATGGGATATTGAAATAGATGTTTTGTTGCTACTTTTATTATATTGCTATTTCTGTAAATTTTACTTTTTTTGAGCTAATTGTGGGCTCATGAGCTTAGTTTGGATAGTGCAGACCATCCCTCAACTTTCAGGGCAACTTGGTTCCCATAAAGAACAACTGCCTTCATCCCTTCAAAAATCTCCTGCCAAAAACCTCCCAAAATTGTAGCTCATAAATTCACACTATGTCTATCTTTAATACTCATCCAGATGACACAATTAACTCAAAGCAAAGGCATTTTGCTGAAATAACATAAAATATTTCCCTCATAAATCTAGGGCATATACGCCCCAGAATACCCCAATATCAACAGGAAAAAAGGCTATTCATAGTGATCATAAGTGAAGAGGTACACATATAGGCTGCCAGCTGCCACCGCACCCCAAACAATGTCCTCTCCTATTGTGCATCAGCTGGTCTTCCCATCTGTCTACTGGGCAAATCACTTTATTAACTCTGGGTCTAAGCAAGTCTCATGTTTCTGATTTTGTTTCATGTCTCCAGTTCTTTCTCCAGCTTCAGTATCAACTACAAATATGGCATAAGGTACTGCTATATTCATTCAGGAAGTATTAGGAACCATACTTTAAGCCCAATAGGAATCTAAACTATGAAGCCTGCCATCTCCTGTGTAGAATACCCCTTTCAGAAATGGGACTTTCAAATCCTTTCATCAATTTGAATCAACTTTATTCTATGGATATACTATGCTTCTATTAATTGCTGCTAAATGCAGCTCTGACAAATGACATTGTCTATGGAGAAAAGAAGAGAAGTAGGAAGACAGCGAAATCCCAACCCACCTTGCTATAAACTCCAAGAGGGACAAGGAAAAGATAAGAGTGAAGTCTGACGAATCCTTACTCCAGAATTGAATTACTTAGAATGGAACCAACTTGCTTTTTACCTAGGCCACAAAGAGTATGTCTGATCTCATTTAGTCAATACAAATTGCTGTGTTTATCAATCCCCTTCATCCAATGGCTAATGCCTTATGATGCCGTCAAATTGTTTAAGGAATTTTTTTCACACTTTGTTTAGACACTTTACTCTGTTCCGGTTGTTTAGAAAATTCTATAATTTGATCTTCCTCCTTTACCCAGCAAAATGGCCAAGATAATAAAACAAAGATATAGTCTATTTTGATAGTGCTGCAGAAAGTCAGATGCACTAGTATATTGTGGGTAGAGCTGTAAATTAGTCCAACCATTATGGAAAACCATTAGGACTTTCTTTTCCCTCCTAATCCAGAGTTCTCTCTGCTATACATATATACAGAAAGATAAAAACCACAAAAGGGTTTTCTGGTAACAAGGAACTGCAAATAAAGTGGAGGTTCAGTGATTAGAAAATGGCTAGGTAAATTCTGGTACATGAATATAATGGGACATTATTAAGTCATAACAGAGAAACATAGTAAAACCCAAACTGGTGCAACACAACATGGATAAAAACAGATATAGAGACACTATAACCACTTTATTTTTAGATTTTTAGTCAATTTAGGGAATGTGCACATAAACCTAAGCATATGTTGTTTTTTCTTTAACTATATTTTAATATCAAATTAATAATAAAATTTGCCTTAAATCTCTAATCATTATGTAGACTTCAGAGCTGAGCTATGACTGCCAAATTAAAAATCTTTGTTTTTTGGAGGTATATTAAAATATCCATATTCAAAACAAGAAGTTTTCCCTTAACAGATATTTCCCCCCGCCTTGGTGAGGCAGCTGGGATAAAGTACTCATCCAGGATAATGTAGCTAGTAAGTTTTGAGTGTTTGAAGCCAGATTTGAACTTAGGATCTCCTGACTTCAGGATTGGAGTTTTATCCACTGCATCACCTACCAGTTCCCAAAGTATATCTCTCAAAACTAGAGTGATGTGTTTTAAATGTTAGTTCTAAAGTGCCAAAATTGATGAGAATTGAATATAAGAAGTATTGTTTTCCCAGAAAGCAATCCAAATCAACCCTATCACTAGGTGTCCATATTCTAGTTTGAATATAGCATTGCTGCACCCAGGGACATCATCATTCAATCCAGTCCCAGAACAATGTTCTAGTAGAAACCAAATGACATTCTGTGATTCGTTTCCTTTTCTCCTAAAATCATCATGTTTCCTCTGGTCCTTGACATTCAGGTCCATGTCCTGAGCAATTGGAGCATTAGGACAAATGTAGTAATATTTCTCAAGAAACTTAAACCATGAGTCCCTGATTTGTGTTGGAAGTAGAACTCTTATTTATGTATTTTCTGTTTCATTCTCAACAGAATCTTAATGAAAACTTGGCAAAACTTACAAACAAATTTGAGATAGCAACTGCAGAAAAACTCAAATGTCAGCAAGAAGCTGAAATGACCTCAGGTACCATCTCACTTGCAAATCGCCTGGTGAGTTCCAACAGACAGAGCTTTAATTTTATGAACAGTTTATCAATTACAATAGAGATACAAAATATGTAAATACAAAATAGCACATCTTTGACTTTGGAGAATATTTTGAAATAAGCTGTAATATAGAAAACTTCATCATAAAAATTAAGTGAAAGAACAGTGATACTCAAATCTAATTTTAATTACATATTACATATTACATATTAATTACATATATCCTTGTTAATGTGGGAAGAATTTAGATCTACAAGGTCTTATGTATATGTCGGGATTCTTTTCACTAACTTCTATGGGTTAGTATGTATACTGACAAACAATTGGTACGTGCTGACAATTTGTCAAGCACTGAGACAGCTGCTATTAAATTGTACCTGCATCCCTGAAAGGTAGGACAGCAAAGCAGGTACTGAGATAATGCTCTCTTATCACCTCCAGGATCAAATAGAAAAAGCTGTTTTCCATTCAAAAGATCTTCATAACCCTCCTCCCTTCAATCTTTGCAGTCTTTTTACTCCAGACCGGAGTCTTTTATCCATTGATACTGGCTTCTTGCTGCTCTTTAAACAAAGTACTCCATCTCCTGAATCTGTACATTTTCACTGGCTGTTCCCTCATATATTCATCTCAACCTCTTGGTTTTTCTGGATCCCTGAAAGTCCCATATAAAACCATACCTTCCAGAGGAAGCCTTTCTCAATCCTCCTTAATTCTAGTGCCTTCCCTATGAGATTCTCTTCAATTTGTGTTGTAGATAGATAACTTGTTTTTAGACAGTTGTTTGCATGTTGTCTCTCCCATTATCTGTGAGCTCCTTGAGATCAGGAACTATCTTTTGCCTTTCCTCGTATCCCTGATGATACGATGCTAAATATACCATGCCTGTGGTTCATATATTTATTGGGCAGTTACTTTCAAGTCAGAGTCCCAAAAAATTATGGAGAAGAAAAATGAGAAGGGTAGGAAGTAGGAACTGGAAATGATTTTGTTAGGTAAGGAACTAACTTGAAGAATGATGAGGCACCTAATTTCATAATACCACATGAAAAAATTTCAGGTTATTATTTTGTATTTGAGTCACAAACAAATTTCATGCAGGATTCTGGAGTCTTTTGTCATTGGGTTTATAAATGAAAATGTGACCCTCACTTTAAATTCTGAAAATAAATTCATTATATGGCTTTTGTTTTCCCACTTAAACTTTGGCTTAGCTCATATGACTCAAGGAACCTGAGAAGAGGTCTTAGAAAATTAGGAACCTAGAAAATAATTCATGATTGTGTCAATACAATGATAAACAGCTAAACAATTAATTTGGGAGAGGAGGGGGGAAAGATGAGTCAAATCATGTAAACCAGTGATGATCAACCTTTTTTTGGAGGAAGAGAAAGTATTAAAAATCAAAGGCAAGGAAAAAAGAGAAACTCTGGCATTGCAGGAGTATGAAGAGATGATGCTTTTTATGACTATTCCAGTTAAACTCCATAAGCACCAAAATTACTGGATAGAGAAAAATGAGCTTCTCCAAACCTAGGATCCAGTCTGCACATCTGACATTTACATTGTTGACTGAATTAATGGAAGTGAATGAGGGAATATTATTTAAATAATATCGACATCACTAAAGAAAGAAACTAGAGAATTTCAAAAGTTTTCTTTGACTGATATATGCTATTTAGGTGGAACAGATACAATTATTTGGCCTATGATTGAAATAATTTACTTTGACTACAGTAGGTAGCAAGTTGATGAAGTAGAGAGTATTGAACAAGTATTCAGGTAATCTAAATTCTGTTAGGGAAGTCACTCTCATCATTTCCTGCAAAATGAGAAGTTTGTATACGATATTTTTTAACATCCCTTCTAGTTCTAATATTCTACAATTCTGTCATCCCTTTCTTGGACTATCCATATAAAATATTATCTTATTTTTTCACTTAAATGGATCCATGATATCACTGACATGGATACTATTTTCTGCAAATTATCTATGGCATCATATCCTCTGCATAGGTTCCTATTTATTCCCATGAAAGTTTGTTTTCCCTTGAAACTGCTCAATCTCAAAAGTAACAACAGCTTCATAGGATTTTAAAACTGGAAGGTTTTTAAAGATAAAGTAATCCAGATGCCATCCTCACCTTTTTTTATAGAAGAGGAAACTACTCACATTTACATGACTTCTTACAGATCATAAAATATTTTTCTAACACGCTGAGATATATCAGAATTTTAAAAAATTCAGAGTTTGAGGGGACTTCAGTGCTTCTCTAATTCATTTATATGAAATAAGTCACTTTTAAAATATACCTCACAAATGGTCATTTTTGTCTCTGCTTGAAGACCTCCAAGGAGAGGAAACTCACTATTTTCTGCATTCTTCATGAGGAGAAATCTAATCATTAAGTAGTTTTCCTGATACAAATTTGGTTTCTTTATATTCCATTCATTAATCACCTATTTTTGTTCTCTGGATGCAAAAAGAATTCTTATCCCACTTTCACATAATGATCCATCAAATGCTTAAAGACAATTATCATTCTTTTCTCCACCCATATCTCCCTTTTTCCAGGATCCCTAATTTTTCCAATCATTCTCTTCATATGATATAAACTCTCCAAGCTAGTTGCCTTCTTCTGGATGCTTTCCAATTTATCAATGGCTTTCCAAAAATGTGATGTACAGAACTGTGCACACAGTTTCAAATTTGGTCTGACCAATAGAGCTTTCATCTCTCAGTTCACAAGCTCCTATTCTCACTGACAAGTTGGGTTTGCAGAACTTGACCAACCACAATGTCACCTCAGGGCTATAGGAGATTGGTATTGCCTTTCTTTAATGTCATCAGTCCCAACCTCACCAGAGTCCTTCCCTCTTCCCTGGAAAGTTAATTAGGAATTAATTTAATTAGCCAGACTTAAGTAGTTTTTAAAAGGAGGTATTCACTAATGTGATTCATTAAGAACAATAGGTACAAATCATTCCCCCTAAAAGTTTGTGACACACTCCCTCTCAAGAGTCTAGGGGAAAATATATTAAGCTCCAGGACTTGCTCGAAGTTCTTTCCATCTTCTATTCACGGGGTGTTCAAGAAGTATTCTTTAGGCATGGCACAATGTCTTTACTGGGCTCCTTGTAAAGCCATAGGTTTTGTAGTTCTTGGCTCCCAATGATACAGCCCTTGTCACTGGTTATTTTAGACATTGTCTAGATATAGATGGGAAAATGGAAAGTGATAATTCAATATCCTCCAGACTCTTTAAAACTAGAAGACTCTCTAGTTAAGGAGGAAAAGGATGGGGATGAGAGGAATACTTGGTCAAAGCCAAAAATTCCCTCAGTCAGTACCTTCTCAGGAATTTTAGCTAGACCTCCATTCTTATTCCATTTCTTGAATTTCTTCCCATTTCAGTTCATTTAATTATTTTAGACAGAACCCAAAGGATATATACATGAAATTCCATAGCCAACTGAATAAATCTTTTGCCTGCATCATTTTACTTCATAAATGTCTTTCAAAAACAAATTTAGTGTAATTTCTTTTGATTAATTGATTGAGACATAGTCTTACCTAGTAAAGGTATTATTAAGCTAAAATGGGTATGTGGGAGAAGGTAAAGTCAAGATGGATAGCAAAGAGTGATAGGAATCAGTGCTTTAGACTCCTGTCCACATATTCCTCCACACAAAGCCAGAAAATGTAACAGGCCAAATCCTTGTGGAGAAATCCAGAAAAAGTAGAGTGAGTCATGTGTCTAGCTCAGCTTGACATAGGGAAACAAACAGGATGGTGTGTGAACATGGGAAATGGGTTTAGGGAAGGAGCACACTTGTGCAAAGCACACCCAGCATCAAGGAGAGCTTGTACACTGGAGCAAAAGGAAGTCCCGGGTCATATTGAGATTCTACCAGACCTATATCACTATGACAGAGACAGGTATCAACTGAAACCTTTATTGCCCTCATTATAGTTCTGAGTCACTGATCTAAAGTGAAAGTAGGAAGATCCTCCAAAATAGGAGTGCCCAGGAATAATGTTCTAGTTAGGGAGACTTTTGACAATATAACAAGGAGGAAGTTAAGAAGTTAGCAGAAGCAAAGGAATGATTCAAGTCCCAAGTTCAGAGCAAAATCTCATTTCTGGGATCTAGCCCAAACAGCAGAGGCATAATCAATGTAAGAATCTCTGATGAAAGGGATCCTATAATTCTATTTCTTTGAACCAACAGAACTCTCCCAGCTGGCTGAGGGCAGCATTCCATTCTTGCACACTCAAACTCAGGTCAGGAACTTAAAGAACTCAGATCAGGAGGCCAGCAATTATACATCATCCTGAATCAGACCATTTTGAGAGCACTGAAAGCTTGCAGATCCCCAGTTTTCCTGGGGGCCTTGAGGAACACAGCATTCAATACCTTGAGAAAGAAACAATGGAATCAACCCATATCTTTCTTCCAGAAGCATGACAGAATTCAGCCCTAATGTCAAGTCCAAATAAAGGAAATACACCAAAAAAAAAGAACAAATTTTTAAAAATAAAAAGAATTATGCCATACTTAAGACACAAATATATAAGAGAATGACTCCAAATCATCTACAAGCAATGCCTCAAAATAAATAAATAAATAAATGAAGTTTGGACACAAACTCAACTACGATTCCTGGAAGAGAAGAAGGAAAAATTTGTTTGCTTATTTAGTTTCCAATCAATTTTTACTCTATTTTCCCCTGACTTTTTATTGCATGTAATTTTTTATTGCACCATAATCTGGGAAAAAATGCATTTACTATTTCTGCTTTTCTGCTTTTGATTTTGAGGTTTTTATTCTCATATATATGGTCAATTTTTATATAGATTCCATGTACTGCCAAGAAAAAGGTATATTCCTCTCTGTCTTCATTCAATTGTCTCCAAAGGTCTATCATCCCTAACTCTTCTAGTATCCTATTTACTTCCTTAAGTTCTTTCTTATTTATTTTATGGTTTGATTTATCTAGTTCTGAGAGACCAAAATTGAAATCCCCCACTAGTATAGTTTTGCTGTTTAATTCTTCTTGCAGCTCTCTTAACTTCTCTTCTAGGAATCTGGACACTATACCACTTGGCACATAAATGTTTAGTATTGATATTTCATTATCTATAGTACCTTTAAGTAGGATGTAGTTTCCTTCCTTATCTCTTTTAATTACATCAATTTTTGCTTTTGCTTGATCTGAGATTAGCATTGTTCTTTCTGCTTTTTTTTTTTTTACCTCAGCTAAAGCATAACATATTCTGTTCCAGCTTTTTGTCTTTACTGTAAATGTATCATTCTGCTTTAAATGAGTTTTTTGTAAAAACAAATTGTAGGATTCTGGCTTTTAATCCAGTCTGCTATCCACTTCCATTTTATGGGAGAGTTCATCCCATCCCCATTCACAGATAAAATTACTAACTCTATTTTCCTGACACCTTGTTTACCCCTAGTTTTACTTTTCTCTTCTCTTCCCCCCTTTCCCTCCTTGTATTTTGTCACTGACCACTCCTCCCTCAAACAGCCCTCCCTTCTTCAGTCTCCCTTTTTTTATACCTTTCCCCTTCTACTTCTGTTCTCCCTTCTATTCATCTCTCCTTTTATTCTCCCCTTTCCTCTTCTACTTTCCTATAAGGTGAGACAAGCTTCTCTGTGAAGTTAAATGTGCCTGATATTCTCTCTTTGAAACAAGTCTGATAAGAGTAGGATTTGCACAATGCTCATCTCCCTCCCCTCTTTCCCTTATTTGCAATAAGTCTTTTTTGCCTCCTCATGAGATGTCGTTTATCTCATCTTAACTCCATTTTCCTCTTCTTCCAGCAGAATCACCTTTCCTCCATCACAATAAAATCAAATTATACCTGCACCCTCTAAGTATACTCATAACAGAGATACAGATCTCAAGAGTTAAACCTATCATCTTCCTATGTAGGGATATAGGCTTTTTAACTTTTAAAAGAAAGTTATTTTTTCTTTCCTTTTAACCTTTTTATGCTTCTCTTGAGTTCTGTAGTTAAAGATCAAATTTTCTATTCATCTCTAGTCTTTTCATCAGAAATACATGAAATTTACCAATTTAGTTGAATGTTCATCTTTTTCCCTGAAAGATGATGCTCAATTTTGCTTTATACTTGATTCTTGGCTACAATGCAAGTTCCTTTGCCTTTCAGAATATCAGATTCCATGTCCTTCAATGTTTTGAAGTAGAAGCTGCTAGATTTTAGATAATCCTTATTGTGGCTCCTAGATATTTGAATTGTTTCCTTTTAGCTGCTTGCAATATTTTCTCCTTGATTTGACGATTCTGAAATTTAGGTACGATGTCCTTTGAATTTTCATTTTGGAGTCTCTTTCAGGAGGTGATCAGTGAATTCTTCCAATGCCTATTTTACCCTCTGGTTCTAGGATATCTGGGCAGTTATCCTTGATGATTTCCTGAAAAATGATGTCTAGGTTGTTTTTTTCATCATGGTTTTCAGGAAGTCCAATAATTCTTAGATTGTCTCTCCTAAATCTATTTTCCAGGTTGTTTTTCCATTGAGACATTTTACATTTTTTCTTTTTTTTTCTTTCTTTCTTTCTTTTTTTTTTTTTGTTTTGTTTTGTTTGACTGATTCTTGAAGTCTCATTGAGTCATTCACTTCCATTTGTTCAATTCTAACTTTTAGTGATTTTCTTCACTTAGCTTTTTTTAATCTCCCTTTGCATTTGGAATTGCAATTCAATTCATTTGGCCAATTGAACTTTTAAATGAGGTATTTTGTTCACTGGATTTCTTTTTCCATTTCACAAATTCCATTTTTCAATGAATTGGTTTCTTTTTCAAATCAATTTTGTAAGGAGTTATTTGCTTTTTCCATTTCATCATATCTATTTTTAGGGAATTTTCTTCAGATACTTTCTGTTTTTCCTTTTCTATACCCTCTTGCAAAGATCTCATTTCCTTTCTCCATTTTTCTTCTAACTCTCTTTTAAGATCCTTTTTGAATTCTTATAAGAAAGCCTGGTGAAATGGGGACCAACTCATATCACCCTTCAAACCTTCATTTAAAGCTAGTTTGCCTTTAGGATCCTCAGGAATTGAGGTCTTTTCTTCTCTTTCTTCATAAAAGTTGTCTATGGTCAAACTTCTTCTTGCTTTTTTAATCATTTTTAAGGGTTGAAGTCTGTTCTTAATGCAAAGGGGCTTATAGCTTAAATCTTAAAGCAGTTTGCTTTAGATTGCCCTGGGGCTGGTGTTGCTTAATGACTTCTGGTGCTGAGTAGGCATGGCCAGGTCCCATTTTTCTGGGGTTCCATGATTCACAATTTCTAACAATTTCTAACAATCTCTTGTGTTTACTTTGAGTGTCTCACAGCAAATCTGCTGAACCACTAGCTTGTAATCTGGACAGTGTAGCCTAAGAGCCTCCCAGTAGATTCCCTAGTGCATGAACATGGCAAAGCCCTAGTTCCTCACCCCAGCTCCTTGCACTGGGGTCTGAACTTGGAAGCCTCTCCCCCTGCCCATTTGAAACAGACATTTTCTGAAGTTCTTCCAAAGTATCTTCTTCTGGAAATTTTTTGTACTCCAAATATTTGTGGATTGGTCACTCCAAAACCAGTTCAGAAACTTTGTTTGCCTTTTTAAAAAGTTTAAAAACATTGTAATAAATGGAATGAGAGTACTTGAGGGGGGTAATGAAAAATGTAAAGCTATGAGAAAAAGTATTGGAAGAGAATAAATAACTTGGCATAAGAACTACAAAACTTGCCAAAGCAACAAACTCCCTGACTACAAGAAGGGACCAAATAAAAAACACTGAATTCATGAGGCAACAAGAATTATTAAAACAAAGAAAAAAAAGGTTTTAAAAAGTAGAAGAAATTCTAAGATATAGCAATATCAAATATCCTGGGAAACAGATTGAAAAGAAAAAAATCAAGAATCATTAGACTATCTGAATTCCCTCACTGGAAAAAAAAAGCAGAGGGAGGGGTGGTCTTGACATAATATTTCAATAAATATTAAAAGAAAATTGCCCAGATATTATAGAACTAGAAGACAAAGTGAAAATAGAATTCCCAAGACCCTTCCTAAAGGAAATCCCAAAATGAAAATTCCCAGTAACATAGCCAAAATCAAAAGGTACCAAGTGAAAGAAAAAATTTTCAGCCAAAAAAAAAAAAAAAAAAAAAGAATTCAAGTACCAAAGAGCTACTGTCAGGATTGTATGTGATTTAGTAGCCACCATGAAACAAATTAACTCTGTGTGCCTAGGAAATAGCTAGGTGGCTCAGTGGGTAGAGCACTAGACTCAGTAAGACGAGTTCAAATCATTTCTCAGACACTTATTAGCTATGTGACTATAAGCAAAATATTTAATCTCTGTTTGCCTTAATTCACTGGAGAAGAAGATGACAAACCCTTCCGGAAGCCTTGCCAATAAAATCCCATGAACAAGTGTGGTCTACAAAGCCATTAAGAGTTAGACCCAACTGAATAACTTAACAACAATAAAACAGAAATTGGAAACTTGAACTATGATATTCCAGAAGATAAAAATTATAAACTTGCAGTAAAGAATAACTTATTCATATAATGTTACAGAGCAAGGAATAAATCTTTAATAAAATAGAAGCCTTCCAAAGCATCCCTAGTGAAAAGAGTAGAGCTAAGAAGAAACTTTGAATTTCTAACATAAAAGTTAAGAGAACATGAATGAACAATAACAAAAGACTAAACAAGGATAAAATATTCAAATATGAGGAGATGATACAGGAGACTTTGAATTTTGTCATCATCAGATTTCATAGAGGGAGTTCAATTAGACAAGGCTTAAGAGGAGTTCTATTATATCTTAAGGAGAGGAAAATGGAAAAAGAAGTGAAGAGTAATATACTGGGGAAGAAGGAAAAGTAAAGTGATGGTAAATTATCTCATAAAATAGAGGGCACAAGTAAATATCTATACAAACAAGGTGAAGAGTGGCTGACATTAGACCTTACTCTTATCTGAACAGATTAAACAAAGGAAGAATATACACAGCAAATGTACACACTTCATTTGTTAAGTGGTTAGTGCTCATAAACTGAGGAAAGCATCAATAAGTTACATATAAATGTACATATATATTTATATATATTTGATATATATCAATAACATATATAAATACAATGGAATACTCTTATCAATATCAATAGTTCCAGCCAATATTCCAATAGACCAACAAATACTCCAGACAATTAATGATGAAGCATGCTGCCACCTCCTGATAGAAAGATGAAGGACTCAAAATACATAATGAAACAAAGAAACAAAAAAAAATTGGGGCAATGCCAATGTGAAAATCTGTTATGATATATGGATATAAGTTTGTAATGGGTTTTTGTTTTTCTTGTGTTCTAATTGGAGGTGTAGAAGGTATAGCTGGTGAAAGGTGAAAGTAGAATTTAACTGATTAAATATATATGTATATATTTTTAAATAAGTAAGTTATTTTGACTCTGTCCTTACATAGTGAAAAATGAATTGATGGGAAACCAAATCTTGGGGAAAAGGAAAACTAAATTTAAAAAACTTAACTGTCATGTTTTTCCTAAGTTCAATTTTAAGAGATAAATAAATATAACTTCACTGACTAGAGAGTTTTTTGTAATAGTCTACCAATGAGTCCACACGATATAGTTTAGACAGCACTAGACAGAAATTAAAGATGTGGGTTCTGATCCCAATTTTGCAACTAACAAGTTACTTGACTTTGGACAACCTACTTCATATTTCTGAAATATAGTAAAAAATAGAAAATTGATTTGTAAGGTCTCTTCCAGCCAAGAATGAACTGATAAATGAGTAATAACTGAATACAAGGGGGAAAAATTCACTTTTGAATTTAATCTGCATTATTAAAGTTTTTTCCCATCACTTTCTTAAGACTAGACAGTTAAGAAAACAATAAATCAAGGCCTAGTTTATATGATTTACTGATTTCTGAAGTGTAAATTCTTACAGTGAAAATTTAACAGTTGGCTTTCTCAAACCAGTATGATATAGTTTCTAGTACAGTGGAAAAGGTAAATTTGAGCTGACCCCCCAAACCTCAGACACACAGGTTAACCTTACAGCCTTAGAACTGACATCCAGTTCCCTTTGTCTGGCTATGGAATAAATAAAAAGGTAGTGTGTCCCACAGAATTGTGCAGAGAACCAAAAATTGTAGAACATGAGCTTACAGTGAATGAGGAAAAGATAACATACAGATCAGATTTTTCTAATTTCTAAAACATTATTTACAGTCAGTGTACTATGTGACCACAGCCACTGTATTTAATATTAAGTCTTTATTCCTTTTCAATATTTGAAATTATAGGTTGGAGGACTTGCCTCTGAAAATGAAAGGTGGGCAGAAGCTATCAAGAACTTCAGACAACAAATGAGTACATTATGTGGAGACATTTTGCTGATTACAGCTTTCATTTCTTACTTGGGATACTTTACCAAAAAATACCGTCAAAATCTTATGGATAGTAATTGGAGAGCTTACCTGAAACAATTAAAAGTAAGGAACAGAATAAATTATGATGATCATACCTCATTCTTGTGAAATTAGGAAGAGATAAATGTTGATATTTTCATTTTCATGCTAGGAAAGCTGACAATTCAAAAGATTAAGTGACCTTCCCAATGTCACAAGAATATTATTGAATCGACTTCTTTCCAGCATTTCTGACTAATGGTAATAACAACAATTATAGGAAATACTCTTGCTAATTTTAACTCCCATTTAAATAGCATTTGGAAATTATGAATAAGGGAGAGTAGTATTCACTGGTAAAAGTGATTCCAGTTCCCTCTCCTTCAAGGTATGGACTAATTACAGGTGTTAAAGATATGCCCTTTCTATAAACTCTTGACAGTCCTTGAGCTATAAGAATTCTCTTCTTAATTCAGAAAAAAAAAAAAGGAAAACTATCTAGAGTATGCATTGAGTTCTAAAACTGATGTCTCTTTAAAAATGGAGGTTCTACAACTGAGAATTTTATGTTTTGTACTGTTTTTCTCTTTAAATTCTCTTAAGTCTTTATTCTAGATTGTTATATCGGAGTGATATGTTGTGTTTCCCTAAATTGAATAACTACTTGATCTCCTGAATGCGGTTGTCATTTGGTCCCTATCCATTCCCATCAAGTGTTCAATAAATTTAGACAGTTTTGATTCCTTAGCTTGAAAAAAAGGGAAATGCAGATCACAAAGCCCTCAAGTGAATGGAGTCTAAAGATACAGTATATCCTGACTTCACTATAATATTATTAAATCAATAGCAACTGTTAACTATTCATGACCATTAAGAAATAAAACCTTCTTCTCACCTCTTGGTAAATAAGAAATGTTCTCTAAATATACAATAAGATATAGATTCTCAGACACAAGCAAGGTATAATTTTGTTTTGTTTGAGCATAACCACTGTCACAAGACAGAGAAAACTAGTGACATAGTTGATGAAGTGCTAATTGTGAAAGACATGGATACAAATCCAGTCTGACACTTCCTAGTTAAGTCACTTAATATCTATTTTCCTCAGTTTCCCTAACTATAAAATAAGGATAATAATAGCATCTAATTTCCAGTTATTTTAAGGCCCAAGTGATACATTTGTTAAACTGTATAGCACAGTTTCTGATACATGGAAGGCACTATATACATGATTATTTACTTCCCTCCCTTTTACTCTTTATATGTTTTGTTTTGTTTTGTTCTTGTTGGATGGGGTGTGGAATAAGGGGAAGACAGAGATGCAAAAAGAAAAGGGAAAAAATGTCAATGCAACAATTATTTTTGAGATTTTTCATTCACCTTTATTTCTAAGTGTATTTTCTTTTGCCATTTTTAATTATTGGACTAGGAACAGCAATGAAAAAGATTCCCCCTCTCCCCTTTCTTTTTTTCCTAATAATAGCTTTTAATTTTCAAAATATATGCAAAGATAGTTTTCTATATTCACCTTTGCAAAACTCTGTGTTCCAAGTTTTCTCCCTTCCTTCCTCTCATCCCCTCCCCTAGACATCAAGCAATCCAATAAATAATAAACATACAATTCCTCTCTATATAAATTTCCACATTCATCATGCTGCACAAGAAAAATCTTTGAGATACAGACACTTTAGAGACACTGCTGGATCAAAAGATATGAACAGTTTGATAACCTTTGGACACAGTTCCAACTTGCTCTTAGAATGGCTGAATCAGTTTACAATTCTACTAACTATATAGTAGTGTCCCAGTCTTCCCACATCCCCTCCAACATTCATCATTATCTGAAAAAAAGAAGATATTTAATGAAATAGAGGACTTCTAAGCATTTTTGATGAAGAGGCCAGAGCTAAATAGAAAATCTGACATTCAAACATAGGACTCAAGTTGTGATGATTGCGTATTTAAAATCAGCCGGAGCCAGGAATTCAGGTTAAGGGAAAAATCTTCAATCTTTATTCTTTTGGAGGTGAAGGGGAATTGCAATAGTAATATGGGCAGCTGCGACAGGAAGCCAGCCAGCAGAGGTCAAGGGGGATTGCAGGTGAAGAGGGATTGGAGGTAAAGGGGGGGGTCGCAATAGCAATGCAAGCAGCTGTATCAAGAAACTAGCCAACAGTCTCTCTTTTCACTTCCCTTTCCCCCTCCCCTGCCTCCACCCACCAAAATCGTCATTTCCTATACAATACATCAGGACTTGCACAAAGAGTGGGCAGGGTCCATTCTTTCTCCAAGCATATATGTTAATAGAGTATAGTCCAATTACTATTTAGCCTCACGTGCTTGGGACCTCAGTGCATCAATTCAAGCCTTAGCCCATTACATCAAGTGAAGCATGTAAAGATAAACATGAGTGAGAAATCATACAGGACTATATCAGGTTAAACTGTTTTCATTCTTGTATGGGAATATGATACATATAACCCCTCTAACTTAATTATCAATAGGGGTAAAAGTTTTTTAAAAAATAGAATATATAAACCATTAAGTAATTTGATTTTTTTAAGAGAAAGAAGAAAACAAATTACCAGAAGAAGGTGAATTCACAATCAAAAAAGAAAAAATAAATAAATCCAATTATTAGAAGCTATTTTACTTCCAACCATCTACCAAAAAACCCTAATAATTTAAATGAAATGTATGAATATTTATACAAATATAAATTGTCTTTCATGGGAAATAGAATATTCAAATAACCTTATCTTAGAAATTAAGATTTGAATAAGCAATAAATGAACTCTCAAAGAAGAAGCTCAAGAACTAGATGGATTTATAAGTTAATTCAATCAAACATTTAAATAATAATTAATAATAATAATAACATAAATTTTGAAAAAAATTGGTAAAGAAGGGGTCCTATCAAATTTTTCTATGACTCAAATATTTTGCCATTTCCTTCTCCAGTTCATTTTCCATATAAGGAATTGAGAAAAACAGCCCCTTTTGTAGTGGCTAGAAACTGGAAATTGAATGGATGCCTATCAATTGGAGAATGGCTGGGTAAATTGTGGTATATGAATGTTATGGAATGTTATATGACTCTAGACCTAACATTCTATATATTGTACCATTTGACTGCCCCTTCCTTACACAATGTATACTTGCCTGCAAATATTTAGGAAGGGAGAGAGAGATAGATAGAAAGGGAGGAGAAAAAAGGGAAGCTCAAAGTAATAGAACTTGGTAGTCCTAGAAGGGAACATAAAACAAAAGCATTTTTTGCATGTTTGCTGGCTCACTGACTGTGTAGAGGGGATTAAGTATGTATTCTTCAGTCATATCTGACTCTGTGATCCCATTTGTGGTTTCCTTGGCAGAGATACTAGAATGTTTGCCATTTCCTTCTCCAACTTATTTTACAGATAAGGAAACTGAGGCAACATAGTTAAGTGATTTGCCCAGAGTAATACAACTACTAAGTGTCTAAGGTCAGATTTGAATTTTTCATGATTGGGAAGATAGGAAGGGGCCAAATTATAAAAAGCATGAAGTACCCAACAGAGGAGTTTATAATGTTCCTGTAGCTAATAGGAAGCCACTGGAATTCTTAATCAGGAAAAAGATATGATCATACCTGCAATATCTAAAAATTACCATGGCAGCTGAGGGAGATATTGATTGAAATAGTAAGGACTTGAGACAGGAAATTCAGTTAGAATGCTATTGTAATAGTCCATGCAACAGGTGTTCAGGGTCTCAAGGAGAGTTGCATCTATGTGAGTAAAGAAAAGACCTATTTAAGAAATATTGGGAATGGTGGAGTTATGAACAGTTCTAACCATTCTATAGAGCAATTTGGAACTGTGTTCAAAAAGTTGTCAAACTGTGCATAATCTTTGATCCAGCAGTGTTACTATTGGGATTATATCCCAAAAAGATATTAAAGAAGAGAAAGGGACCTATGTGTGCAAAAATGTTTGTGGCAGCCCCTTTTGTAGTGGCTAGAAACTGGAAATTGAATGGATGCCTATCAATTGGAGAACAGCTGGGTAAATTGTGGTATATGAATGTTATGGAATATTATTGTTCTGTAAGAAATGACCAGCAGGATGAATACAGAGAGGCTTGGAGAGACTTACATGAATTGATGCTAAGTGAAATGAGCAGAACCAGGAGATCATTATTATACACTTCAACAACAATACTATATGAGGATCAATTCTGATGGAAGTAGCTATCTTCAACAATGAGATGATCCAAATCAGTTCCAATTGATCAGTAATGAACAGAACCAGCTACACCCAGCGAAAGAACACTAGCAAATGATTGTGGACCACAATATAGCATTTACATTCTTTCTGTTATTGTTTGCTTGCATTTTTGTTTTTCTTCCCAGATTATTTTTACCTTCTTTGTAAATCCAATTTCTCTTGTGTAGCAAGACAGCTATATACATATATGTATACATATATTTATTTAACATATACTTTAACATATTTAACATATATGGGACTACCTGCCATCTAGGGGATGGGGTGGAGGGAAAGAGGGGAAAAATTGGAACAGAAGTTTTTTTCAAGGATCAGTGTTGAAAAATTACCCATGCATATGTTTTGTCAATAAAAACATATAATAAAAAAATATTGGGAAGGTTGAAATGGCAAGATCTTTCAATAGATTTGATATATAAAGTGAATGTGAGGGGTCAAGGATGATATCAAAATTCCAGATCTGGGTGGTATCCTTTGTCTACACTAGCTGCCTCCACTTTTAACTTTTTACAATAAGGCTTTCCACCTCTTAAGTCACTAAAACTCTTCTCTTCAAAGTTAACAACTATCTCGTAATTTCCAATCTTTCTTCTGTCTTAATCTTTCTCAACCCATTCGCTGCATTTAACACTGTAGGCCATCCTTATCTCCTGTAAACTCTCTTCTCTCTAGGTTTTTATGACACCATTTTCTCATGGTTTTTCTTCTGTTTTTCAGTCTCATTTACTGACCTATCATTTACATCAAACCCCTTAGTGTACATATTCCTCAAAATACTGCTTGACTCTCTTTTCTTTTAGTTTTATACTCTCTGTCTCTGTCTGTCTCTATCTCTGTCTGTATAGCTCTGTCTTTGTCTGTCTGACTCTGTGTGGGTATGTGTCTGTGTGCATGCAGCCTCATCAGGTCCCTCAGATTCAACTATATCTCCTAGATCATTTCCAATCTATGGGGTTCAAAACTTGTTTAATATGCAACAAAAAGCACTGAGACAGGGCAATAAGTCAATAGCTTATTGCTAAGTGCTTTATAAGTGTCATCTTATTTGATCCTCACAATGACCTACTACATGCCAAGTACTGTGTTAAATTCTAGTGCCATAAAAAAGGGGAAAAGATAGTCCTTGATCCAAAGGAATTTATAGTTTAATGTGGGAGAAAATTTGCAAACAATTGTTCATGAAGTAAATTATATACAGAATAGATAGGAAATAATTCACAAAGGGGAAGCACTGGAATTAAGAAGGCTTAAGGACCTGTAGAAGGTGGGATTTTACTTGATGCTTCAAGGAAGTCAAGAAGATCACTCAAAGCAGAAGAGGGAGAAAACATTCCAAGTATCAAATATAGCCAGAAAGAATGCCTATAGCCAAGAAATGGAGCTTCTTATTAAGGGAACAGCCAGAGGCCAATGTCACTGGACTAAAGAGTTGGGGAGTCAGAGGTAAGAAGATGAAAAAGGTAGGTGGGAACTAGGTTACGAAGGGCTTTAAATATCAAACAAGTTATTTTGTATTTGATCCTAAAGGTAATAGGGAGCCACTGGAGTTTATTAAGAAGGATAGTGATGTGATTGGACCTGAGCTTCAGGAAAATCACTTTAGTGACTGAAAAAAGAAAATATTAATAGAATGGATTGATAAAGTCTCAAGAGCAGAGTGAGAAGAGAAAAACCAGAGGGGTGTATTGTAAACGGTCTCTTGAAGGAATTTAGCAGTAAAGGGCAAAAGAAAATAAACAGAAATGGAAGAATCAAGTAAGGATTTTTTGAGGATGAGGGATACATAGGCATGTTTACAGGCAACAGGGAATGAGCCCATGAAGAGGGAGAAATTGAAAGTAAGTGACAGAGTGAGGATGACAGAAGCGACATGAACATGACAACAAAGCGAGATTAGTCTTGGTAAAGAAAAAAAGCCACTTTATCATATAAGCCAATGGTAAATGAAGAGAAAATATCAGAAGGTACCCAAGAGATAGGAAATGAAGAAGCGAGGAAAAGAGGGAGCTCACAGCAAGTAGCAAGTACCTCAATTCTGTAAAATATGAGTCCATCTAAGAGAGTTAGGAAATCCATCTAAGAGAGTCAAGAAGGGAGAGCCATGAAAGGTTTGAGGAAGTATGAAAAGTTTTGAAAGAAACACTATGGAGAGTAAGATAGTGAATTATTAAGGAAGTATAGCAGTATTCTCTATCAGCAGTGAGGATCCAGCTGAAGTTAGATAGCATAGTTTTATAATGGATCTAATCAGATCAGTTGTACAGTTTTCTCTTCACCTTCATTCAGTAGCACACATATAGAAGTGAAGGCATCCAATGGTGGGACACTATTATTATCCCCATTTTACAGTTGAGGAAACTGAAGGAAACAGAATTTAAAGGACTTGCCCAAAGTCACATAGCTAAAACAACAAAAAAAAGATAGTTGTCAAAAAGATTGTACTGTTATGAGGGAAGAAAACACATTTTTTTAAAAAACTAAAGTGGGGGGAAGATATCCACAATGGAACACTGTGAAAAAAAATTTAGAGAGTCATCAGCACAGTCTGAAAAGAAATGAAGGAGTAAACATGGCTCACTTGGGTCCTTCCTTAAAATGGAATATTCTAGGGTGAGAAGATTGCTTGATCACAATCATGAAAGCATCTTTTACATTGCAATCTGTTGGGAAATGTTGGAGAAAGAAATTCAGAAAGTCAGAAATGAAATCCAGACAAAAATGTGCTGAGTACATATTAAGTGTGTGATGAACACTTATAGATTGGTTGGATATTTAGATTTTAGACTTATCTGTATAGATGGAGCTAGCATAGAGGAGAAGAAATGAAGCCCAAGACAGAGTCTTGGTCCTATACATACATGACTATGATATGGAAGAAGAACCAATAGAGGAAATTGATACATATCAGTTAGATAAATAAGAGGAAAACTAGGAAAATTTTAGTCTATCAAAAAACCTAGAGAACAGAGAATATCTAAAAGGTGATCAGCAGTGCCAAATGCTGCAAAAGGAAAATGAGGATTAAGAAAAGCTATTAGATTTGGCAATTATGGTTGAATCACTGATAACTTTGGAAGGGGCTATTTTAGTTGAATGATAAGGTCATTAGAAGAGAGTAGGAGAAAAGGAAATAGAAGCACTGAGTACAGACAGTTTTCTCCAGGAGTTTAACCATGAAAAAGAGGAGTGATAGAGCATAATAGTTAGTGGAATGGTAAGAACAAGAATTTCTTTGAGGGGGTTAAGAACAAACATGCTTATAGACAGCAGGGAAGGAAAACATAAATAGAAAGTGATGGATAAGAGCATGATAGTGGGGCAATCCACAGAAGTCAAGAAAGGATGGTATCAAAGCTTATAAAGAAATTGGCTTAGCAGAACCATGAACACATTACAATGTGTATACAATAACAGCAAGAATGTGCGATGATCAACTGCGGAAGATTTGGTTCTTCTCAGTGGTTCAGTGATCCAAGGCAAACCCAAAAGACTTTGGACAAAACAAAAATGCCATCTGCATCCAAAAAAAGAACTATAAGGATTGACTGTAAATCAACATATGTTATGTTCACTTCTTTTTTCTGTGTTTTTTTTTTTAATCTCTCTCATGGAAGGCTTGAGAAAATAAGGTAGGGAGAGAAGAATAGAACAAGAGCCCTGTTGAGACTGTGTAACACAAATATATAATGGATTAATCAATATGGTTAGTGATTTCCTCTAGCTTTCTTTGGCATCATGTGAATATGATCAAAATAAGTTTACAGTGGGAAAGACAAGAGATATGAAAGGAATATATCACATTGAGGACATGTTGTAAGGCATAAAGGGTGGAATGACAGAATAAAATAATCAGAAAAGGGAATTTTGAATTTCATGAAGAAGGAAATGGAATAGTTGTGGGTAATGGCAAGATTAAGGATATCAATGAATGTGAATATTGCCTGAAGTGAAGTGGAGGAATAGTTAGGTAAAGAATTGGAATCAGAACTAGATTTTGAAAGATAGACAGGATATGAATAGCTAAAGAGAAGATGAAAAAAACATGTGTCATTGTTATTAATTGCATGTCAATAA
Organism: Antechinus flavipes; assembly: GCF_016432865.1. Taxonomy (NCBI): domain Eukaryota; kingdom Metazoa; phylum Chordata; class Mammalia; order Dasyuromorphia; family Dasyuridae; genus Antechinus; species Antechinus flavipes. Next base: position 176,310,007 of record NC_067401.1, read on the forward strand.
TATTCCTTTGTTTAACCATAAACAAGTTTTTAATGATGGTTTCTCTTATTTGTGTACAGATTCCTAAATCCCTGAGAGTTCCAAAGAACAAAGTGCTTTGGAAATACAACCTGTTTCTGCTATAATTTTTGTACCAAATGGGGAGAAAGGCAAATATGGTTGTGTATCCCATAAGCAATCTTTAAGAAAGCTCTTTTTTGCCTTTTTTAAAATAGTTCCATCTTTGCACTGACAGGTGAATTTCTTCCAACACTGCAGATTGGTAATTCTTTTGTAACTAATGTCTTATAAAGTTCTTTGAAAAACCCATGAGATTAAGTGACTTGCCCATGGTCACATAAACTAGTTGTATCAGAAGTTAGATCTTCCCAACTTCAAAGCATTATACTATGGTACATTATACATATGATACCTGCATTCTAATGAAATTAAATCTCCATGAGAAAGGCTGACCTAGTCTATCTACATGTCAATGTAACTTACTATTCTCCCTTTTTTATGTTTTTTTTTTCCTCTATCAGGTACCTATTCCAGTTAACTCCACCCTAGATCCCCTAAAGATTCTAACTGATGATGCAGATATAGCCACCTGGCAAAATGAGGGTCTGCCTGCTGACCGAATGTCCACAGAGAATGCTACAATTTTTATGAACTGTGAACGATGGCCACTTATAGTTGACCCTCAACTACAAGGAGTCAAATGGATCAAGAAGAAATATGGTGAATATCTTCAAGTCACCCAGATTGGCCAGAAAGGGTAAGTGCTCAGCAAAAGAATTCCCAATTTTTCAAAAATCACATAAGATGATGACTCCCAAATCTATATTTCCTATTGAAATGCCTTTTCTAAGCTCCAAAATCTATTTTCCAGTTACCTACTAGACATTTCCATCTAGAAATCATAGTGATTAGGAGATTTGTCCCCATGACTCACCCTCTAAGCCAGTTCCTAATGCTAAAATCCCTATTTTTGTCAATAATGCTTCCATTTTCTGATGGTTGAAACCCTGGTGTTTATTTAATTCTTCCCTTTCTGCCATACATACTCAAATAGTCTCCAAGTTTTGTCTATACAACCTCCACAATATCTTTCTTTATTGACAAAACATATGTATGGATAATTTTTCAACATTGACTTCTGTTCCAACTTTTCCCCTCCTTCCCTCCACCCCTCCCCTACATGGCAGGTAATCCCATACATGTTAAATATGTTAAAGTATATGTTAAATACAATATATGTATACATATTTATACAGTTATCTTGTTGCACAAGAAAAATCAGATTTAGAAAGAAGATAAAAATAACCTGGGAAGAAAAACAAAAATGCAAGCAAACAATAACAAAAAGAATGTAAATGCTATGTTGTGGTTCACACTCATTTCCCAGTTCTTTCGCTGGGTGTAGCTGGTTCTGTTCATTCTTGATCAATTGGAACTCATTTGGATCCTCTCACACAATATCTTTCTAATTATTGTTCTTTTTCCTCCCTCTACTACTACATAAATACAAAACCTTATTAGTATTTGTGTGGGGTACTGCCATAGATTCTTAACTGATCTTCCCCTTTTTAATCTTTCCCCATAAAAAGTTTGTCTTTCACAACCTGATAAATCTTTATTATACAATTTATTCATTTCATTCCTTTGTTCAAAACCCTCCAGTCACTTTCCATAACCTACCTATATAAAGTCCTTACTTCTTTGACTGCCATTCAAGATCATTTTAACCTATCTTATACTATTTCTTGCATATGTACTATCAAACTTGACAAGTTACAATATTTCTTATATGTGACCCCTTCTCTTCATTCACTGAAAAAACAGCCTTAAGTCAGGTCCTCATCAATTAGGACAAGCTGGTCCCCCACTTTTGTCTAAATTCAGCTGATTTTTCTAAATCACAAGTCTGAGTATGTCAGTCACATGAATGTGCATTATACACACACACACACTTAACTTCCCTTACTTTTATTCCCCACTTAGTAGGTTTCAGTGGCTTTAGTAATTCCCTGAACTCCATGATAAACTCCTTGTTTGGCATTTAAAGCACTTTCATAACTTGATCCCATCCTTACCGTAATCTTTCCAGTCTCCTTACACTTTAATCTTCTGTATATGTCATGTATAATATGTATATATGTTCCTCTGGCTTTCTTGGTGTTCCTTGACCACAATATGCCATATCCATGTCTTTGAACTTGCTTTGTCCTCATGCTTAGAATTTTTTTTTTCTTTCTCTTGTTGCTTTTGGTTTTCCCTAACTTGGGGTTATACTTGGCTATTTACGTGTTTCTCCTATTAGAATGTGAGTTTCTTTACATCTTCAGTATACATAATACACACTAACAATTGCTTGTTGGCTGATTAATCTTATACATGTCCAACACTTTTCAAAGGAGCATATTTAATATTGCTTGATTTAAGGAAAAACTTTCTAAATGGAGTGGGCTTCCTCTTGACATTAAATAGAGGCTATATGGCCACTATATATTGAGTATATTTCTGAAAGAATTCTTTTTCAGGTAGAAATTTAACTAAAGGATCTCTGAAGTTTCTTCCAGCTCTGGGATTCTACCTGAAATGATCTTCTACCCCTATCCTCTTATGGTAAACTAAACTACACATGGTACCTGCTTTCTAATGAAACTTAAATCTTCATGAGAAAGTTAAATCCTATCCATCCTCCAAAGTCCAACTCAATTCATCAGCTTTTTAAAAAATGTATTAAGTGCCTACTATGCACAGGGGATACAAAGGCCAAAATATAATAGTCCTGTGCCCAAAGAAGTTTACATTCTTCTGGGAGAAAATATCAGTGCAGATAAGTTGACTATAATGAAATTTGAAAATGAAGAGAACATTTAACAACTGACAGAAATTTTTTAAAAGGCTGAAATTTGAACTTGTAAATGAAAGTGGCCTTAAAAATGCCTTGGAAAGGAGAAAAATGAAGGCTTTTGTCCAGTTAGTTGACAAGGATTTATCTCTGAAGTTGAAGAAATGACATTTGAACTTCTTTGAAATTAGTGAGGAAAGATATGAATCAATCAATCTACATTTATTAAGGACAAATTATGTGTTTGGTATTGTGTTAATCTTGATTGTGTTCATTATGTTGAGTGTTTAGGTGTCAGGGCACAGTTCATGTCTCTGTTCAATTCAGCAAATATATATAGATATAGATATTAAATACGTACTATGTGCAAAAAACTATGTCTAAATACCTATTATGGGACACAAAGACACAAGTAAAGTAGTTGTCAAGGAGTTAACATTCTTCTGAAGGGATACAATGTGGGTAAGATTATGGAAAGGGGTAGTGAGGAAAACCGCACTGTTGGAATCTTTACAAACTGCTAACTAATTAGAGTTGATCTGATCTTACAAGAAGATGTTTTGGGCCAGAACCTGAAACAAGGTACTAAGTAGAACTAATTAGTACAATGCTTGTGTTTACACCTTTACTCATCGGAGTTCACAAGTATGCCAGATTCACAAAGTAAACCTTGTAACTTTGTTACAAAGAATTCAAACCTCCCTTAAAGCTCTTAGGGCCAGAGAGCACCATGGGAGAAAATCCATAATCCCATTCTCTCAGAAGAGTCAGATATAAGGCCAGTGAAGAGAGAGTTTTCCAGAATATTTTCCACTTGGCTGCTGGTGGCAGAAGAAAGAGTTTTCAGAGGAAAAAGCTACGAGTCGAGAGTTCAGTGGACAACCAGATTCATCTTCATCTCACACCACTGTGGTTGGTGGCTGAGCTCTGCACTTGCCCCACTGAGACCAAACTGGTCTGAAAGACTCACCAGAAAGCTAGCCGAGCCCCAAGTGAAGGAGACAAGAGATTCATTCCATCTCTGTGCTGGTTGGAGGCAGAAGAAAGCAGAGGCAGAGGCTAAAGGACAGAACCTTTGGATTTGGAGACATTCGGAGGGCTCTAAGCTAAACTGGCTGTGTTTTGAGAAGAACAAGAACTCCAACACTGCACAGTAGGCACTTAATTAACTGTTTGTTGATTTATTTTTGCCTCAATAGATAGTAACTAATTGTAAATCATAAGTAGTAAGGAAGTATGATTGTGCTAGTAAATAGGAAGCATATTGCATTTGGAAATTTGATTAGAACCTCCATTCTTCAGAATTGGGAGGTATTGATTCTTTATACACCAGAGAGCTAGATAGAAAGTAGTCAAGAATCTGGTCAGGCATCTAGTTCAGTAAATGTCTAGTATAAAAATCCTCAGTGGGTAAAATAAAGATGATAGCCTACACGTGTAGGTACTCTCAATAGACCCTTTGTCTGAGACCTTCATCTAAGCAGTGTAGGACTTTGTGTCTGAAGCTTTGGGTCTTGTTATGGGCCAGAACTTGAAATAAGGTACTAAATGGAATTGAGGAAACAGTGGCTAACTCTAGTTTAGCATTGATTTAATCCTACAACAAATAATGGTTTCCTAGTGATATAATGATTGGTGTATACTTAGTGCAGAGCATATAAGCAGGAACTGAAAGCCACAGAGGAGAAGCTCTCAGGGCCAGAGAAGACAAATGCACTAGAAGCTCTCAGACGCTGAGACAGATTCATTCCATTGTCCAGCTTTGTGGTGGCTGGAGGCTGAAGCACAAACCTTTGGATTCGGAAAGATTCAGAGGGCAGAGAATACAGGAGAGAGCTCAAGCTCTTGGAACCAAGGAGAGAGATAGGCCTCTAAGAAAACCAAGTGAAGGAGATAGAACTTTGAAAGAGATAATAACGGATTTGGACTTTAACCCCTGGCTACTTGTGTAATGATTATTGAACTAAAACAAAGGCTGCTTCCAGAGACCCCAAGGAAACCAAAGCAAGAAGAACATTACAGGGTCTGGGACTTGTATTGTACCTACCTACCCTCCAATACAATGCAAATATCTTAAGAGTAAAGATTTTTATTTTTGTCTTTGTGTTGCCAATTAGTAACACAGTGCTTTGTACATAACAGGTATTTAATAAATGTTTGTTGCTTGTTGCTATTCAAATTGAATTGAATTAGCATATTATTCAGTCACTTAGACTTTTATAAAAATAAAATACCTTATTACTAATTTCTGACTATTTACATTTACCAAGAAAAAATTAAGTCAAGATACTCTAGAAGAAGTTTTAGTGAAATCTAAATATCTCGTCTAACATTAAATTCTCCCTCCTACTAAACTTGTCATTATTATATGATATTGCTATGTCCAATATTGCTATGTCCAATAGCAATAGTTTGTATCTTTCCACAGCTTTTAATGTTCTGTCCTATTCAATGAAATTTGGAGCCAAAGTTTCACACTTTTGACTAAGTTTCTATATTTTATCGGAAATAAGATCTTAAGAACCTCCCTAAACTCTCCTGACAGTAATGATTATAAATATTATTAACAGGGACAATTGCAAATTGTCAGAGACAATTTGCAAAGTTTTAGTGATCAACCACAGTACAAACAAAACTAATGCAAACAAGATTAGAAGGGAAGCAACAAACTGGGAAAACATTTTCACAGTTAAAGGTTCTGATAAAGGCCTCATTTCCAAAATATATAGAGAACTGACTCAAATTTATAAGAAATCAAGCCATTCTCCAATTGATAAATGGTCAAAGGATATGGACAGACAATTTTCAGAGGATGAAATTGAAACTATTACCACTCATATGAAAGAGTGTTCCAAATCATTATTGATCAGAGAAATGCAAATTAAGACAACTCTGAGATACCACTACACACCTGTCAGATTGGCTAAGATGACAGGAAAAAATAATGATGAATGTTGGAGGGGATGCAGGAAAACTGGGACACTGATGCATTGTTGGTGGAGTTGTGAACGAATCCAACCATTCTGGAGAGCAATCTGGAATTATGCCCAAAAAGTTATCAAATTGTGCATACCCTTTGATCCAGCAGTGTTTCTATTGGGCTTATATCCCAAAGAAATACTAAAGAAGGGAAAGGGACCTATATGTGCCAAAATGTTTGTAGCAGCCCTGTTTGTAGTGGCTAGAAACTGGAAAATGAATGGATGCCCATCAATTGGAGAATGGCTGAGTAAATTGTGGTATATGAATGTTATGGAATATCATTGTTCTGTAAGAAATGACCAGCAGGATGAATACAGAGAGGACTGGCGAGACTTACATGAACTGATGCTAAGTGAAATGAGCAGAACCAGGAGATCATTATACACTTCGACAACGATATTGTATGAGGACATATTTTGATGGAAGTGGATTTCTTTGACAAAGAGACCTAACTGAGTTTCAATTGATAAATGACAGACAGAAGCAGCTACACCCAAAGAAAGAACACTTGGAAACGAATGTGAACTATCTGCATCTTTGTTTTTCTTCCCGGGTTATTTATACCTTCTGAATCCAATTCTGCAATGCAATGCAACAAGAGAACTGTTCGGTTCTACAAACATATATTGTATCTAGGATATACTGCAACATATCCAACATATAAAGGACTGCTTGCCATATAGGGGAGGGGGGGAGGAAGGGAGGGGAAAAAAAATTGAAACAGAAACGAGTGCAAAGGATAATGTTGTAAAAAAAAAAAAAAATTACCCTGGCATGGATTCTGTCAATATAAAGTAATTATTAAATAAAAATTTAAAAAAAAAAGTACTGTTTTTTATTTTTTTAGTCCCACCAACTACTAAGAGGTATTCTTTTCCAAAGAAATATAAGCACAATGGTGGTGGTTTTCTTCTTTAAAATATAATGGTTCTCTCTGGGAGCAGGTTTCTTGGGGAAGTTTTCTGGAGACAGCCTTAGTTTCAGTTAAAAGTAATAATCACCCAAATGCAGCCAGGTGCTAAAAATTCAAATCTTTTATTGCTTCCTCCAAAATAGCCTGGTTAGTTTTTCTTAGAGGCCTATCTTTCTGCTTGGTTCCAAGAGCTCTTGCAGTTGTCCTTTGCCTCTGCTTTCTTCAGCCTCCAGCCAGCTGGAATGAATCTGTCTTGCCTCCGAGAGAAGGCTTTTCTCTGAACTCACTTGACACGCCCCTATCAATCTTTTCAGCTGAACTAACTTGACTGACTCACTGAAGCTCTATTTATGCTCCTTCTCCCAGAGTGGGATTGTGGGATCCGAGAGTGGGATTGTGGGTTTCCTCCCAAAGTGCTCTCTGGCCCGAAGAGCTTCTTGCTAATTATGACCTCTCTAAAGGTGTGAACACAAACATTGTTTCTATCAGTATTAGCGACTAATCACCTTGTAAAGATTTGCTCTAAGATGTGAACCAATAAGCATTGTATCAATTCCATTGAGTTAACACTACGATTATAACATCTCCCTTGAGTTATCACCTTGTTGCAAGTTGAGTTAACACTAAGATTCTAACACACAATTACTTGCATAAAAATTAATTATTTTAAGGCTTTACTAGTCAACATAATCTTGTTGGGTCTACAGATCCTTTTTTAAGCCCTGCTCTAGATTTATACTATATATATCTTCAAACCCTCAGATACCTTGATATCATAGAATATGCCCTAGCAGATGGTGATGTAGTACTGATTGAAAACATGGGAGAGTCAGTGGACCCTGTTCTAGGACCTCTGCTTGGAAGAGAAGTAATTAAAAAAGGAAGGTAAGTTTCATAGTCATTGTTTGCTTTTTGTAAGAATGGATACAGTTTTCTCAGATGTCTCTTGTTCTCCTAGAATATATTCTTATCAACTCATATGTTAAAGTTACTTGGAAATATCTACTTACATTACAGTATTTTGGTGAAAGTATAGAAGTAACGATGGTTAAACTAGCTAAGGAAGATATTAATTTTGTTTTAATAGCAGAGAAAACCCTCCAAAGTATTCAGATTTTACTAACATAATAGATTAATTTACTTTCTACCATTTTTCACTTAAGGCTTCACAAGTGATCTGTCAATATCATCCAGTTCATCTTAAAAGAAGAGGAAACCTTATCCAGTACCATTTTATTATTGATTTTGTACTTTATAGAGCCAGCCTAAATAATGATGAATATGAGACAGAATCCAGGCAGGGTTTTCTTCTTTATTCTGCCCTTTTTACATCTATTTGTGAGAATCATAGTAATAATAATAAGGCACCTTCATACTCCTACATTAATTTATTTGAATATTTTCATTGTAGGCATCACTTGGGATACCTGCTCATAAAAAACAAGTACTGCAGTATTTTAATCCTTTGACTCTAAGACCATAAAGGGAATTTCTCAGTATCAAAGATATATTCCTTATCCTCCATCTCAACATATTCCTATAGTCTCCTGTTATGTCCCTAGTAGTTAACCATTTGTTGAAGCTTCTATTCTTGGAAATATTCTGAGTCAGGTGTGCTGTTATCAAATCACACAATCATCCATATTGGCTGTGAAAACATAATGCCTTTTTTCAATCTGTAGAAGTTTATAATTCTAGTCATTCTTTCTTTGAGTCAAGGGCCATTGATTTTTTATCCCCAGGTGCTACTAGCAGGACTAAGAATTGCCATGACATATCAAAGGCATTAACTATAAAAGAGAAAAAAGTTGTAGGAAGAAATAAAATAGAAGAAAAGAAAAAGACATAGAAGATAAATAAATGTACTTGTCAAGGAATGGTAGTTGTCACTAATAGTTGTCTTGATATCATTCCAAGGCTCTCTAATCCTGTCCTAAATCCCTAGATTATATATTATTTATTACTTGGGATAGCTTATTGAATTCTTTATTAGAGAAATATAAACCGAAACAGGATATGGAAGTCCTATGCCATCTGTCAATACTAAAACACAATATATTCTCTTCTTCCATTACTGATGTTAGGGTGCATAAAGATATCAAGGTTCAACCCAGCATGCTAGGGTAGGTGAGACAACGCTCTCAGGAAGTGTCAGTCATTATTAGGTTCCATTACAATGATTAGAAAGTTTTGTGATGCCACTGAAATACATTCAACAGCACTAATATCCCAAACCAACTTCAAAAGTGTTATTCAAATATGTTGGAATGATATCTTTAAAAAAATAAAATTAAGGGAAAGAGAAAGAAAAGTGCACAGTGAGAAGTAGAATAGGGTAAATTATTTCACATAAAAGAGGGGCAAAAAAGGGCTCCCCCTCCCTTTTAGGGAAGAAGGGAAGCTGAGGGAGATAGAGTGCTTGAATGTTTCTCATTGGAATTTGGCTCAAAAAAAAAATATTCAGGTAGATATAGAAATCTATTTTACTCTACAAGAAAGTAGGAGAGGAAGACAATAAGAGAACAGGGAAAGGATTGATAAAAGGAAGGGAGGAGGGAAAGAGGCAATACTTAGAAACAAAACACTTTTGAGGAAGGACAGAATGAAAGGAGAGAAAAAATATGATAAACAGGAGGAAAAAGAGGATGAAGAGAAATATATAGTTAGTAATCATAACTGTAAAAAAATTATTAATTTTTCTAATAAAAGTCTTGTTTCTCTAATATACAGAAAACTGAATCAAATTTATAAAAATAAGTCATTGACCAATTGACAAATGGTCAATGTATATGAACAGACAGTTTTCAGATGAAGAAATTAAAGCTATCCATAGTCTTATAAAAATGCACTAAATCACTATTGATTAAAGAAATGCAAATTAAAACAACTCTGAGATATCATCCCATACTTATCAGATTGGCTAATATAACAGAAAAAGAAAATGACAAATGTTGGAGGCAGTATGGGAAAATTAAAACTCTTAATGCATGGTGGTCAGTGGAGTTATGAAATGAGTTGAACATTCTGGAGAACAATTTGGAACTATGCCCAAAGAGCTATAAAACCACACAAACCCTTTGGCCCAATAATAATACTACTAGATCTATATTCCAAAGAGATTTTTTTAAGAAAAAGGAAAAGGTCCTTTTTGTACACAGATATTTATTTGTGATGGCAAAGAATTGGAAATTGAGAGAATTGCTCAAATGGAGATGGCTTAACAAGCTGTGGTATATGATTGTGATGAAATATTATTATGCTTTATAAGAAACGACAAGCAGACATATTTCAGAAAAACCTGGAAAGACTTACATAAATTGAAGCAAAGTGAAATGAGCAAAACCAGAAAAACATTGTACACAATAATAGCACTGTTATGCAATGATCAATTGTGAATGACTCAAGCTATTTTCAGCAGTGCAATGAGCCAAGACAATTCTGAAAGACTTTTTAAAACTTGTGTTATTTTGTTATTTTTCTTGAGGTTTTTTAAGTCTTTGTTTTTTTACAACATGACTAAAATGGAAATATATTTTACATGAATGTACAAACATAACCTAAAATGAAATTTCTTTCTTTCTCAATGAAAAAGAAAAAAGAGAAAGAAATTAGAACTCAAAAAAAAATTTAATGAATGTTAATAATTGTTTTTACATGTAATTGGAGAAAAATAAAATTGTAAATAAAAATATTTTTAAATTTTTAAGTATTATCCATTCATATAAGCCATTTATGTTTCAGATTCATTAAAATTGGAGACAAAGAATGTGAATATAATCCCAGATTCCGCCTTATTCTTCACACCAAGCTTGCCAATCCCCACTATCAGCCTGAGCTTCAAGCCCAGGCAACTCTTATCAACTTCACTGTGACTAGAGATGGCTTAGAGGACCAACTTCTGGCAACAGTAGTCAGCATGGAAAGGCCAGACTTGGAGGAACTGAGAGTGAGTAGGCCACAAATGGGGATGCATTTTGGGATGATATGGCAGGGTTTTTTTTTGTTTAAGAACAATGGAGTATTGAAAATATTTATTCTCCTAGCTATGTTGCTAACAAATAAAGCTACTGTAATTTCAATGAAAAGTTCACCAGGAATCTGTTATAGAGATTACCAACTGTACAGTACCAGGCTTAGGAAAAACTCCAATTCTAAATAACTATCCACTCAGTAATAAACTGATAAGATTAGCCTTAACTAAAAGTTGGGAAAAAATACACTTGAAACAGAAAGACATATACACAGTTAAAATAAGGAATGGGAAATAAAAGGGAGTATACATATTTCTAAATTGTGTGTAACAGCTTTACAAAAATTGGCTACATTAACAAAAATATTAAATATATTGTTGAGAGACCAAAATGCAATAAAACTTACAGTCAACAAAGGTCTACTAATAAAATATGTAACAAGCAATTGAAGATGATATAATAACCCTAAAGAAAAGATGATTGTCAAAGAACAAACCCTAAAAATAATAATTTCATTAAAGTAATGAAACCAGTGAAACAACATACCAACCTTACTGGGATATAGCCAGTGGTCTTTATGGAAAATTTTATATCTCTAAATACTTTCATCAATAAGAGAAAAAGAGCAAATTAAGAAATTCAGCATATCTTGGAAGCAGGGCTCTAAATTAGTCATTCACAAGTCACTAAACTTTAACGAAGGAGATTTACTTTGTCCTAAAGCTGCAGAAAATTTACATGAAGGATATAATAGCACTTAGCTTCTCTAGATATGCAACCCCTCTTTCTATTTGAAAACATCTCTAGTCAGTAAATCATCAGAGTATGGTTGCTAACAAGGTTTCAGGCATCCACCAAATCTGAGAGGCACAGATTCTACATAGCTGGGGCTTTCTATGCCCCTAGAACATGAATCTAAGTAATATAAGACTGAATTCAATTTGTTTTGAGGAGGGAAGAAAGCTGCATAAAGAAAATGTTAGCCTTATCAGCATGCAATTAAGAAAAGTAGAACAAAAATAAATTTTAAAATACCAATTAAACATCAGAATTTAAAACTGGAAAATCAAAGAGATTAACAAAATTAATAGCAAGAAAATCATTGAATTATTAAATAAATCTAGGACCCAGTTTAAAAAAAACTCATTAGCTAATTTGATTTTCAAAAAATAAAGAAAACTAAATTACTAGTATAAAAAAATGAAAAAGATAGGTTCATGACCAATGAAGAAGAATAAAATGTTGTTAGGAATTATTTCATCCAGCTTATCAATGAAACTAACAATCTAAGTGAAATAGAGGAATATTCACAAAAACATAACATGTCCTGATTAACAAAACAGGAAATAGAATACTTAATCATAAGAAAAATGAGAAATCTGTGGGGAAAAAATTCTTTATATCAGTTTTCTCAGATACTTAGGAGATACCCAGGGATATGAACAGGTGTCCCTAAGTATACTTAGGAACTATTAAAAGGATGTGAACAAGCACTTTTCAGAGGAAGGAATCCAAGCTATCAAAAGTCATATATTTTTAAATGTTCTAAATCACTAAGAGGAAAATGTACACCAAAGCAATTCTTTAATCACAAGCAAAAGACATAGACTCAAAAGGAAACTCTATAGTGAAATCTTAAATAATGAATGGCTAACAAAACAAGTTATAGAAAAATTAATGATTATGTGAAAGACAGTGATAACGATGAAACAACATTTCTGGGATGCAGATAAAGCAGAATTCCTCAGTGAAGAATTAGAATCTTAACAAATACATTAACAAAATGGAAAAAGAAAGGATTAATAAACTGAATGTGCACTAAAAAAAAAAAAATAGACTAACAAATAAACCTAAAATAAGAGCAAAAGAGGAGATATTTAAAATTATAAATAGGAAAATAGAGATATTGGAAAATAAAAGAACTAAAAGCTGGTTCTTAAAAAAGATAACAAAATTGGTAAATGTTGGCTAAAGTAATTAAAATCAATAAAATAACAAATAATCAATGTGACATCACAACAAAACTAGAAAAAATAATAATAATGTAGATATACTAGGCACAATTATATACTAAATTATATCTTCAAAAATGTAAGCTATCCCACACTAGAGAAAATTAAACTAGATGTAAAAGAACTACCAAAAAATAATAAATTTTAAAGAATAATTGGTACAAACTCTTCCCAAACTATTTTTAAAAATAGAAGGGAAAAAAACTTACCAATCCTTTTATAAAAGATTAAAAAAACAGAAGGAAAGCTGTAGCTCAATATCATTAATGATTGTTAACTCAAAAATTTTAAACAAAATTCTGTAAAACAAACTCCATTTATCCAAGAAAACATCCATTATTTCCAAATTGAATAAACTGAATTATTTCTAAGTATGCAATAATCAATATAATTATGTTAAAAACCAACATATACAAAACAATTTGATTATCTGAATAGATTCAAAGCAAACAAAAAAGTTTTGACAAAGTACTATAATCATTTCAACTTTTTAAAAAACTAACTAGAAGAACTTTTTTAAAAATATCATTAAAGGCATCTATATAAAATCAAAAGCAATGATGATATACCAGAAATTTAATAATTAAGGGAATAAAACAATGAAAATTAGAATAAAACAATGATAATTACTTTTCCTACTACTGTTTGTTTCTGAAATTCTAGCAATAAAACCAGAAAAAGAAATTGTCATAAAAGTTAAATAAAAAAAAGATGAAGTTATCCCTAATTGCTAAGCTGATGCCATATTTGGAAAGTCTTAGAGAATTAAGAAACATATTAATTGAGACAATAGCAAGTTGAAGACTACAAAATAAGCCATTAAAATTCAATAGCATGAGATCTTAAAGGAGGGAAAGGGACCCATATATGCAAAAATGTTTGTGATAGCCCTTTTTGTAGTGGCAAGAAACTGGAAAGTGATCAATTGGAGAATGGCTGAATAAATTATGGTATATTAATGTTTGGAATATTATTGCTCTGTAAGAAACAACTAGCAGGATGATTTCAGAGAGGCTTGAAGAGGCTACATGAACTGATGCTTAGTGAAATGAGCAGAACCAGGAGATCATTATACACAGCAACAAGACCATACAATGATCAATTCTGATGGACATAGCTTTCTTCAAAAATAAGATGATTCAAACCAGTTCCACTTTTTCAGTGATGAAGAGAGCTATCTATACCCAGAGGGAATCATTTGGACCACAACATAGCATTCTCATTCTCTGTTCTTATTCGTTTGCATTTTGTTTTCTTTCTCAGTTTTTCTTTTTCTTCCTTCTTGATCTGATTTTTCTTGTGCAGCAAGAAAACTGTATAAATATGTATACACGTATTGGATTTAACATGTATTTTAAAACACTTAACATGCATTGGACTACCTGCCAACTAAAGAAAAGGGTGAGGGGAAGGAAGGGAAAATTTGGAACAAAAGGTTTTACAAGGGTCAATGTTGAAAAAATTACCTATGCATATGTTTTATAAATAAAAAGCTTTAATAACAATAATAATAACAACAAACTCAATAGCATTTTATATTAAAATATCAGAATATGAAAAACAAAAATAAACATGAAATCCTATTCCAAATAACTACAAAATGCCTAAAATATCTAATGATCAACCTACCAAAGCATATAAAAGACTTCTATGAAAAGTTTTTCTTAAAGAAATAAAGAATAACAACAAGCTGGAAGAACATTCAGTACTCATGACTAAGCCATGCCATCATAATAAAAATCACAATAATACCAAAATTAGTTAATACTTTTAATACTATCTCAATTCAATTACCAAGATGATACTTTGAAAACTTGATAAAAATAATAGCACAGTTTATTTGGATAAACAAAAGACCTAAAATAGTAAAGAAAAATGATGAAATAGGAATCAAGGGAGAATAGCACTTCCAGAATTCAAACCATATTATAATATTATATAACATATTATTATTAATTCTATATTCTATATAATTCTATATTAATATTATATATTATTAATATTATATTATAATTCAGTAGTCATGAAAACCACTTGGTTGTGGTTTAAAAAAAAATAAAGAAAGACAGCTAGTTGGTGTAGTGGATAGAGCACTATCCCTAAAGCCAGGAGGATCTGAGTTCAAATGTGGCCTCAGAAACTTAATGTTTCCTAGCTGTGTGACCCTTGGCAAGTCACTTAACCCTGATTGCATTAGCAAAAAAAAAAAAAAAAATCGTGGTGATGAAGCTATTGCCTTCTGCAGGAAGATCTCAGATACTTAAGACTTCCTGGCTATGTGACCCTGAACAAGTCACTTAACCCCAGTTGCCTCAGCAAAATAAATCAATGAAGAGTTAGATAAATGGAACTGAATAAGCATGGGGAAAATCAAAGTATTTGATAAAATGGAAAACATAAAGCTCAGGAAAATATACCTTTCTGATTTAAAAAAAAAAAAAAAAAGCTAGGAAAAGTGAAAAATCATTTGATAGAAATTAAGTGTAGGCCAAGAAGTTACACAGTATTCCACAATACAATCTAAATGATTACATGACTGATATTTTAAATTAGAAGAGAAGCAGATCATACACTTTTCACAGCTTTGATAAGAGGTATATCCTTAAACAAAATATAGAATAAGTAATTTTGAATTGTAAAGCTTTTGCACTCAGTATAAAAAGGAAAGTGGCTGAATGGGGGGGAAATCTTTGCTTCAAAGTTCTCTCCTAACGCTTTAAAATTCAAGATATATAAACAATTAATAAATAGATAAGAGCCATCCCTGACTCTAGATAAGTGGTCAGAAGATATGAATAGACTGTTCTCAAAAGAAGAATTGTGAAGTATTCACAACTTCATGAAAGAACGTTTCTAATCACTAATAATAAGGAAAATGAACATCAAAACAATCCTAAGATTTCACCTCACAGCTTGCATAGCTGGTAGGTGACCAAATATATATGATATATATAGATATAGATAAGACATATCCAATAATCAATATTGGATTAATTGTGAAATAATAAACACCTTAATACTTTGGTAGTGGTGCTATAAAATAGTACAACCATTTTGGAAAGCAATTTGTAATGATGTAAAATAACTAAAATAACCACATATATTGAACTATATATTCCATTGGACTAATATGGCAAGGAAGCCATTGATATGAAGAAAGTCCCTATGTAACCAAAATATTTATAGCAACACTTTTTATAATAGCAAAGAATTAGAAATAAAATTGATGTTCACTGATTGGGAAATGGCTAAGTAAATGTGGGCACATAAATGTAATGGAGCATTATTGTGCTATAAAAAATGATGTATGTTATATTTTAAAATATTTAACATGTATTGGACTACTTACCATCTGGGAGGAGTTGGGGGAAAGAAGAGGAAATTTGGAATAGAAGGTTTTGCAAGGGTCAATGTTGAAAAATTATCCATAATTACTTATGTTTTGTAAATAAAAAACTTTAATTTTTTAAAAAAGAAATGATGTATAGGATACAGAGTAACAAAAAAAGAGTTATATGAACTAATGGAGAGTGAAATAGACTAAAGAAAATAATATGCGCAATGATTAAACAATCTAAATGGAAAGAACAACCCACACACACACACATAAATCAAGTGAATGTAAGAAAATTATAAGGACCAAGTATGACTCAAATGAATAAATATAGAAGGACAGCCCTAAACAATGCCTTTAAAAAAATAGGAGATTTATAAATGCTACACATTGCCTATTTTTGGATTTTTTCAATGTATTGATAAGATGTGCTATTTTTTTCTCTTCATTTTCTTTCTTTTCTTCATCTTTTAAAATAGATAATGTTTATTAATTAATATGTTATGGTTCTCCGGGAAGAAGAGAGGGAACAATTCAAGGGATAAATATGATGTATTTTTTAAATTAAAAAAGACATGAATAAAAACCTATTTAAAATAAAATTTTAAAAACCACTTTATAATTCCACTTTACATTCATTAGATTGGTGGAGTTGAAAGAAAATAACAAATGCTAAAGAAGCTGAGAGGATCTGTCAATATAAAGTTATTATAAAATAAAATAAAATATTTTTTAAAAAAAAGAAGCTGAGGGGAAAGAGGAACATTAAAACATTGTAGATGGAATTATGGATTGTGTCAGTTGTTCTGGAAAGCAATTTGGAGCTGTTCAGCAAAAAGCTAGTAAACTACATACACCTTTTGAACCAGTAATTCCACTAAATATATATTCTTTAAAAAGTCAAGGAAAAATAAGAGAATCAATAGATACATAAATATTTTGACAGCTTTTTTGTGGTGACAATGAATTAAAAACTAGAGGGATTCTTATTAATGGGAAAATGGCTGAACAAGTATGCTGTGTAAATGTTATATTATTGTGCTCTAAGAAATGATGAAAGAGGGGGTGGAACCAAGATGGTAGAGAGGACACATGCTTCATTCTGAGCTCCCTTCTACCCTCACTACTGATTACCAAATTCAGCTTCTGAAATAGTGCTTGAATGGTAGAATCCACAAATATTGGGAGTACAACAAATTATCAGCAGAAGATAATCTGGAAGATTGCAAGAAAAGGTCTATCTTGATCAGGCAGGAGAAGGCCAGTGCAAGCAGGAACTCAGAACATGGGGGCTAGCGCAAGCTGAGTGGGTCACAGTCTCCACAGGTGGTAGACTATACCAGAGGTTGGCTGCTCTGCTTTGGTTGCAAAGCAGCAGATCAGCAGAGAAGTTACACAAATGCCAAAGGTAGAATATACCCCAAAACGCCAAAGTTTCATAGGACTTGGCCACACCCACCCAGCACTGGGAGTGACTCAGCACGATCACAGCACAGCTGCAGAGTTGCATTTTAGTGCGGCACTCTTCCCAAGGCAGTGGCACTTCTGCAGCATGGGGCTCTTCCCAGGGCAGTAGCACTTCCGCAACATGGCTGCTTTTCCCAGGCTGTTCCCAGGACAGCTACTGTCTATCTGTCCCTGTTCTGTAGAGGAAGCTGGGAACCTCCTTGCCAATGAATAAAAAAGCAAAGCAAATTCTAACTATAGATTGCTTCTATACAGAAAGAGAGCTTATTTCCAACCCTTAGGAGACTAATAGCAGACAGTCTCCAGACAAAACTCCAAAGACATAAAGACATAAAACCCCATGACATAAGGC
This sequence comes from Antechinus flavipes, assembly GCF_016432865.1. Classification (NCBI taxonomy): domain Eukaryota; kingdom Metazoa; phylum Chordata; class Mammalia; order Dasyuromorphia; family Dasyuridae; genus Antechinus; species Antechinus flavipes. The sequence continues at coordinate 176,327,874 of NC_067401.1, forward strand.
TCTCCTAGAAGAAATTATAAAAGATCTTAAAAGAGGGCTAGAAGAAAAACGGGGAAAGGAAAGAGAAGTACTGCAAGAGAGTATGGAAAAGGCAAATAACTCATTAAAAGAAAGATTTAATAAAGTGGAAAAAGAAAACAACTTCTTGAAATGTGAATTGGAAAAAGGTAAAGAACTCCCAGGGAAACAGAATTTGTAAACTGTAAAAGAAAAAGAACTCCCAGGAAAGTAGGATTTGTGAATTGGAAAAAGAAAATAACTTATTAAAAAAAAAAAACTAGTGAATTGGAAAAAAATTTCATAGAGCAAAACAACTTATTTTAAAACTCAATTGGGCATATACAAAAAGAAGTAAAAAAAAAATTACTGAGGAAAATAACTCATTAAAAATCAGAACTGAGCAAATGGAAATGAATGATTTGTTGAGACATCAAGAATCAGCCAAGCAAAAACAAAAAAATGAGGGGGAGGGGGTGGGGGGGGAAGGGAAGGAAAAAAATGTTAAATACCTACTTGGAAAAACAACAGACCTGGAAAATAGAACTAGGAGAGATAATCTAAGAATTATTGGGCTCCCTGAAAACCATGATTAAAAAAAAGAACCTAGACACTATTTTTCAGGAAATCATCAAAGAGAACTGCCCAAATGTAATAGATTCAGAAGGTAAAATAGGCATTGAAAGAATTCATTGAACACCTTCTGAAAGAAACCCCAAAATAAAAACTCCAAGGAATATTGTGGCTAAATTTCAGAACTATCAGACTAAGGAAAAAATATTACAAATAGCAGAAAAAACAATTCAAATACCAAGTATCACTCAGTGATCACAATAAAGATCACTCAGGATCTAGCAGCTTCCATATTAAAGGATCAAAAGGCCTGGTATCTGATATTCCAAAAGGCAAAAGAATTTGGAATGCAGCCAAGAATAAACTACTCAACTAAGCTAAGCATGTTCTTTCAGGGAAGAAGATGGACATTCAATGAAACAGGTGAATTCCATTTATTCCTTATGAAAAAACAAGAGCTAAACAAAAAAAAAAAATTGACCTCCAAATATAGGACACAAGAGAAGCATAAAAAGATTAAAAGAACTCTTGAAAACTATATTTCTGTTATGGGCATACATAAAGAGCATGTGTATAATTTGATTTTACTGTTATAATATTTAAAAGGGGGAATTAGAAGTGGAAAGGGGATTGTATCAGAAAAAGGGGAAAGTGGAGGTAAAAAAAGGGAAATTACATCTCACAAAGAGACAAAGGAAACCTATAATATCTGAAGGAATTAAGGGAGGGAGAGGAACATTCTGTGAATCTTACTCTCATCAGATTTGGCTCAAAGAGAAAATATTAGACATATATGGTTTACAGAGAAACTTCTCTCACCTCATTAAAAAGTGAGAGAGGAAAATGGAAAAGAAAAAGAGTAGGCTAAATAGAAGGGAATATAGAAATAATAATGGAAAGGTATAAGAAAGGAGGAGGGACTCAAAAGGGATGGGAGGAATTCTAAAGAGGGAGAGCTGAGTGAGGCAAGTGGTGCCCATAAGTTTAATACTGTGGAGAGGGGTAAGGAGGGAGAGAAAAAGAAAAGTATAATCTGGGGATAATAAGATGGCAGGAAATACAAAATTAATAGTTTTAACCATAAATGTGAATGGAATGAATAAAGTGGAGGCGGATAGCAGACTGGCTCAAAAGCCAGAATCCTACAATATGTTGTTTACAGGAAACATATTTAAAGCAGAGAAGATACATACAGAATAAAAGTAAAAGGAGTAGAATCTATTATGCTTCAGTTGAAGTCAAAAAAGCAGCGGTAGCCACCCTGATCTCAGATCAAGCAAAAGACAAAATTGATCTAATTAAAAGAGATAAGAAAGGAAACTATATCTTGCTCAAGGATAGCATAGACAATGAAGCAATATCAATACTAAACATATATGCATCCAAGTGGTATAGCATCTAAATTCCTAAAGAAGAAGTTAAGAGAGTGGCAAGAAGAAATAGACAACAAAACTATAACAGTGGGAGATCTCAATCTTGCACTCTCAGAATTAGATAAATCAAACCACAAAACTAATAAGAAAGAAGTTAAAGAGGCAAATAGAATATTAGAAAAGTTAGGTATCATAGATCTTGGAAAAAACTGAATGGAGACAGAAAGGAGTACACTTTCTTCTCAGCAGTTCATGGAACCTGTACAAAAATTGACCATATATTAGGACATAAAGACCTCAAAATTAAATGCAGAAAGGCAGAAATAGTAAATACATTCTTTTCAGATCATGCTGCAATAAAAACTACATTCAACAAAAACCTAGGGGTAAGGAGACCAAAAAATAATTGGAAACTAAATAATCTCATCCTAAAGAATGAATGGATGAAACAGTAACTCAAAGACACAATTGTGACAGCTGCGCTAACACTCAAGACACTCCAGAATCAGCCGGAATTAGGATTAGCAGTTCTCAGTCCTCAGTCTTTATTCTTGGTCTTTAGGGGTAGAAGTGAAGGGGATGGAAGAGAATCTCTGTAACTGCCTTCTTCCTCGTCCACTGCAAAGAGTGACCCTGGCTAGTCTTACTCCACCCCTTAGTCCCTCCTACAATCCTCTGTATACACCAAATAATGAGCCAGCACAGGATAGTGGGAAGGACCATTTTCCAAGCATATGCCCATAGAATATTGTCCAATTGGTAGTTAGCCTCAAGTGCTTGGCAGTCTTGACCTCAGTGCATCGACTCAATAGTTTCAGCCCTCTACACACAATTAGTAATTTCACTCAAGAGAATGACAACAAGAGAATTACAAAATTTGGACTTCCGGCCAAGATGGCAGAGAGGAGGCACACAGCTGTGTAAGCTCCGTGTTTTCTCTCACTATCCATTTCATTACAAACCTCTGAATTAATGCTTGGCTGAAAAAAAACCTCACATATAGTTACCAAGAGAAGACATCCTTGAGATTTGCCAAGAAAGGTCTGTTTTTGCGCGAGGGCAGGGACAGTTTTAGATCGGGCACAGGCTGAGGGCATGGCAGGCAGCTCACAGCCGAGCAGATCGGAGCAGGGTAGGGTGTGATCGCAGCTGTCACTGTGGGGAGAGCTTTGCTACAGGATTGGATACTTTGCCCTGGCAGCAAGTCAGTAGCCCAGCAGAGAAGCTAAAAACACCAGGGGTGAAGAATACAACCCCAAACAGCTGGAGTCTCTCTGGACCTGGCCACCCCTCCCCCACAGCACGCTCTCGGAGTCTCAGAGCTCAGGCTAAGCACAGTCCTGCTAGTGCCTTGCTGCTGCCCCCACAGTCTGTAGAGGAAGTTCGGTAACACCACCCAGCCCCTTCCCCCCAAAAAAACAGACTCCATTTAGGGTTTTTTCTTTTTTTCCTTTGCTAGTTTTTGTTTGATTCTTTGACAAAATGAGCAAAAAATTGAAGAGGATTTTAACCCTTGACAGCTTCTATACAGATAGAGAGCAGATTCTAAATCCTGAGGAGATTAAAAACAGACTGTCTCCAGGTGAATCCCCAAAGGAGGAGATCATCTGTTCCTCAGCACAGCTGAACCTCATAGAAGAAATTAAAAAGGCTCTCACAAGGGAGCTAGAAGAAAAATGGGAAAAGGAGAGGGAGGCTTGGCAAGAGAGTCTGGAGAAGTCATCCCACTCATTTAAAGACAGAGTAGTTAAAGAAATAAAATCCTTGAAAAATAGGATTAATGAACTGGAAACAGAAAATAGCTCGCTAAAAAAACAAAATTGGTGAAATGGAAAAAAATTCCATAGAACAAAAGAACTCAATTGGACAATTAGAAAAAGATTTTTTTAAAAGTGAGTGAAGAAAATACTTCATTGAAAATCAGATTTGAACAAATGGAATTGAATGACTCGAGGAGACAAGAAGAATCAGTCAAGCAAATCCAAAAAAATCAAACAATGGAAAAGAATGTGAAATACCTTCTGGGGAAAACAACAGACCTGGAAAACAGATCCAGGAGAAACAATCTGAGAATCATTGGACTCCCAGAAAAGCATGATGAAAAAAAGAGCCTGGACACTATTTTCCAGGAAATTATCTAAGAGAACTGCCCAGAAGTCATAGAAACAGAGGGTAAAATAGACATTGAAAGAATTCATCGATCACCTACTGAAAGGAATCCTAAAATCAAAACACCAAGAAATATAGTGGCCAAATGCCAGAACCCTCAGACAAAGGAAAAAATACTGCAAGCAGCTAGAAAAACCCAATTCAAGTATCGAGGAACCACAATAAGGATCACCTAGGATCTAGCAGCATCCACATTAAAGGATCGAAGGGCCGGGAATACAATATTCTGAAAGGCTAAGGAACTTGGTATGCAACCAAAAATAACTTACCCAGCTAGAATGAACATCTTTTTCCAGGGAAGAAATGGACATTCAATGAAGTAAGCGAATTTCGCCTATTTTTGATGAAAAAGCCAGAACTTAACAAAAAGTTTGATCTACAAATATAGAACTCAAGAGAAATCTAAAAAGGTAAAGATTAATCTTGGGAATTATATTTCGGCTATAAAGATGTATAAAGAATACATGTATACCTTGTTCTAGAAACTAGATGCGGAAAGGACATTGTACCAGAAAAGGGGTAAAGTGGGGGTACTACATCTCATGAAGAGGCAAAGGAAATCTATTATATCTGAGAGAGAGAATGGAGGGGGATGAATATAGTGGGTATCTTACTGCCTTCAGAATTGGCTTTAAGAGAAAAATTTTAGACATATTCAATTTATGGTGAAACTTCTCCCACCTCATTGAAAAGTGAGAAGGAAAAAGTGAAAAGGGAAGGAATAAGCTAAGTGGAAGGAAATATGGAAACTGGGAGGGAAAGGGGTAAGATAGGGGGAGGAACTCTAAGGCGGGGGGAGGGATACTAAAAAGGGAGGGCTGTGAGAAGCAAGTGGTGCTCACAAGTTTAATACTAGGAAGGGGAATAAGAGGGAAAGAAGGGAGAAAAACATAAACTGGGGTTAACAAGATAGCAAGTAATACAGAATTGGTCATTTTAACCATAAATGTGAACGGTGTAAACTCCCCCATAAAGAGGAAGCGGTTAGCAGAATGGATTAAAAGCCAGAATCCTACAATATGTTGTTTACAGGAAACACACCTGAAGCGGGGAGATACATGCAGGGTAAAGGTAAAAGGTTGGAGCAAAATCTACTATGCTTCAGATGAAGTCAAAAAAGCAGGGGTAGCCATCCTGATCTCAGATCAAGCTAAAGCAAAAATTGATCCAATTAAAAGAGATAAGGAAGGGCACTATATCTTGCTAAAGGGTAGCATGGATAATGAAGCAATATCAATATTAAACATATATGCACCAAGTGATGTAGCATCTAAATTCTTAAAAGAGAAATTAAGAGAGCTGCAAGAAGAAATAGACAGCAAAACTATAATAGTGGGAGATCTCAACCTTGCACTCTCAGAATTAGATAAATCAAACCACAAAATAACTAAGAAAGAAGTCAAAAGAGACCTAACTGTGTATCAATTGATAAATGATGGACAGAAGGAGCTACACCCAAAGAAAGAATACTGGGAAGCGAATATGAACTATTTGCATTTTTGCTTTTCTTCCCAGTTATTTTTACCTTCTGAATCCAATTCTCCCTGTGCAACAAGAGAACTGTTCAGTTCTGCAAACATATATTGTATCTAGGATATACTGCAACATATCTAACATATATAGGACTGCTTGCCATTTAGGGGAGGGGGTGGAGGGAGGGAGGGGAAAAATCGGAACAGAAACAAGTGCAAGAGAATTACAAAATTTGTGGGATGCAGACAAAGTGGTAATAAGGGGAAATTTTATATCTCTGAAGGCTTACTTGAATAAAATAGAGAAAGAGAAGATCAATGAATTAGGCTTGCAGCTTAAAAATCTAGAAAAAGAGCAAATTAAAAATCCCCAATCAAATACTAAACTTGAAATTCTAAAATTAAAAGGAGAATTTAATAATATTGAAAGTAAAAAAACTATTGAATTAATAAATAAAACTAAGAGTTGGTTTTATGAAAAAACAAACAAAATAAATAAACTTTTGGTAAATTTGATTAGAAAAATGAAAGAGGAAAATGAAATTGTACGTCTTAAAAATGAAAAGGGAGAACTTTCCACCAATGAAGAGAAACTTAGAGCACTAATTAGGAGTTACTTTGCCCAATTTTATGCCAATAAATTTGATAATCTAAGTTAAATGGATGGCTACCTTCAAAAATATAGGCTGCCCAGATTAACAGAGGAAGAAGTAAACTGCTTAAATGGTCCCATTTTAGAAAAAGAAATAGAACAAGCTATTAATCAACTCCCTAAGAAAAAATCCCCAGGACCAGAAGGATTTACATGGGAATTCTACCAAATATTTATTTTATAACTCCAATGTTATACAAACTATTTGAAAAAATAGGGAATGAAGGACTCCTACAAAATTTCTTTTATGACACAGACATGGTATTGATACTAAATTAGGCAGGTTGAAAAGAGAGAAAGAAAATTATAAACCAATCTCCCTAATGAATGCTGATGCAAAAATCTTAAATAAAATATTAGCAAAGAGATTACAGAAAATCATCCCCAAGATAATACACCATGACCAAGTAGGATTTATACCAGGAATGCAAGGCTGGTTCAATATTAGGGAAACTATTAGCATAATTGACTATATCAATAACCAAATTAACAAAAACCATATGATCATCTCAATAGATGCAGAAAAAGCATTTGATAAAACCCAACATCCATTCCTATTAAAAACATTTGAGAGTGTAGGAATACATGGACTTTTCCTTAAAATAGTCAGTAGCATCTATGTAAAACTGTCAGTAAACATCATATGTAATGGGAATAAACTGGAACCATTCCCAATAATATCAGGAGTAAAACAAGGTTGTCCACTATCACCATTACTATTCAATATTGTATTAGAAATGTTAGCTTTGGCAATAAGAGTTGAGAAAGAGATTAAAGGAATTAGAGGTTGTGAGGAAACCAAATTATCACTCTACAGATGATATGATGGTATATTTAGAAAACCTATTCAGAATAGAACCAAAAGAAATACTTATACTACACCAACAATATAGTTTTTTAAAAATACTTCAGAAATATGTTCAAAACAATGAGCAACCACAATTCTAGAAGACCAATAATAAATGATGCTACCTACCTTCTGACAGAAAAGTAATAGACACAGACTGAAAAATAAGGGGATATAAACTGAGACCAAAATGGAAATTCAGAAATCATCTAGTTTAATCCTCTCATTTAACAAATACAAAATTGACATTGTACTCAGAAAAGTTGAGATTTCAACCCAATGCCTTGACTCCATTTCACCTCTATGAAAAATGAAATTCTATGGATTTTGTTTTCTATAAAATAGGGAAAAGGACATTTATGCTACCTGCCTCTCAGGGGTATGAGAAAATCCTTCTTAAGTAATAAAATTATTTAAAATATGAACCATTTATTAATGTCAGCATCTTAGAGGTAAAAACTACTTAAGTTTTTACCTTTGTATCCCAAGATGTATAATTGCAGTGCCTTACATGTGAGGTATTTAAATAATGTTAAGAAGAGAATTGAAGGACCCACACTTAACACCATATACCAAGATAAGATCAAAATGGGTCCATGACCTAGGCATAAAGAATGAGATTATAGTTACAGAACGGAGAGAGTGAGGAGGCTGCGTCTGGCTCGCGCTCTCACAGCCATTGCAGTACATTGAGCTCCATAGAGACAGCGCCGGGGCAAGTAAGAGCCGGACGGGCACTGGGCTACTCTGTGTGGCGCTGAGGGAAAGTAATCAAAAATGGGCAAAGGTGATCCTAAGAAGCGGAGAGGGAAAATGTCTTCATATGCCTTCTTTGTGCAAACCTGCCGGGAGGAACACAAGAAGAAGCACCCAGATGCTTCTGTGAACTTCTCAGAATTTTCTAAAAAATGCTCAAAAAGGTGGAAGACAATGTCTGCTAAAGAGAAAGGAAAATTTGAGGACATGGCAAAAGCTGATAAGGTTCGTTATAAAAGAGAAATGAAAACCTATATACCACCTAAGGGAGAAACAAAAAAGAAGTTTAAGGATCCCAATGCACCGAAGAGGCCTCCTTTTTCTTATTCTGTTCTGAGTATCATCCAAAAATCAAAGGGGAGCATCCTGGTCTTTCTATTGGAGATGTGGCAAAAAAAATTGGGAGAAATGTGGAATAATACTGCTGCAGATGACAAGCAACCTTATGAAAAGAAAGCAGCTAAACTGAAGGAAAAATATGAAAAGGATATTGCTGCATACCGGGCTAAAGGAAAACCTGATGTGGGAAAAAAAGGAGGAGTTGTCAAGGCTGAGAAGAGCAAGAAAAAGAAGGAGGAGGAGGAAGATGAAGAAGATGAAGAAGACAAGGAGGAAGATGAAGAAGATGATGAGGAGGATGAGGAAGATGATGATGACGATGAATAAGTTGGTTATAGAGCAGTTTTTTTCTTGTCTATAAAGCATTTAACCCCCCTGTACACAACTCACTCCTTTTAAAGAAAAAAAAATTGAAATGTAAGGCTGTGTAAGATTTGTTTTTAAACTGTACAGTGTCTTTTTTTGTATAGTTAACACACTACCGAATGTGTCTTTAGATAGCCCTGTCCTTTAGTGGTATTTTCAATAGCCACTAACCTTGCCTGGTACAGTATGGGGGTTGTAAATTGGCATGGAAATTTAAAGCAGGTTCTCATTGGTGCACAGCACAAATTAGTTATATATGGGGATGTAGTTCATTTTCATCTTCAGTTGTCTTTGATGCAGCATATGAAATAATTGTTGTTCTGTTAACTGAATACCACTCTGTAATTGCAAAAAACAAAAAACAAAAAACAAACAAAAAAAAAAAAGTTGCAGCTGTTTTGTTGACATTCTGAATGCTTCTAAGTAAATACAATTTTTTTTTATTAGTATTGTTGTCCTTTTCATAGGTGCCCTTAAATCATAACTTTCTTTTTGAGGGGAAGCTCGTCTTTACTTTTGTATGCTCATTTGGGATCACATGAATTATTACAGTTTTCATCTTTTCATATAGTTAGCCGATAAAAAGCTTTGATCTACACACCCTGCATAATTGTGATGGGGTAATAAAAGTTGTATAGAAACAATTATCTTCCATAACTGGAAATTGAAAGTTACCAGTTAATAAACTCAAAATTTCACATAGTACAGTATTCTATCCAATTACAACATTTAACCAAGAGGAGAACATAGAAATTTGCAGCATGGAATTATTTGAATGAAAAGTACTAAAATTATGTCCTTGAAGGACCAGTAGAAGGGTATGTTCTAATCTTTATGTGGGGGATATACATTCATAACTTCATTACTATGTAACTGAAGTTGTGTTTATAATTCCCATCCTTTAGAAGAGCTGAGGAATGTACCCCAAAAGCGTGAGTTGAAAAATACAAGACTGCCATGTTAATCTTTGGCAGTGGACTTACTGAAGATTTAAGTACGCTTATAGTATGAAGAGCTGGCAATGAATGGCCCCTTGGGAAACTTGAGATTCTATATGGTACCATTTAAAACTCTAAATCTAGATTTGATAGTCAAAACAAAATTATAATTCAGTCTTTTAGAGTGAGTCATGTTTTTCGCATTAGGGTTTACATTAAAATTGTAATATTTGACCCTATATAAATTAAGCAGACCATGATGGGGAAATACACTTAAAATTTGGCATTAAGGTAAGATGTAGATCAAATGTCTCAATTTGATCAAATTTCTTTCCTTTCCAAAACCAAAGCTAACAGTGTATTCATTAAAACTGACCATTTATATGTTTACCTGCTTTCCATTTTGGGGGACAATTTGGCAGTTTTGTGGTTTTGAAATTATGGTTCTCTTAAGTGCCAGTGTTTTAAAAATAGTGTTCTTGTAATTTTACACGCTTTTGTGATGGAGTACTGTTTTGTTATACAATTTTGACTTTCAGATTCTAATTTCAGTTTTGCATTTGTTTATGTATAATTTCAGGAGGAATACTGAACATTTGAATCCTGAATGATACTAATAAACTAATAATTGCAGAGGTTTAAAAAAAAATGAGATTATAAATAAATTAGAGGAACATAGGATAGTTTATCTCTCAGACTTGTGGAGGAGAAAGAAATTTGTGACCAAAGATGAACTAGAGACCATTACTGATCACAAAATAGAAAATTTTGATTATATCAAATTAAAAAGCCTTTGTACAAACAAAACGAATGCAAACAAGATTAGTAGGGAAGCAACAAACTGGGAAAACATCTTTACAATTAAAGGTTCTGATAAAGGCCTCATTTCCAAAATATATAGAGAACTGACTCAAATTTATAAAAAATCAAGCCATTCTCCAATTGATAAATGGTCAAAGGATATGAACAGACAATTTTCAGATGATGAAATTGAAACTATTACCACTCACATGAAAGAGTGTTCCAAATCACTATTGATCAGAGAAATGCAAATTAAGACAACTCTGAGATATCACTACACACCTGTCAGATTGGCTAAGATGATAGGAAAAAATAATGATGAATGTTGGAGGGGATGTGGGAAAACGGGGACACTGATGCATTGTTGGTGGAGTTGTGAACGAATCCAACCATTCTGGAGAGCAATCTGGAATTATGCCCAAAGAGTTATCCAACTGTGCATACCCTTTGATCCAGCAGTGTTTCTATTGGGCTTATACCCCAAAGAGATACTAAAAAAGGGAAAGGGACCTGTATGTGCCAAAATGTTTGTAGCAGGCCTGTTTGTAGTGGCTAGAAACTGGAAAATGAATGGATGCCCATCAATTGGAGAATGGCTGGGTAAATTGTGGTATATGAATGTTATGGAATATTATTGCTCTGTAAGGAATGACCAGCAGGATGAATACAGAGAGGCTTGGAGAGACCTACATGGACTGATGCTAAGTGAGATGAGCAGAACCAGGAGATCATTATACACTTCGACAATGATACTGTATGAGGATGTATTCTGATGGAAGTGGATTTCTATGACAAAGAGACCTAACTGAGTTTCAATGGATAAATGATGGACAGAAATAGCTATACACCCAAAGAAGGAACACTGGGAAACGAATGTGAACTATTTGCATTTTTGATTTTCTTCCCGAGTTATTTTTACCTTCTGAATCCAGTTCTCCCTATGCAACAGGAGAACTGTTCGGTTCTGCAAATATGTATTGTATCTAGGATATACTGCAACATATTTAACATATATAGGACTGCTTGCCATCTTGGGAGGGTGGGGGTGTGAGGGGGTGGAGAGAGGGAGGGGAAAAAATGAAACATAAGCGAGTGCAAGGGATAATGTTGTAAAAAATTACCCTGGCATGGATTCTGTCAATACAAAGTTATTATTAAATAAAATAAAATTTAAATTAAAAAAAAAAAGAAAAAAAAAAGAGAATTGAATTAATAATCATAGCAAACCCACCTCCTGAAGGCAGATAGGTGGCATAGTTAAAAGATCACTGGACCTGGAGTCAGGAAGATCTGATTGAAATCTGGCCTCAGATACTTAATAATTGTGAGATTCTAGACAGCCATTTAACCTCTGTACCCATATATCCTCAACTTGTAAAATGAGTTGGGGAAGAAAATGGTAAACAACTCCAGTATCTTTGCCAAGAAAACTCAAAATGGGGTCATAAAGAGTTGGACACAATTGAAATGAGTGAACAGCAACAATAGTAATAATAACAAAACAAGGATATAATGATGCCCATCTCCCAGAGTTATTGTGAAAAAATATATAATGTGCTTAGCACAGTGTCTGCCAGATAGTAAAGCACTTAATAAATGCTTGTTGCCTTCCTTCTTTCCTTCTTTTATTCATTTCTTCCTTCTATTTTCTAACAAGGAAACAATGGACTCAAGACGCAGAATGAAACATACTTTTGAACATTCTGAAAAATTTTTTTTCTTGACTATATAGTCATTACAATGTTGTTGTTTTTGTGAGAAGATTGAGTGGAAAGAAGTGAGAAAGAGGGAAAACAAAGCTTCTTAATGGAAAAAAAATTAACTAAAAATCATAGTGATGGGGCAGATAAGTGGTACAGTGAATAGAGCACTAGTCCTGAAGTCAGGAGGACCTGAGTTCAAATGTGGCCTCAGAAACTTGACACTTCTTAGCTGTGTGACCCTTGGCAAATCACTTAACCCCAATTGTCTTAGCAAAAAAAAAAAAAAAAAAAAAATCATAGTGATAAAGCACTAAGAGAGCAGGAAGTTCTCTCTCATAGACTAAGGGTAAGATCATAGGCCAGAAGATTCAAAAAAATTCACTTTTGATAATTTTACACTACCATATTATCCATGTGATCCCGACAAGAAACATTAGGTGAGAATTTTTATATACTGAAAACTCTGGGTTTGTGATTGATGTCATCTCATTTTGATATTTACAGTTGGATCTGACAAAACAACAGAATGTGTTCAAGATCACCTTGAAAACCTTGGAAGACAATTTGCTGTCTCGCCTCTCTTTTGCATCTGGGAACTTCCTGGGAGATACAGCATTAGTAGAAAATTTAGAGATCACCAAAAAGACAGCTGCAGAAATTCAGATGAAGGTAAAAATGTATTGATAAACAAGAAGAAGTCTTGCAGAATAGATCACTCAATCTTTCCTTAGGCGCTCACAGATTCAATTTTGATATTGATTATCACAGAAACTTTTAACCTGCTCTGTTTTTCCAACCAGGGTTGATTCATTCTTCTTTAGGATACCTGGTATCCCTCCATTCTCTAGGAGATCACCATGTAGATTCTTGACCTGATGCAAACACTTACTCAGTCTTCGTTCTATTGCAACCAAGAACTTCATAATTCAAATCAGCTACTAACCCTGTCTTCCTCAGTATTAGGAACCAAAGGACTGTGCTACCATGCCCAGCTGATTTTTTTAAAGGTTCAGGGAGCTAAAAAAGATTATCCATCTAGACAAGCTCTTAGATACTGAGCTATTCATTATTTCTGTACATTTAGTAAATTATGTCTATGGCTTTTCTGCCTCATGCTCATGCTTCTATGCTTCTATTTCTTGATCTTCAAATCTTATTGAAATCTACCCATCCTTTAAGACACAACTCAAATGTCACCTTTTATGTTAAAACTGTTCTAATCCCTTATAAGCAATAATTCTACCCAGAATTGATTGAGTGCTTTGTTTATACTACTCAAGGAAAATTAAATGCATTATTTTGCATCATACTTATATACATATAAGTCATTCCCCCTTATTAGAATGGATGCTTCATTAAGAATAGGAACCTTATATTATCTGAACATTGTATCTTCCCCAATATCTAACTCCCCTCTATGTTATATGTTTAATATATGTGGAATGAATTGAATTGTTAAAATATTAAGTGCATATATAATGTATGTTAGATTTTTTTTCTTTTCTTTTTTTTATTCCTTCCTTTTATAATACCGGAGAAACTGAGCAAGACAGAGACGAGAGACCAATTTAATAGTTTATTAAATGGAGAGATATACTGGGACCAAATGGATCTTGGTCCCAGGGCTGGAGAAGGCTATCATCTCAAAGAATCCAGCCTCAAGCATTAGCCAGCAAGACTCTTTTATAGGATAAAAAGAACAATGACATAATGGGGGAGGTACCTGGATGGGGACAACCTAATGAGGGGAAGCACCTAGGATGACACAATGGAGGGAGGTACTGGAGAGGTTACTGATATTCTAATGATATCTAAAATAGATAAATCTTTATCCTGTCAAATGTTAAGAAGGAATGATTATAACCTAAAAATATAAAATCTTTATCTCATCAACCATTTAAGAGGGAATGATTATAGCCTAGACTTTGGAGGCAGAGCAACTGAGGTAGACCTTTATCTCATCAAACATTAAGAGGGAAAGGTTATAACCTGAGGCAGAGTAACTAAATAGGACAATTAGGGAAACTAGGTCAGGACATCAAAAGGGAAATGTGGCACAATACTTTCTTTAATCCTTCCTTCTTTCCTTTCTTTCCTCCTTCAGCCACTATATAGATTTAGAAATCACCTTCCTAGAGATCATAATTATATCCATGGGAGTTTATGAAAAACTAAGAGAAAATAGAGGAAAAAAGGAAAGAAGGCCTAGGACAGAGTTCTGTGATATGTTTTTACAAAAGGGGCAGGAAATAGATGACAATATAGCAAAGGGGACTAAAAAAGAAAAGTCAGATAATTGGAAAGAAAATCATGAAAAAAGCAGTATTGTAAAAGAAACCTATCATGAATAAACTATCCAGGAGGAAAAGGTGATTTAAAATGCTCAAAGTTTCATAAAGAGTAAGGCTGGAGAATAAAATTGGCAATTGAATTTAATAAGAAAGAGAACTTTGGTAGCCTTGACGATAACAGCTTCAATCAAGTGATGGGACTAATAAGCAGCATACAAAGAGTTAAGAAATGAGTGTTATGTGAGAAAGTGGAGGCAATGTATGTATATTTGTTTTGGTTTATACCTACTGAGTTGAAGGGATAGGGAAGAGTATTTTTTAGAGATGGTTGAGATCTGGGCATGTTTGTAGACAATGGCTAAAGAGAAATTAAAGATTAAAAAGAGAAAAAAGATGATAAAAGGGGCAGTCTCTCAAAGGAGATAAGAGAATATTCAAATTACTAAACAATTCCATTCTTTTCATATGCTAGTAAGGTTATACTTAAGATTCTGCAATCTAGGTTTCAGTAATATGTAAATTGAGAATGACCAGAAAAGCAGGCTAGTTTTCAAAACAACAGAGGAATTAGCAATTAAATTGCCAACATTTGCTGGATTGTGGAGAAAGCAAGAGAATTCCACAAAAATACCTCCTTCTGTTTCATTAACTACACTTCATTGAATACATTTAACTATATGGATCATAACAAAATGTTCCAAATCCTCAAAGAGATGATAGTACCAAATCATCTTATTTGTCTCCTATGGAATCAGTATGTAGGTCAAGAAGCACAAATTTTTTCTCATATTGTTCCCAAGATAGAGAGGTTAATGGTCTGAAAACTTTTTTGATTATTCATCCCTATCAGTTTGGGGAAAAAAGAATTAATCCCTAAATATGATTTATTAGTAAATTGTTAGAAAATACTATTATGATATTAAATATATATTTATATACATACATGTCACCAGGCATCATTTGGAAGACACTTGATTGAAGTCTCATTTTCCTTACTCAACAGAAAAGGAATTTGGTTCTCTTTTCCCCCCTATTTTTCTTCTTTATGAATATTTCATTGCTTACACTATTAGACTGTCAAAAATATTTACCAAATGAACATGTAAGTCAACAACATTCTTTGATTCCATGGAACAACTAATTGAAGATTAGAAAAGGAATAATTCAATGCTGTATATTATCAAATTGTTTATTTAACTTGTATGCAGAGTGCATCATGTGAAATGTCAGGCTAGATGAATCAAAAGCCAAAATTAGTTTGTCAGGAGAACTATCAACAATCCCATATATTCAGATTATACTCTTCTAATGGCAAAAGGGAAGAGGAAATAAGAAGCCTTTTGAATCAAATGAAAGAGGCTCAACATCAAAAAAAAAAAAAAAAAAAAAAAAAACAACTTAAGATCTTGGCAAAGGGTTTCATTACTTCATGGTAAATAGAAGAAGAAAAAATTGGAAACTATGTCAGATTGTATATTCCTGGGCTCAAAGACCACTGCAGATGGTAATTGCAGCCATGAAATTAAAAGATGCTTACTGCTTGGAAGGAAATATATGGAAAATCCAGACAGCATACCAAAAAGCAGTGACATAACCTTGACAACAAAGATCCATATAGTCAAAGCAATAGTTTTTCCAGTAGCAGTGTATTTCTGTGAGAGTTAAGGAAAGCTGAGTTCTGCAGAAACCATATTTTCAAATTGTAGTGCTGGAAGACTCATGAGAGTTCCTTAAACATCAAGGAGATCAAATGAGTTAATACTTGAAAAAATTAATTCAGACTATTCTCTGAAAGGTCAAATACTAAAGCTGAAGCTTAAATACTTTGGCCACATGATGTGAATACAAGACTCATTGGAAAAGACCCTAATGTGTGGAAAAAAAATGAAAGCAGGAGAGACAGCAGAAGACAAGAAAATTAGATAACATCATAGAAACAATGAACATGAACTTAAGTAGAATCTGAGAGACAGTAGAGATTAAAAGAGATTGATATGCTATGATCCATGGGGTCATGAAGAGTCAGACATGATTGAATGACTGAATAACAAGAAGTTATGTGACCGTGGGCAAGTCACTTAACCTCTCATGTCCCCTGAAACTATTCAAGTCAAAAGTCTGTAAATTGTATGAAAGTTGCAGATCTGCATTGTGGAGGTTATTTTCACACAGGAAGATCCCTCACACTAATTGAATTTCTGAATACTTCCAACAACAACAAAAAAAAAGTATACATATAGAGATGAATAGACAAGAGGAAAGTTAAAAGAAGCCTATTTATAACAACTTGTTATAAATTGTGGTAGATACGTTATATATTATTTATATGTTCAGTTTATGAAAGTGTTAATAATTTTGTCAATGTTTTAAAATAAGTTCCTACTAATTTTTATGCATATAAGTAATATTTGGAGGTGATTTTTATTTTTTTATTTATTATAGCTTTTTATTTACAAGTTATATGCATGGGTAATTTTACAGCATTGACAATTGCCAAACCTTTTGTTCCAATTTTTCCCCTCCTTCCCCTTACCCCCTTGGAGATAATCTTTAAAAAATATTTCCCTAAAACTTTTTTCTTCAAGATTATATAAAAGGTTTTGTTGAAAAAAGAAGAGCAATAGTCTAAATAAAACAAATGCTTTTTTAATTCTTTTAACAGGTTCAGGATGCCAAGATAACAGAAGTAAAAATCAATGATGCTAGAGAACATTACCGGCCAGTGGCAACACGTGCCTCTTTGCTCTACTTCATCATGAATGACCTCAGTAAAATCCATCCCATGTATCAGTTTTCTCTCAAGGTAATTTTTCATGACAGCACTTCTCCTTAATATTCTTTGAGATTGATTAAAATCTCCACAATGCAGATCTGCAACTTTCATACAATTTACAGACTTTTGACTTGAATAGTTTCAGGGGACATTGAGAGGTTAAGTGACTTGCCCACGGTCACATAACTTCTTGTTAATTATTTAAAAAAAAAAAAAAAAAACAGTTCTCCGCTAGAGGACAATCTACTAGAATTTGTTCATTTTAGTGGCTGTCTACGGCAAATCTTTAAAATGAACACCAGCTTGGCAGCTATTTCACTTCTAATTCTCTGATGAATTTCCCACCTTCTTGTATGTCTCTTGGGGTTATATATGGTCAGAATTTACAGCATTAAGTAGCCTGAAAATGATGTTGACTTACATGTTCATTTAGTAAATGTTTTTGAGAGCCTGCAAGACTAATCACATATATATGCATAACAAAGAAAATCTAGGAGGGGAAACACAAATTATTTTTCTCATGGAAATCCAGAGATCTGATCTAGATTCATGGTCTTAGAAATGTTTTTAATTATTCATCCCTATCAATTAAAAAAAAAAAGATTATTCTCTAAATATGTATATAGACATTTACAAATTATAAGCATTTAATCGTGTATATATATATATATATATATATATATATATACACACACACATACATACATACATACATGTCACTAAACATCACTTGGAAGCCATTTGACTGAATTCTCCTTCTTTCCCCTACCCAATAGAAAAGTCCACAGTCTAAATTCTTCCAAGCTATACCAAGCTTTGTTTACTAAGGACAGCTTGAAGTGAGGCCTTTTCTCCTACCTTTCCATAATTCTCTATATCTTACTTGGGTAAAGAGCAGAAAATAATTTATCCCTCAATCCTGCTGTCAAGGAGCTCACATTCTAATGAGAAAGACAACATGCAAATAACTAGGTACATATGCAAGAAATGTAATGTAACACTGACTACACTGAGTATCCCTCTGCCTAAAGGCCAGATATATTACATTTCAGCCCTACCACATGTTTCTCTGATTTCCTTAGGAGGATCTGAAAGTATCTAGGCTCTCTGCCAATGGTTCTAGCTTTCATTGGTTATTCAGTTCCCCTAACTTTAGGGGAGATCTCCTATACATGTTTCATTTAATTACTAAATCAAACTCACTTTTATGAAAAATAAAATATTTTCTTCAAAGGCATTTTAAGAAATATATAAACAGATTACACCCCAATATATGGAACTTAATTCTCTTGCCCCAATACCACCTCAGCCTCTGGAGAGAAGTGCATTAGGGGCATAACTTAGCTCAGTTTTTTCTAGAGGGCAGTCCCCATCTATATATCTATCCATCCCATTCCCCAACTTCAAAATCAAATCCCATGCATCCTAGTTTCTCCAAATGTTTCAGCCAGACAGGCTGCATATTTCATTCTCTCTGAAATCCTGGATCCAAGGTCATCATGGCTCAAACTTCTATCTAGTAAAAATTATCACCAGCAACTGAACTGAGTACAAATTAAATAAAATAGAAAAAAAAAAAAAAAAAACAAATTCACCCTCCTCCTAGGCTCATTTCTTGGAACCAAAATAATAGAGAGGCAAAGATAGCTATCCTCCTCCCAGTTCAGTTCATGGATCTTAAATTATAGGTGAACTGTGGGTGATCTTTATCCTCTAGGCACAGCAAGAAAAAGCATATGGGAAAGAGAGTCCCAGTCTAGTAGGTTTTAAAGATGCAGCCTATTCCAGCTATGCAGTAATCAAAAGAAGCCACTCACACGGTAGAGGAACTCAGAAATTGGGTACCTATGAGTTCAGGACAAGCTCCAAGGTCTCACAGTCTCTATCATATACAGAATAGGAAAAATGTAACCTCAGAGAGCAATTAGAAGAATAAAGCAAGACCTCTTATAGAAGTCTGAGTCTTGAAGGAAAGCCAGGAAAGGGAAGTAAGGAGGGAGAGAGTTCTGAAAATGTGGGTAGCTAGTGCAGAGACACAGAGATGAGATAGAATATACTCCAAGAAATGTCAAGTTGATCACTGTAATTGTATTGTAGAAGAGTAAAGTGTAATGAGATTGGAAAGGAAGGAAGAACCCTTCTTTTTGTTGTAAAGAATGATGACATAATAAGACTCATACTTTGGCAATTAAATGAAAAATGGATTGAAATGAGAAAAGATTTGAGGCAAGGAAACTAAGGAAATTAAAAAGTTATTACAATAGTTCAGGTAAGAGAGAAAACTTGTACAAGGATAACTATATGACTGAAAACATATACACAAGATGATGAGTGATACATAATAAGATTTAACAAAGATTAAGGGGAGGAAGAGTTGAGGAGTCAAGAGAATTATTATTCTCTTATTATTCTTAGTATTCCAAGATTGCATTTGAGTAACTAAGATAATTCTAGTTAAGATGGGGAAAAAGATAGATTTGTGCAGAATATACTATGTTATATTTTATACATGTGGAGTTTGAAATGTCTATGGAACATATAGCTTAGAATATCTAAAAGGAAGTTGTTGGGATATAAGCAATGGATATAACACCAGCTCTGAAATCAGGAGGATCTGTGACCCAGGGCAAGTCCTTTAATTCCAATAGCCCCCAAAAGAAAAGGGGGAAAAAAAGTTGCTGATGCAGTCCTAGAATTCAAAACTAGAACTGAATATTTAGATCTGGAAATTATCTGCATAGGGATGGCAATTTAACCAGAACAACTAATGGAATCACTAAATAAGAGATTTTTAAAATGTCATATTCTGGAGTCATAAGGAATACTTATTATTAGTATGCACAATAAAAATGAAGAGCCAGCAAAGGAGACTAAAAAGAAGTAGTCTGACAGATAGGAAAAAAACCAAGGGATCAGAAAACCTAGAGAGTACACAAGACATTAAGTGCCTCCTGTCTATATGCCAGACACTGTGTTAAGTATTGGCAATAAAAAAGAAGCAAAAGATAAGTCTTACCCTCAAGGATCATACAGTATAATGGAGGAGACAACATCAAACAAATAGATATAATCTACAGACAAATATATACAAGCAAGATAAATAGGAGATAATTAAAAAATAAAAAATAGTGAAATTAAGAGGACTTGAGGAAGGTGGAATTTTAGTTGAAACTTAAAGGAAGTCAGGGAGGTCAGTAAACCAAAACAGAGGAGGGAGAGCATTCCAAACATGGGAACCAGATGGAGGAAGGTGTGAAAAGCCAACAGATTATGGTCAGATGAGGGGGTTTCAGAATTTTTAAACATGAAGGGATTACATTTATGGGTGATAACAAGATTGATGGTATGATCATCTTTGTATGTAGCTAATGTAGGATGGGGGAGTAGCTCATGGGAGGTAAGTAAATTGAGGAACTGAGTGATTAGGGTGTTTGAGGAAAATCAACATGCCTATTGAAATCTCTTAAGCAGAAGCTAAGGAGGAGAAATTGTAAATCAAGCAACAAGCTCATCAAGAAAGGAAAAGAAGTACCCTCAAGGTCTTAGGACAGTAACTACCAGAATTTTGGTTGGATAATAGATATGATAGCATGAACCACAAAGAAAAATAAGTTATTGAGTGATGGAAGAAAAGGAAAAATCTGGAAGTGGCAGTGGGGAAAAAGGAATACTCCAATCCTCTCAATCTCCTGGATTAGTGAGTTGAAGAGAATTAGCCAACAATGGAAAGGGAGATCAGAAAAGCTGTATCATCAGAAAAAGCCAGGTTTTAGTTAGGTAAACAACAATGTGAAATGCTGCAGAGAAGAGGATTGAAAAAAGGTCATTCATGAGCAGAACCAGGAGATCATTATATACTTCAACAATGACACTGTATGAGGATGTATTCTTATGGAAGTAGATTTCTTCGACAAAGAGATCTAATTCAGTTTCAATTAATCAAGGATGGACAGAAGCAGTTACACACAAAGAAAGAACACTGGGAAATGAATGTAAACTGTTTGCATTTTTGTTTTTCTTCCCAGGTTATTTTTTATCTTCTGAATCCAATTCTTCCTGTGCAACAAGAGCGGTTCTGCACACATATATTATATCTAGGATATATGGTGACATATTCAACATGTAGAGGACTGCTTGCTATCTGGGGGAGGGGGTGAAGAGAGGAAGGGGAAAAGTCGGAACAGAAGTGAGTGCAAGGGATAATGTTGTAAAAAAAATTACCCAGGCATGGGTTTTGTCAATAAAAAGTGCATGCGTGTATGTGAAAAATAATAATAAAATAAAATAAAATAATTGTTAATTTTTAAAAAAAGAGATTAAAAAAAGAAAAAAGGTCATTTAGTTGGCAATTAAAAGATCATTAGTCCCCTCATAACCAACTATTTAATCCAGCCTCAAAAATAGCTCTTCACTGCTTAAATTCATGAAGATGAGAAGCACTACAACTTACCAGCCAAAGTCAATCCGGAAGCTCGCCAGGAAAGGTTTGTCCTGAGGGGCCAGGAACAGACTAGCACAGGCAGAGAGAGACTACTGTCCTGAGCAGACCAGGGGCGGGGGTGATCTCTGTGGCTAGAGAAGTTATAGAGATGACTCTGCTATAGGCTAACTGCTCTGCCTTGACTACAAAGCAGTAAATTGGCAGAGAAATTAATGCCTGAAACAAAGGGTCCTCTAAAAAATGCCAGAACCTAACGAGATCTGGCTGTAACCCCTCAAATCCGGAAGTGACTCAGGCAGACTTTACCGCAGCCCTGTGGCCACATCTGGCAGTTCGGGGCTTTTGCGGGGGCAGTTACTAATCTGCACGACAGTGGAGCACAGCCTGGGCAGCCTCTGATCGGCAGAGTGGGGGGCTCAAACTGGGG
Organism: Antechinus flavipes; assembly: GCF_016432865.1. Taxonomy (NCBI): domain Eukaryota; kingdom Metazoa; phylum Chordata; class Mammalia; order Dasyuromorphia; family Dasyuridae; genus Antechinus; species Antechinus flavipes. Next base: position 176,349,792 of record NC_067401.1, read on the forward strand.
CAATAGAACCTCCCCAGCTGACTGAGCTTCCCGGGCAGAAACATTGGATCCCTGCAAATCCATTCACTGCTCAGCTGCTAATACCCATAGCCCCAGGGCAGGGTTTGGCTTGGAGCAGTGAAACTCACTGCTAAGTGTCTAGCCCCAGGGCAGTCGTTATCTCACACAGCAGGGGTTCTTTGCAGAGCACTTTCCCAGCCCGGCCTTGTAGGTCTGAGTTACTTTCAGGTGTGGAACTCTTTCCCAGAGCATTCTAGTACCTCGCTGCTTTTTTGTAGCCGGATGGCAGGACAGCTACCCATCCATATACCTTTCAACTGCTCTGCAGAGGAAGCTGGTAACCTCCTGGCTCTGAAGGCAGACCTTACAGGCTTTAACAAAATGAGTAAAAAAATCAAAAGAACGATAGATAGTTTCTACACAGAAAAAGAACAGCTTTTCAACCCTGAAGAGACTAATAGCAGACAGTCTCCAGACAATTATTGGTCTCCAGTACAAAAGGCTCTCCTCGAAGAGACTATTAAAAACCTTAAAAGACAACTAGAAGAGAAATGGGGAAAGGAAAGAGAAGCTATGCAAGAGAGCAACAACTTCCTAAAATGTGAATTGGAAAAGATAAAAAACTCCTAAGAAGTGCAGGGAAACAGAATTTGTGAATTGGAAAAAGAAAATAACTCACTAAAAAAAAAAAAAAAAAAAATTAGTGAAATGGAAAAAAATTCCATAGAGCAAAACAACTCAATTGGACATATACAAAAAGAAGTAAAAAAAGCTAATGAAGAAAATAACTCACTAAAAATCAGAACTGAACAAATAGAAATGACTGATTCATTGAGACATCAAGAATCAGTCCAGCAAAACCAAAAAAATGAAAGATTGGGAAAAAATGTCACATATTTACTTGGAAAAACAACAGACCTGGAAAATAGATCTAGGAGAGATAACCTGAGGATCATCGGACTACCAGAAAATTATGATGAAAAAAAGAGCCTAGATACTATTTTACAGGAAATCATCAAAGAGAACTGCCCAGAAGTAATAGAACCAGAAGGGAAAATAGGCATTGAAAGAATTCATCAAACACCTTCTGAAAAAGACCCTAAAATAAAGACTCCGAGGAATATTGTGGCCAAACTTCAGAATTTTCTGACTAAAGAAAAAATTTTACAAGCAGCCAGGAAAAAACAGTTCAAATACCGAGGTGCCACAATAAGGATCACGCAAGATCTGGCTGCCTCAACATTAAAGGATCGAAGGGCCTGGAATCAGATATTCCGAAAGGCAAAAGAACTTGGAATGCAACCAAGAATAAACTACCCAGCTAAGCTGAGTATTTTTTTCCACAGAAGAAGATGGACATTTAGTGAAACAGAGGAATTCCATCTGTTTCTAAGGAAAAAACCAGACTTAAACAAAAAATTTGATCTCCAACAACAGGAATCAAGAGAAGTAGAAAAAGGAGAAACTAGACAACATAGTAAAGTAAGAGAATACAGTTCAACCCAACTCCTCCTACAACTACTTCAACAAAGATGAGAAATTGAAGGATACACTGCAAGACTCAAGTGTTTCATTCAAGTCCTCTATCTTCAGAGTCGATGTTCTTTTCACTTGCCATTGTGCTTCCCATGGTCAGGCACACTGTAACATGCCCTTGACTCCTGTGCCTCCAAATCCTGTATTTGGAGTGACCAAATAAATGTCTCCTCTCCAACCCACTCACAAAAAAAAAAAAAAAAAAAAAAAAAAATAGATAGAGCACAGGACCTGGAGTCAAGAAGAATTGAATTCAAATCTAACCTCACATCCTGCCTAGCCCTGGACAAGTCATTTTACCTCTGACTATCTGACAAAATGGATCCACTGGATCCACTAGGGAAGATCTCTGCCAAGAAAAGTCCAAATGGGGACAACAAGGGCTGGACAAGGCTGTCACAATTGAGCAATAACCAGAGAGAAGTTTTCCTGATGCCAGGACCAGCCTTCTAGCCACTGTGCCACCCAAAATGCCCTTATTAATATGCCTATTAGCAACCTGTGTGTTATATATGTTTATTTTAATATGTGCCTATTAACACTTTTGTGTTATATATTATGTGTTAATTTTAATATGTGCCTATTAACAATCTTTGTGTTATATGTTAAAAAAAAAAAAGAGAGAGAGATCATTAGTAACTTTGGAGAAATAGTTTCAATTTAATGATAAGGTCATAAGACATATTTCAAGCAAAAGGAGAGGAAAGGTAGTCATTTTCTTCAAAGAAAAAGATGGAGACTCTTCATACAAGAAGCAAAAGCAAGTCCAAGATAATCTCTAAAACAAAATAATTTTATTTTGTTTTTTGTCATTTTGTCACCTTTGGAAGTCTGGTCATGTCTATGGACTCCGTGGAATTATGTTTCCAAATACATTTAATTACAATGGAAACATATTGAATTACAGTTACCAAAGTATTTTTAAAACACATTTATAGACTCCAGGTTAACAGACTCCCTGTTCTAAGAGGTAGTCTCCAGGGGAGTACTCCCAGAGATCTTAGCTTCAGATTAGTAAACATGGCATTTTATCAAGTCTGTGGTGGCATAAAGCTAAAATGGATAGTTAACACTTTAGATGACCAAACCAGGATCCAAAATGACCATGCTAAAGCAATGCTCCAAATCAAATAAAATGGAATTTAATAAAAATAAATGTGAAGTCCTACACTTGTGTTTTTAAAAAAACCCTCAAAAGCCCAAGTATATATTATCTATTATTAGACAACAGTTTATGGGAAAGAGACAACAAACTCAATATGAGTTTAATATTATGTGATTCTATCATACGATGTGACTTATAATATAGAAATCAAAAAATTTCTTTCATTTGGGCTACATTTATAAGAAAGCCATAGTACAGAACTAGAAAGGTTATAATTCTGCTTATGGGAAAGTTGTAATATATACCCAGTGTACCGTGGAGTATGTCCAGAGGAGGGCACCAGGAAAAAAATGAAAAACATGCATAAAGCTGCTAGATGATATAGTAAAGAGAGCCCCAGGCCTATAGGTAGACCTGCAGTTGAATCCTGGCTCAGATTCTTACCATCTAGCTATATGACCTTATAAGTTATTGAACTCTTGTTTCTTCAAATATAAAATGTAGTAATAATGGCGCTTACCTCTTAGGGTTGTGATGAAGATAAAATAACATTTCTAAGTACCTTGCAAACCTTAAAGTGTTGAGCTTTTGAAGATGAGTCTTGAAAGGAAACTAAGTATTGACTGTTATTGCTTATCATTATTATGATAAGTTGTCAATTGAAGGAACTGAAAGAGTTGAAGATATGTTTAATCTGAATAAGAGACTAACACAATGCTTGGCACATAGCAGGCACTTAAATGCTTATTGACCAGCTAAGGGAACATCTTCGCTGTCTTCAAGGAAATAACTGAAAATCTATTATTTTTAAGAGGATGAACTGGATTTGTTCTGCTTAACAGAATGCAGAAGTAGAAACAAAGTATAGATGTTTTCTAGAGACAGATTTTGACCTCACTAAAATGAGAAAATTCTTCCTAACAATTTCTATTGCACAAAATTCAAATAGACCATAATCGGATGTGGTGGATTTCTCTCTCCAGAAATCTTTAAAGGATGTTAGATGATCATTTGGTCAGAATGTTGTAAAGGGGATTCCTGTTTGAATACAGATTGGACCAATTAGAATCTGAGGTTCCTTCCAACCTTGAGTTTTGGTGTAATTGCAATTCTTGAAATTATTGTTTCTGCCCCTCAAAAAGATTTGATTATGTGTTTCTATAATATTTAAATATCAAAATTGAAATAAAAAGTAATTATGCTTTTGTTCATACTTCTATTCCCAAAACTAGTGATGCATTCAAGTAATTTCCCATGTCCTGATAAGAGGAGTTAACAAATGAAAGTAATGACTGATTATGAAATTGCTAGACATTATTTAAACATACTTCTGAAATAAAAAAGTTTCATTTTAATAATGACAACTTTTCAGTTTTTCTTGCAAATAGTCCAACTTGATGAAGTAGATAAGGCAAGATATGTATTCAGATCCCACTCATCTGAATCTGTGATTCAATCAACATTGCATTTGTTAGTTGTGTGATGCTAGGTCCATCACTTCTGTTCTCAGTTCCTCAGTTTTCCTATGTACAAGATGAGAATGTTTGACTCAATTTCTTTATATTTCTTAATTTAATTCTATGATATTGTATTTTATATCATAATAATATAATTAGTGGGTTTTTTTATTTTAAATATAAGCATGAATTAATTTTCTATTCTAATTTCACCATAACCACGTTCCAAATGTTTTCTCATGTTATACTTATATTATTATCAAATACTGCTTAATATAACCTTGGTTTTCCTGATTACACTTTTAAGGGAAACCTTTTTCATCATGTCTGGACTTTCTTTATGGCTCACCCTGTTACAGTTTAGAATTTGTCTTAGCTTTTGTATTTTTTCCTGTATCTATTATACTCTACCATTGAAAACTCTTCTCTGTATTTTTCTCCTCTTCATTTTCATAAGGTTTTGTTTTTATTTTCATATTTACTTAGCACATGATCACTAGTGTTATAATTGTGTATTTACAACAGAAAAGTGTGTATATATTTATTTTAGCTCCTGGGTCTGTATCCCAAAGAGATCATAAAGGAGGGATAAAGACCAGCATGTGCAAAAAGGTTTTAGCAATTTTTTTTGTAGTAGCAAAGAATGGAAAACTGGCTGGATGCCCATCAGTTAGGGAATTCATGAACAAATTAGTATATATGGATATAATGGAATATATTTTTTTCCTGAGACAATTAGGGTTAAGTGACTTGCCCAGGGTCACACAGCTAGGAAGTGTTAAATGTCTGAGGCCAGATTTGAATTCAGGTCCTCCTGACTTTAGGGCTGGTATTCTATCCACTACATCACCTAGCTGCCCCTGGAAAGACTTACATGAACTGATGCCAAGTGAAGTGAGTAGAACCAAAAAAACACAGTAACAACAAAATTATGTGATGATCAACTGTGATGGACTTGGATCTTTGCCAAACTGTCAAATGAAATAATTCAGGGCAATTCCAATAGACTTATAATGGAGACCACATGCAGAGAGAGAACTATGGAGACTGAATGTGGATCAAAGTATAGTATTTTCATCTTCCTTGTGTTGTTGTTTGCTTGATTGTTTTTTTTTTCTTTCTCATGTTTTTTCCCCTTTTAGTCTGATTTTTTTGGAGTAGCATGATGAATATGGAAATATGTTTAGCAGAATTGTATATGTTTAACCTGTTTCAAATTGCTTGCTGTCTTGAGGAGGGGAGGAGGGAGGAAAGTGAGAAAAACTTGGAACACAAGATTTTTGCAAAGATGAATGTTGAAAACTATCTTTGCATATATTTCAAAAAATAAAATACTATTAAAATGAAAAAATTCTACTAAAAAAAAAACCCTTTTTATTCTGCTCAGTACTTAGGATACTTCTTTGATGTAATTTTGAATGGAATTGAATTTTAACTGAATTTTTCAGTTACTAGACATTTCCTTGTCTCTTTCATTCTACAGTGATCAGGTTTTTGCCTGAAAATCAATCAGTCGTTATGAAATCAAAAAATTTCCTGTAAATATTTGCTACTTCTCAGTCAATCAGTTATATGCTTATCTATCACAAAGTATATAGTAATTGCTACCAGGTATTTGTGTTAATTATCCTTCAATGTCTTCTGAAGAGGGCAAACTAAGAAAACCCCTTTTGGAGGTAGTAAATTGTTTGCAGTTTTTTTTGTTTAATGTCTTATTGATGCCTTTTATTCTTTTGTCAGTCTTTTCTGAACCACTCTCTCTCCCATCCCTTGTAACTACATTTAAGGCAAAATTAGTGAACACAATAGCCATTTCTAACAACAGATACAGTGTTTTTCATCCCCCACCTCTCTAAGAGAAGCAAGAAGTTTGTGCTCATTTTGAAAATCCCATGATCATATTTTGAAGCTAACCCCTCTTCTCCAATTCTGTCACCTTTAGGCATTTAGCACTGTCTTCCAGAAAGCTGTGCAAAAAACTGATCCCAATAAAAATCTCCAACAGAGAATAACCAGTTTGATCGATAATATTACCTTTTCTGTGTATCAGTACACCACCCGGGGGCTTTTTGAATGTGACAAGTTGACTTATATCACCCAACTCACCTTTCAGGTAAGCACAAAACTTAATTTTAGGTTTTTTTGTTTTGTTTTGTTTATCTGGGGGGAAAGGGGTGAGTAAAACTGTCTATGGCTTGAGGTACTATAGAAATAGATTTTTTTATGGATATAAACAGTAACTATATCAAGAACTCTAACCATTGGACATTTTTATTATTTATATATGTATATATATGTAAAGTATGGGCTAAATCCCTGGAGGGCCTCAGGGTCAGGATAAATCAAAATCTTTGGTCTTTAGGGGGAGAAGTGAAGGAAGCAGGCAAGCTGCCACACGGCTTGCCAAAAATGTATCCTGGATTCTGGAGCTGGGAATCTCCAGCCTCTCTCCTCCTTTTCCAGTCCCAAGTAACTCTGGCCTCTCTCTCCCCACCCTCCAATCCTTGCTTAGGATTATCTTAACACCAAACATTCAGCAAGCACCAATGGTGAGGAGAGCCATTATCCAAATATATGCTAATAGAGTCATTATCTCACATTAAATAGGTAATTAGCCTTAAATGCTAGGTTGTCTGATTTAAGCATACCTTTTTGGAGTTTCAGACCACTACAGATGTATATATCTATATTTTTTTTAAGTCTTTGTCTTGATCATATCCTGAATGTTCAAGGCATTAGGCAGAGGTGTCAGGCTGAAAGGTTCAAGCACACCCTATCTTATGAGATAATAGAATTTAGTGTTAGGAGGAATTCTAAAGATAATCTAATGCAATGTTCTAATTTTACAATAAAAGACAACTGAGGCCTAAAGAAGTAAGTTGACTTGTTTATGATTACCTAGGAGTAAGGAGCAAAACTACCTGTTATAATCCATACTTTATGTCCAAGCCACTCTATATATCCATGCCAAATGGATATTATAATATTTTCATCATGGTACTTTATTTATGGTACATATTATATTTCCATCCTAATGAATACTAAACCTATATTTTGCAACTCTTTTTTGCTTTAGGCCCAATAATCCATAGAACCATAAATAATAATGCTGGAAGAAACTTTAGCTATTATCTTTTCCACTCTCTTCACTTAACAAATTTTGTAACCATGGCATGCCTATTTGAATTTTTAAATTTTTATTTATAAACTTTTTTCTTTCTTAATAGTAGAACTTTTATGAAAATCCTATTTCTATGAGGCAGGGAGGTAGCATTGTGTTATCAAAATATATTCTTATTGGCAAGTCCTACCAAGATGGAAAAGTTGCAAGTGTGAGGCTAGAAATTAAATGTATATGTTATATATAGACCAAACCTAGTTAAGCTTAACCCTGAAGGCTGAGCATTAACCAATTAATAAGCATTTATTAAGTACCTACTATATGCTGGGCATTGTTATATGCAATGAGGATAGAAAAACAAAAATGAAAGTTAATGACCTCAAGAAAAAGGGAAAAAGCTCCTAAGAATCATAAAGTCAGGTTCCAGATTATAGCAACAATAAAATGAAGCATTGGTCACTTTTTCCAGTTCCAAATAATGAATCTATAGATTACATTTCATTGATAGAACAATTAAAATTCAATCAAAAGGACATGGAATGCAATAAACCTAACAAGATTTCAGTCTGAAACAAATTCCAGAACACTAATTCTAAATGTGTGTTCATGTTGGAAAGCATTTCAGTATGCTTTATCTAGTTGCCTCCATGCTTCATCAGGACACACAAACTAAACCACTAGCTTATATTTTAAGAACCACACAAAGATTAGTGATTCAGAAATTCTGTCAATATCCCATCCTCATCAATCCCACCATCAATTTATATTATTTTGCAACAAGAAGAATTCTGTCCTGCTACCTGAAGAGTGATTTGAAATTAGAGAAAGGAAAAATAAGGTTTCCTTTTGTCTAGGGTAGCCGTTAGGTTGGGAACCAAAAGGCTATAGACCATGTATTGCAAATACCTATCCTTCTCTTACCTGAGGTGCAAAAAGTGTCAGATGCTGATTTACCTCGGCCCAAGAAAGAAAGAACAAAGAGAAATAAGTGAAGCTGCCCCAATTCTAAAGAAAATTTAGAAATCTGGAAACCCAAATCCATTCATTCTTCCTTCCTCAACTACTTAGGGTTAGTTCTGAGTTTGAAGGAAAAAAAATAAATTTTCCAGTATGAGAAGATACTAAAGCAGCTTTGTAGTATATCAATGGGGCTTTTATATAACTATAAAAAGAGAAGTAAAAAAGGAAGGAATTAGGGAAATATATTTAAAAGCTAAAATGATTAAAAATTTCAAAATCAAAGAAAATTAAAGATCTAGAGCATAAGCAGGTAAATCAATAGAGAGGATATTAAAATTAGAAAGCTGAATATTCAAATATCAAAAACATTACAAACTTCTCTAAATAAATTACAAGATAGTGGATGTTGAATGAACACTTGATGAAACACAAAACCATGAAGAAATATGAAAAGCATAAGAGAGCAAGTTAGAAGAGAATAAATATCAGAATTTATGGCTCACATAGCAGAAATAATTAACAAAGTAGAAAAATGTGAAACTACAGTGGCAAATCTCTCCAAAGAAATTAAAGAGAGAACAACAGATTTGGAATATAAATATACTGAAATAAAAGTCAGTCTGGAAAAACAAAAGGTAAAAATGCTTACTTTTTAAAAATCATGATTTCTCTAGGAGCAAAAATCATTGTTCATGAAAACAGAATAGTTTTTTGACTGAAATGTGACCCTATGTGAGATGTAATCAGCACTCTGTGAGTGCAGAAGCAGCAGAAATGATGCTGCCTGTGGGCACTTGCAGGAGAGTAATGTGAAATGACTCCTTGTCCTGAGAATTTATAGAAGAACTCAAAAAAGAATTTAAAAATCAAATGAGATTTGAAGAAAATCTTTTTTTAAAAATCCAAGAAAAATAAGATTATGAGAAAAAAAAGTTAACCAACTGGAAAAGGAGATACAGAGTCTCAAAGATGAAAATAACTCTTTGAAAATTAGAATTGAGCAAGGGGAAGCCAGTGAAGCTATGAGAGACCATGCAATAACAAAACATATTATAAAGAATGGGAAAAAATAGAACAGAATGTGGGAAACATAAGAAAAACAACAGATCTTGAGAACCTATTAAGAAGAGAAAATATAAGAATAATTGGACGACTTGAAAGTTGTAATTAAAAAAAAAAAAAAAAAACCTTGACACAATAATGAAAAAAAACAATCCAAGAAAATTATCCTGGAGTGATAGATTATGAGAGGAAGGTAGAAATAGAAAAAAAAACAAAAATCCACCCATCATTACCTCAATGAGATTCTTTGTGGAAAACAGAAATACTACTGCCAAATTTCAAAAATCCCAGATCAAAGAGAAAATTTTGCAAGAAACAATTTTGCAAGAAACAAGTAAAACACATATTATAAAAAACATATTCAGATATGCTGGAGCTACAGTTAGAATTGTAAAAGACTTGTCAGCAGCTACAATAAAAGATCACAGGTCTTAGAATCATATCTATAGACAAGCAAAAGAACTAGGCTTGCAGCCAAAAAAAATCATATCCAGCAAAATTATATACAATTTTAATGAGAAAAAAATTGACATTCCATGAACTTAACAGAAATTTAATATATGAGCCAATATCAAAGAGCAATTTTGAGGAATTCAACATGGATAAACTATTTTAAACATGGACAAATTGTTTGTTTTAACATGGGGAAACGCATACTTTATGTTTAAGATTTACATCAACAATAGGGTAAGTTCAAAAGAAAGATAAGCAGAATAAAGGTAAAAATGGTAATTATTTTATACAAATTAGGTACAGAAGTAGAATAGACAGAGAGGCATTAGAGCAGGGGAGAAGGACTCATAGACTTGAAAACCTACTCACATTGGTAATGGGTTCAATAGGCAATTATATATATGTGTGTGTGTGTGTGTATGTGTGTGTATATATATATATATATATATATATATATATATAATATATATATATATATATATATATATATATATATATATATAATGAAGGCTATAGCACTCTCCAAAATCTGTAAAGACATAAGTGGGGAGAGACAGGTGGATGGGGAAGCAAAAGGTGAGGGAAAAAGACAAGGGAGGGATCCCTGGTTGGAGAGAGATTAAGTAATAGTAAGCCAAGTTATGGAGTAGAATTTAATGAAAGAGTCAGTGGGGATAGGAAAGACATGTGTGTCTGGGATGGGTGTGTGTCTATCTACATATGTATACATAAATATATCTTTTCTTAACTGTAGCTTGCTTGAACTAGACAAAAATATTGTCTATGTGTGTGCATATGTATGTGAATGTATATATCTACATATGTATATATAAATATATCCTTTCTTAACTATAGCCTGCTTGGGGGTGGTGGTGAGGATGAAAGGGAGGAGAAGAATAAAGTAAATAAGGTGTGCAGCAGAGAACAAAAGAACAATTTACAAGGAATTAAAGAAAAGATGGACCCCCATGAATATAATTTCTTCTTAAATTATTTATAATTTAATTATAATAATTATTATATTTTATATATAATATGTATATTATATATAATAATATAATATAATATAAATATAAAAATTATAATAATTATTAAATTATTATAAAATAATTTCTTAAATTAGCATTTGTTGTTATTTATTTTGAATCCTCCCTGATGTTCTGCTGGGCACATGATAATGTTCTGTTGTTTTGTTTGATTTTGCTTTGTATTTTTTTTTCTATTTTTCTTTTTGCCTATTCTGTTTCTTCAAATAAAATAAATTTGGGAGAAAAAAAGAACTTGGTTTTGCTTTTGAAAAAAAAGTACAAAATGAAATTAAGATAAAATTAGATAAAGATAAAATCAGAATTTAAAGAAATAAAGAAGTGACTGTGAACAATCAGGCCAAAAGCAAAACTGGGTTTAGTCCCCAGAACCCAAACTCCCCAATATGGGTAAATCAATACATTTTGTGGGATAGGATTAAATTGCACAATGAGAGGTTGCATAAATTGGAAGGTGGGAGATAGAGGATAGAAAAGAACATGCAATGTAGGGAATGGGAGAGCAATAAAAGGAAGCTAACATTTGTTAACTCAAGAAGAAAACAGTCTACAAGAAAATGGGGAAGGTGGTTTATAAAAAGGAGAGATATAAATGTGAATAAAAAAATGAATGGGAAGATTGCAACCCAGTAGAAGAAGAAATTTCATAGAAGACTGCTCCCATAAAGGAAAAGGAGATGAAAACTAATTGGTCTAATCTGGGAGAAATTGGTATACAGGAAGATGACTTCTGAGAAAGTATTTTTACTTCATTGTACAACATCTTACGTCATAAGAAAGTAAATCAGAGCTCCTAGGGGCAACTAGAAGAGATAATTTTGGGGAGTTGGTCAATAAAATTTTTTTCAGAATAATCATAGGGAAGGCAGGATTATAGAACTTGATCACACTATTTCATACACAGAGTAATTACTACCAAGGGAAAATGTTTTTTCTTCATCACCTTCATCATGAATCAATACTTATAAAAACATAAAAAAAACCACAAAAATAAAACAAAAAATTCAGAAAACTGACTGATGGATCACGATTCACAAAAAGTAATAATGTAGAAATGAGGTAGAACAAGTCAGTTTACTGACTGGTGGAACACGATTCACAAAAAGTAATAATGTAGAAATGAGGTAGAACAAGAAACTCAAAATTAATATTTCAGAAATTTTATTTCCATAAGAAACCCAAAGGGATTTTTTAAAGGAATAAATAAATACATTGACTATGAATGAAAGAACAAAGATTCAGAATACAAAGGTAAGAAAATGGATGATAAGAATGAGATAAAGAAATTCTTAGGAGAAAGGTCTAGGGGGAAAAAACCTAACAAAAGAGATTAGCAGAGAGAAAAGGAAGAGGAATTTTGAACTCATTGCTTAAAAGAAGGAAAGATATTGAGAAGATTAGATAGTTAAATTTTTTTAAAGGAACAAAAATCAACTTTAAAAACTCCAACACTAGAGTTAGAGTTGACAAAAAGAAAAGAGGTGTTGATGAGGAGGAGAAAAAGTCTGTGATAACAGAACCAAAACAGATTAAGCAAAACCAATTTCAGGGGCAGAGTACTAGTTAAAAAGAAGGAGAATGAAAAATCATCATCAGAATTATCTTCACAATGTTGAAACTGCCAATATGAACAATAATTGCATAGAATGAAAAAGTTTGGAGTTCTGCTATGTATTCATGAAGGAAGTTCCTGCACCATCAGGAAATGATAAAACATGAATATTCTAAGGATAATTTGACTAAATTTTAATTCCTCCAGGATATGTGATTGTGTTGGTGTAACTGCTTCTTCCTTTCACCTTGCAAAGCACAATTAAGTAGTAGACAGTCTAAAAGATTTACCAAAGCCAAAAAATTCATCATCACTCTCTGATTAATCTGGTAATGATCCTCTTCAAATCTGGGCTGATAGGGAGACAGAAAACTAATCCAACATTTGGCATCAAAAGCATTCTTTATAAAAATCTTCACATCTTGACAATGGGGGACAATATTCTAAAACCTTGCTGCTTTTGACAAAGTCTTTGAGATTACAAGGTCACTTCCATGTCAGGATGAGGCTTCAAAAGAGGAATTTAGAGGGGGAACTTGAACTCACAGAACTAAATTCAAACAGAGCAATTTCTCTCCATTCCCAATTATTATCTGACAATAACAAGCATAACATGTCCTTCTAGTATTTTGGAAACATGATTCACTCCTTTCCTGAAATATACTTCCTCTCCTTTCTAGCAATTCATGTCCATTACTTAAAGGATGAAATAATCATAGATATGAATAGATCTATTCTAACCTTCATGTTTCACAGATGAAGAAATGGAGGCCCAAACAGATTTTGATTTGTCCAAGGTCATCCTTCCTTCAAAACCTAACCTGTTGGAATCTTTACAAATTATTAAGTCATTAGAGTTAAGATGTTTTGGGCCAGAACCTGAAACAAGGTACTAAGTAGAACTAATTGATACAATGCTTATGTTTACACCTTTACTCATTGGAATTCATAAGTATGGGAGATTCACAAAGTTAACTGTGTAACTTTGTGAATTCACACCTCCTTTGAAGCTCTTAGGGCCAGAGAGCACTCTGGGAAGAAATCCACAATCCCTCTCTCTCGAAGGAGCATAAATAGAGCTTCAGTGAGCCCAGTTAAGAGAGTTCAGCTAAATTTAGATTGAGAGGGGAGCGTCAAGTGAATTTAGCCAGAAGCCCTCTCTGAGGAGTTTTACTTCGGAACATTGACTAGGGTCAGAGAGGAGCACTCTGGGAGATTGAGAGCCAGTAGCCCTCTCTCAGAGGCCAGACAGATTCAATTGGTGCTGGCTCTCAAGGCTGAAGAAAGCAGAGGCAGAAGCAAAGGACAAAGCTGCAAGAGCTCTTAGAACCGAGGAGAGAGAGAGAGAGGCCTCTAAGAAAAGCTATCCAGGCTATATTAGAGATTGAGAGCCAGAAGCCCTCTCTCCGAGGCAAGCGAGATCCATTCCATTTTCCACCTTTGTGCTGGCTGGAGGACTGAAGGAGAAACCTTTGGATTTGGAGACATTTGGAGGGAGCTCTTGGAACCAAGCAGAGAGATAGGCCTCTAAGCTAACCGGGCTATATTGGAGGCAATAAAAGGTCTGAACTTTTATCACCTGGCTGCATTTTGAAGTGATTATTACTTTCAACTGCAACTAAGGCTGCCTCCAGAAAACCTCCCTGAGAAACCTGCCTGCTCCCAGAGGAAACTATTATGTTATTTTAAAAGAAGAAAATCACCACACTAACCCAAAATTGAGTTCTTTCCAAAAGTTTCTCCTGATTTATTGCTCCTTTCTTTTCCCCCCAAATTCTCATCATTGCTGTAATCTTCAATATTTATGCATATATTCATTCTATTTTCCATGTATTTATATAGTTACTTCATAAATAACAAAAGCATTTTATATGCATGATTCAGCTCTGTATTTGACCATAAATTCTTCCATAGAATGAGACCTCCCTAAGGATAAAGGCTGGTTTTGCCTTTTTTTTTGTATCCCAGTATCCAGCATAATGCCATGCACATGGTAATGCTTAATAAATATTTATTGGTTTCAAGGACAGGAAACATATCTTCAAATTCTTTTCTATTTTCTCCTACTGCCACTATAATGTTCAACATACTGTAGGCGTTTAATACAAATAAAAGCAAGTAATCCTTGCCTTCAAGGAACTCATAATCTAATGAGAATGATAACTCACAAAAGGAAGTTGAAAAACCTAGAGAAGTTATGGAAGGGAGAGAAAATATCTGATGCAAAAGTGTGATGAAACTCTAAAAAAGCAATGCAGAAAATGAGAGAAAATTCTTTTAAGGTTCTTGAGCCCAAACCTCGCCCTCCATAAGAATCCAATCAGAGGAGCAGAAGGTATTGATGATATGTGGCAAATTCCTTCTTGCAACATAAGATTTCCCAGTGAACGAAGGCATGATGAAAGAGATCCAAAGAAGTACAAAAACAGTGTATGTGATGCTAACTTTACTTCAGCCCTCTTTAAGAACAGAATTTGAAAGAACAGCTTAGTAGAACTAATTATGAGACATATAACTTTGAATATTAAAAGGCATATGATATTTCTAAAAATATACAGATACGGTATTTGAGGTTATATGAATACATTGTCATTTAATTTTGTAGATTCTCTTAATGAACCAGGAAATCAGTGCTGTTGAATTGGACTTCCTTCTTCGATACCCAGCACAGTCTGATGTTCTTAGTCCTGTAGATTTTCTCTCCCACCAATCCTGGGGTGGCATCAAGGTGAGTATTATCCCATTTTAAAAATGAAGATTTTTAACATCTAAAATCTTTTAAATCTTTTTTTAAAAGTTGTAACCTTCACCCATTTACTAAATTCAACCCCAAGGCAAAGTGTATTACCGAATCTTTTTAGTGTTCCTTTATTATCATAAGAGACACTTGTAGTAGTTTGTGTTATAGCAGCACTCATGTTTATTAGCTGCCTATAGGCAGCCTCAATATGGAAGAATGGGTGGTGACATCCTTAGGGCTTTTTCTTTAACTTGCTGCCACTTAGACAGTGGATTTTCTTAAGATAGTAGCAATATCTCCTATCCAAGTTCCATCCACCTGCTTTGCTTTATTTGTTAAAGGGTATTACTCTATTTCTGCATCAAATTTGACAAAGAATGACTTAGCATATCCAAAGATTTCTTCTTGTTGCTATACTATGCTTATGTTAGTAATCATACTTCTATGATCTCTCCTACTAAAATTTTAGTGTGGGAAGAAATGATATTAGGCTACATCTGAATCCCAACTGGGTATTAAGCTCAATGGAGAAATAGGGGGAAAATAGTATTTCATCCTGGTGAGCTCCATCTAACTGTTGTTATCCGTGATACCCGAATAGCATCATTTTTTTCCTTCTGAATATTATCACCTACCATGACTTGACTGTATTCCTCATGGGCTCTTTTCTCTCTCCTTCTGTATCCAATCAATAATGAATATTATCAACAGCATTCTTTATAAAATATTGCTTTAATTTGGAACTATGCTCAAAAAGTTATCAAACTGTGCATACCCTTTGATCCAACAGTGTTTCTACTGGGCTTATACCCCAAAGAGATACTAAAGAAGGGAAAGGGACCTGCATGTGCCAAAATATTTGTGGCAGCCCTGTTTGTAGTGGTTAGAAGCTGGAAAATGAATGGATGCCCATCAATTGGAGAATGGTTGAGTAAATTGTGGTATGTGAACGTTATGGAATATTATTGTTCTATAAGGAATGACCAGCAGAGAGGACTGGCAAGATTTACATGAACTGATGCTAAGTGAAATGAGCAGAACCAGGAGATCATCATATACCTCAACAATGATACTGTTTGAGGACGTATTCTGATGGAAGTGGATCTCTTCGATAAAGAGAGCTAATTCAGTTTCAATTGATCAAGGATGGACAGAAGCAGCTACACCCAAAGAAAGAACATTGGGAAATGAATATAAACTACTTGCATTTTTCTTTTTCTTCTTAGGTTATTTATACCTTCTGAATCCAATTCTCCCTGTGCAACAAGAAAACTGTTCGGTTCTGCACACATATATTGTATCTAGGATATACTGTAATCTATTCAACATGTAAAGGACTGCTTGCTATCTGGGGGAGGAGATGGAGGGAGGGAGGGGAAAAATCAGAACAGAAGTGAGTGCAAGGGATAATGCTGTAAAAAATTACTCTGGCATGGGTTCTATCAATAAAAAGTTATTTTAAAAAATAATAATAAAATAAAATAAAATATTGCTTTATTTTTTCCTTGTAAAACTCTGTCTTTAGAGAATTTTAGAGACAGTAAAAATAACAAGAACAACATCAAATAAGAATTCCAGGCATTGGGCTAAGTGCTTTATAATCTCATTTGATTCTCACAATAACCCTATAAAGTAGCTGCTATTGTCATATCTTCTTTACAGATAAAGAAACTGAGGTAGACAGAAATTAAGGAACTTGCCCAAAGTCACATAGACACTAAATGTCTATTGGTAGCAAGTGGTCAGAGATTAGTGTTGATGTTATCAAGGATAACAGGCACTTTATCCATAAGAAATGCTTCTCTCAATTAGACTAGTATTCTTGGGTACTTGATCTTAGGATGCTGATTTAGTCTACCAAAGTAAGGAATATCAGGCTCTTCAGAGAGGACAAATTATCATTGGATAACTTCATAAACTGAGGAAAGCATGGGATTTTGCAATAAAAAAGATCAGTGATAACCTTAAAGAAAGCAATTTCAGTAGAATAGTGAGAATGGGAGCTAAATTTCACTGGTTGCTAAGTGAATAGGGGGTAATCATATGAAGATAGTGAATGACTTTTCTAGGAGTTTGACAGTGAAGGAAAGTAGAAATAAAGGATGGCAGTTAAGGGATAGTGGGGTTCAGTGAAAGATTTTTAAGGAAGACATTCACTGCAGTAAGTTGCAGTGAGAAAAGTTGGGTTTGAAATCAGAGGACCAGGTTTCAAACCCTCCTACTTACTTTAACTTTACTTTACTTTAAGCTCAGTTTCCTGATGTATAATATAGAGATAATAACAGAATCTACCTCAAAGAGTTGTTGAGAGAATAAAATGAAATTATGTATATAAAGCTCTTTTGCAAATATTAAAGCACTCTATAAATGTGTTACTATTTATCTTCTTCCCACCTTTTGGAGTCCACACAGAAAAAGCCCTGGAGTAAATTGATGTCTTATACAATTGGTATCCTATAAACATTTTCACAAATAGACAGAATAACTATTTTGTAAATTAATTAAAGTACTGGAGTGAAAGTTCATTTTTTAATAGACTCTTTAAATGTGTCTTTAAGACCACTCTAATATCTGACACTATAATGAGGAATAATATGGACTTAATTCCCATATTATTGGTGATCTCCCTGCCTGGTCTCTATATTTTTGAATCTTTTAATAATAGGTGATCTCATTGGCTCCCATTTTTACAAATTATCATTGCCTTGCAGATGATCCCCAAGTCTATTTTTCCAGTTCTAGGTCCAGGCACATGGATCACAACTTCTTTGTTATCCTAAATCTATGGTCTAATAATTCCATATGTCCCCTCTGTGCTGATGAAATCCCAGGACTTAAGGGGTGGGAGAACATGTGGAATTGGATCTAGTTTCTTTCCCTAATCATTTCTGGGGAAATCTTTCTTCAGAATTCAGATCTTCTCTTAGTCAAAGCATAAATGCCATTATCAATGTGAATTTGTAAACATATCATTTATTTCTCTAGCTTTCTCTCATCCTCAAATTTACTGAGATCACTAAGATTCTTTAGTTATCCAGTATACTGGCTGTGAAGACACACATTCTGGAACCTAGAAAAGATATCCCTTGATTACTGCCCTTATTGCAGTATCCTAATTGGAAAGTAATTCAGAGAAAACTTGTTTTCATAACATGGATAAAACCTTGGAGTATTTATCATAGAATCTAATTATTGTTACATATTAAGGTCTATATGAGGAAATCTTCTAATGCTATATGACATGTTATGTGGAGTCTGATCTAGTAGAAATTAAGCATGGAAATTAAGAAATTAAGCTTAACAATGGAATTGGTTCCATTGTTATTATTTATTTTAACTTTATATATATACATATACACACACGTGTCTGTCTGTGTTTGTGTGTCTTTGTATATGTGTCTCTGTGTCTGTGTGTATATGCAGCAGACATGTTGTATATTTCATTGGTAAATCTAATCTGTAATGCATCACTTTATTAGCCTTTCAGCAGCTCCAATTACTATGGTTACCAATTAATCACAATTGTCTTTTGCACATAATCTGCTATAATTAGTTTAATTAGTTGTACTTTTTCATTTTGCTTAGTAAGAGACTGAAATTCTCTCTCTTCCACTTGGGTGATTAAATGTCATGTTCAGAACAGCATTCTAATGAAATCTGTTTTTTAAGCTGTCATTTATGTAGCTTTTAAAGTTTTACATATTACATGTTATCTCATTGGATCCTCACAAGAATTCTATAAGGTAGATGCTATTTTTATCTCCATTGTACAGAAGAAGAAATTGAGAAAGAGGTTAATTGTCTTGCCCAAGTTCACACAAATAGTAGGTGACTAAGATCATTCCAACTCCAAGTACAGCATTTTATATATTGCAACAATTAGCTGCCTCAGAACAAGGTGGACTTCAGGATAGATTTATTTTACACATTACAGTTTTACACATTTTACACATTTTACACATTTGATAAGAACCCTGGCATTTTAGTTTCCACACACCTGGGAATCTTCGGTGAGCCCTCTTAGGCCATTCTGTCCTGGTTGCAAGCAGATGGTTTGGCAGATTTGCCTTTTATAAAAAGCAAATTGTAAACCACTGAGCCCGGGAAGAACTTGGGACCTAGCCACCATTATCCAGCACTGAAAATCTATCAGCAGAACTGCACCAGCGCAAATTAAAGCAGTTGTCACTCCTACACATTGAACAGACTTCAAGCCTTAAAAAAAATGAATAAAATCCAAAAAATAACTCTCACCATAGACAGCTTTTATGGGCAGAGAGAACAGACCTCAAATGCTGAGGTTCCTAAAGGCAAAGTAATTCTAGATGAAGTCCCAAAGAGAGACATGAGCTGGTCCCCATTTCACAAGGCTTTCTTCAAAGATTGCATAAAGCATCTTTACAAGAGAGATAGAAGAAAGATGAGGAAGTGAAATGAGATCATTTCAAGTAGGAATGGAAAAAGCATATAATGACCCACAAAAGAGATATGAAAAAGACACCAATCCCACTGAAAAACAAAATTTGTGAAATGGAAAAAGAATGCAATGAACAAAAAAATTCAAATAAACAATTGCAAAAGGAGCTAAAAAAGGTAACTGAAGAAAATAATACACTAAAAATTAGAATTGAACAAATGAAAGTGAATGACTCAATAAGACTTCAAGAATCAGTCAAACAAAAACAACAAATGAAAAAGATAGAAGAAAATATGAAATACACCTGTCAGATTGGCTAAGATGACAGGAAAAAATAATGATGAATGTTGGGGGGGATGTGGGAAAACTGGGACACTGATGCATTGTTGGTGGAGTTGTGAATGAATCCAACCATTCTGGAGAGCAATCTGGAATTATGCCCAAAAAGTTATCAAACTGTGCATACCCTTTGATCCAGCAGTGCTACTACTGGGCTTATACCCCAAAGAGATACTAAAGAAGGGAAAGGGACCTGTATGTGCCAAAATGTTTGTGGTAGCCCTGTTTGTAGTGGCTAGAAACTGGAAATTGAATGGATGCCCATCAATTGGAGAATGGCTGGGTAAATTGTAGTATATGAATGTTATGGAATATTATTATTCTGTAAGAAATGACCAGCAGGATGAATACAGAGAGGCTTGGAGAGACTTGCATGAACTGATGCTAAGTGAAATGAGCAGAACCAGGAGATCATTATACACTTCAATAACGATATTGTATGAGGATGTATTCTGATGGAAGTGGATTTCTTTGACAAAGAGACCTAACTCCGTTTCAATTGATAAATGATGGACAGAAGCAGCTACACCCAAAGAAAGAACACTGGGAAACGAATGTGAACTATTTGCATTTTTGTTTTTCTTCCTGGGTTATTTTTACCTTCTGAATCCAATTCTCCCTGTGCAACAAGAGAACTGTTTGGTTCTGCAACCATATATTGTATCTAGGATATACTGCAACATATGTAACATATATATATAGGACTGCTTGCCATCTAGGGGAGGGGGTGAAGGGAGTGGGGGAAAAATCGGAACAGAAGCGAGAGCAAGGAATAATGTTGTAAAAAAAAAAAATTACCCTGGCATGGATTCTGTCAATATAAAGTTATTATAAAATAAAATAAAATTTAAAAAAAAAAAAAGAAAGAAAATATGAAATAGCTCCTAGGAAAAATAACTGACCTGGAAAACAGATCTAGGAGAGACAATCTAAGGATTACTGGACTTCCTAAAAGCCATGATGAAAAATAGAATCTAGACATTATCTTGCAATAAATCCTAAAAGAAAACTGCCCTGTTATTTTAGAATCAGAAGGTAAAATAACCATCAAAAGAATTCACCTATTACCTCCTAAAAGAGACCCCCAAAATTTAAATCCCCAAGGAATATCCTCACAAGGAAAAGATAATGCAAGCAGCCAGAAAATAACAATTTAAATACTGAAGAGCCACAATTTGGATTACCCAGCACCTAGAAGCTTCCAATTTAAAGGATCTAAGGTCTTGGAATCTGATTTTCTGAAAGGCAAAGGAATGTGGATTACAGCTATCCAGCTAAAATGAACATTATATTTCAGGGAAGAAGATGGACATTCAATGATAGAGGTGAATTTCACCTATTTCTAATGAAAAGTCCAGAACTGAACAAAAAAATTGATCTCCAAACAGAACTCAAGAGAAACATAAAAAAGTAAAAAGGAAAGACCTCTTGAGATCTACATTTCTGTTATGGGTATACTTAGAAAATGTGAGTATAATTTGATTTCATTATGATAATATGAAAAAAAACTAGAGGTGGAAAGGGGATTATACTAGAAGGGGGAAAAGGTAAAATAAGGGAAATTACATCTCACAAAGAGGCAAAGAAAACCTATTATAATTGATGAGGGAAAGAAGGGAGGGGAATTAGCATTGTGTGAATCTTACTCTCATCAGATTTGGCTCTAAAAGAGAATATCAGACCACAGAGAAACTTGTCTCATCTTATAGGGAAGTAGGAGGGAAAGAGGGAAAAGAAAAGGAAAGACTAATAGAAGAGAAAACAAGAATTAGGGGAAAACTACACACCTGTCAGACTGGCTAGAATGACAGGGAAAGATAATGCGGAATGTTGGAGGGGATGTGGGAAAACAGGGACTCTAATACATTGTTGGTGGAATTGTGAATACATCTAACCATTCTGGAGAGCAATCTGGAACTATGCTCAAAAAGTTATCAAACTGTGCATACCCTTTGATCCAGCAGTGTTCCTACTGGGCTTATATTCCAGGAGGGATAGGGATCTATATGTGCACGAATGTTTATGCCAGCCTTCTATGTAGTGGCCAGAAACTGGAAACTGAGTAGATGCAGTCAATTGGAGAATGGCTGAATAAATTGTGGTATATGAATATAATGGAATATTATTGTTCGGTAAGAAATGACCAACAGGATGATTTCAGAAAGGCCTGGAGAGACTTACACGAACTGATGCTGAGTGAAATGAGCAGGGCCAGGAGATCATTATATACTTCAACAACAATACTATATCATGATCAATTTTGATGGACCTGGCCACCCTCAGCAATGAGATGAACCAAATCAGTTTCAATGGAGCAGTAATAAACTGAACCAGCTACGCCCAGCAAAAAAATTCTGGGAGATGACTAAGAACCATTACATTGAATTCCCAATCCCTATATTTTTGCCTGCCTGCATTTTGGATTTCCTTCACAGACTAATTGTACAATATTTCAGAGTCCAATTCTTTTTGTAAAACAAAATAACGGTTTGGTCATGTATGCTTATTATGTATCTAATTTATACTTTAATATATTTAACATCTATGATCATCCTGCCATCTAGGGGAGGGGATAGGAGGAAGGAGGGGAAAAATTGGAATAAAAGATTTGGCAATTGTCAATGCTGTAAAATTACCCATATATATAAAACTGTAAATAAAAAGCTATTAAAAAAAAAAGAATTAGGGGAAAGATGTAAAAAAGGGGGAAGAGCTCTAAAGGGGGAGGACTGTTTGAGGGAGGTAGTCATCAAAAGCAAAATACTGGGGAGGAAGGAAGGGGAAAAGGAAAGAAAAAAAGCATAACAGGATGAATAAAATGACAGGAAATACAGAATTAGTTTTTTTTTTTTTTTAACGTGAATGTATATGGGATGAACTCTGCTATAAAATGGAAGCAGATAGCAGAGTGGATTAAAAGCCAGAATCCTACAATATGTTGTTTACAAGAAACACATTTAAAGCATACATACAGAGTGAAGGTAAAGGGCTAGAGCAGAATATATTATTCCTCCGGTGAAGAAAAAAAATTAAGGGTAGCAATCACAGAAATAAAGCAAAGATAGATCTAATTAAAAGAGATAAAGAAGGAAACCATATGGTAAAGGGTACCATAGATAATGAAGCAATATCAATACCAAACATATATGCACCAAGTGGTATAATATGGAAATTCCTAGAAGAGAATTTAAGAGAGATGCAAGAAAAAACAGACAGCAAAACTATATTAGTGGGGGATCTCAACCTTGCTCTCTCATAATTAGATAAATCAAACCACAAAACAAATAAGAAAGAAGTTAAGGAGGTAAACAAAATGTTAGAAAAGTTAGGTATGATAGATCTTTGGAGAAAATTGAATGAAGATAGAAAGGAGTATACTTTTTCTCAGTAGTTCATGGAATTTATACCAAACTTGATCATGTGTTAAGGTATAAAAACCTCAAAATCAAATGCAGAAAGGCAGAAATAGTAAACGCATTTTTTTTTTCAGATCATGATGCAATAAAAACACATGCAATATAAGAGCAGGAGAAAATAAACCAAAAAGTAATTGGAAACTAAATAATCTCATCCTAAAGAATGAATGGGTGAAATAGCAAATTATAGACATAATTAATAATTGCATCTAAAAAAATGAAAATAACGAGACAATATACCAAAATTTGTGGGATGCAGCCAAAGTGATAATAAGGGGAAATTTTATATCACTAGACGTTTACTTGCATAAAATAGAGAAAGAGAAAATCATTGAATTGGGCTTGCAACTAAAAAACTTAAAAAAAGAACAAATTTAAAAACCCCAATCAAATAATAAACTTGAAAGATTAATAAAATTGAAAGTAAAAAAAAAATTACTAAATTAATAAATAAAACTAAAAGTTAGTTTTATGAAAAAAAAAAGTGCTGTTGGATAGGCTGAATGAGTATAATAAAGATGACAATACTACCTAAACTAATCTATTTATTTAATGCTATACCAATCAGACTCCCAAGAAACTATTTTAATGACCTAGAAAAAATAACAACAAAATTCATATGGAAGAACAAAAGGTCAAGAATTTCAAGGGAACTAATGAAAAAAAAATCAAATGAAGACGGCCTAGCTGTAGCAGATCTAAAACTATATTATAAAGCAGCAGTCACCAAAACCATTTGGTATTAGCTAAGAAATAGACTAGTTGATCAGTGAAGTTCCTTAAAGAGCTTATATATATTAGAAGCTGCAAATTTTATTTGGGCTGTGGCAATTCTTTGTACCACACCTACTGAATAGGCTGAATCAGATATTATATTTATGTCGTCTAGGTAATAAGTGAGAGCTAGCATGATCGCATATAATTCGTTCTGCTGAGTGGATTGAAAAGGAGTTCTGACTACTCTTTTTACGGTTAAATCATGAGAGTATACAGCACAAATATTTTGTTTGGCTGCGTCTGTAAAAATAGTTGGTCCTTTAAGAGGAACCTTAGAAACCTTCTCCTCAAAAATCCATTGCCAATTATGCAGTAGTCTGGTTATCTTTAATGGAGATCCATGTGCAAAATTTGGAGCCATGGCCAATAAAATTTGCCACTCTGGGATGGTCTCACAGCATACATTAATTTGTGCATTTGTATAAAAGGTGTATATCTTGTCAGGTCTTGTCCCAGATAATTGTACTGCTCGCTTAATGGCCTTTAATAAAATTCTAGCCACAAGCACTGGGTAAGGAGTAAGGCTTTGTTCTGGTTGTGCTGGGAGGTTCACCCACTCTATCACACTGTCTCCTTGATGAAGGACTGCTGTGGGTGCTTTTTTTGTAGCAAAAACTGATATTTCCAAGGGTTTTTGAGTTACTCTTTCAACTACATTGGATAAAGCCAGTTCAACTTCTCTCAAAGCCTCTTGAGCTTCTTTTGTAAGCTGGCATGGTGAATTTAAAGCAGTGTCTCCCCTTAAAATGTCATATAGGGGTTGTAATTGATTGGTAGTTAAACCTAACACTGGAGGCATCCATTGGATATCTCCTATTAACTTTTGGAAATCACTTAAGGTGTTCAACCTCTCTGTTCTCAAAGACAGTTTTTGTAGTGTAAGTGCCTTAGGATATATTTCATATCCTAAATATTGAAAAGGAGCATGCCTTTGAATTTTTTCTGTAGTGATATGAAGTTTGTAGTATCTTGGGAGAAACTGGGAGAAAAGAGATAGACAATTTTCAAAGATGCATAGTTAAGGAATACAGATTCTCCTGTTCAAAATATTTACTGTTGCATATTTATCACCTCTGTGTCAATAGGGTGATATTATTCTTCATAATCTGTCTTCTGGAGACATGATTGGTCTACATGTTGGAATCTTTACAAATTGCTAACTCATTAGAGTTGATAGATTGTTGATCTGATCTTACAAGAAGATGTTTTGGGCCAGAACTTGAAACAGATATACATGGTATATGTAAATCCATCAATATGGGAGGCATTATACACAATTTACATAAGCACATAGCAATATAACACAGGGTAGTAGTAATGTAACAAATAACAAGAATCAACATGAAAATTTAAGTACTGCAATAGTCTCATCAACAATTTTTCATCTCAAGAAATCCAATGATTCTTGCAATTACATAAAATACATAAGCACATAATAATATAACACAGGCTAGTAGTAATGTAACAAATAACATGAATCAACATGAAAATTTAAGTACTGCAATAGTCTCATCAACAATCTTTCATCTCAAGAAATCCAATGATTCTTGCAATTACATAAAACACATAAGCACATAGCAATATAACACAGGCTAGTGGTAATGTAATAAATAACATGAATCATCCTGAAAATTTACACATGTCCATAAGTCCTAGAAATAGTCCAAAAGGATTCCATTGTCCATTAGTTCATGTGCCAGGAATCCAATAGTTCCTGTAAACTCTGATGTACTGCAAAAGTCTCATCAACAATTTTTCATCTCAGGGACACAGGACAAAATAGTCAATAATCTAGCAATCTAGTGTTTGACAAACCCAAAGATCCCAACTTTGGGGATAAAAATTCACTATTTGACAAAAACTGCTTGGAAAACTAGAAATTAATATGGCAGAAATTGAGCATGGACCCACACTTAACAACCTACACCAATATAAGATCAAAATGGGTTCATGTTTTAGGCATAAAGAGTGAGATTATAAATAAATTAGAGAACATAGGATAATTTACCTTTCAGACTTGTGGAGGAGGAAGGAATTTGTGACCAAAGAAGAACTAGAGATCATTACTGGAATTAATGGAAAATTTTGATAATATCAAGTTAAAAAGATTTTGTATAAATAAAATTAATGCAAACAAGATTAGAAGGGAAGCAATAAACTGGGAAAACATTTTTACAGTTAAAGGTTCTGATAAAGCCTCATCTCCAAAATATATAGAGAATTGGCTCTAATTTATAAGAAATTGAGCCATTTTCCAATTGATAAATGGTTAAAGGATATGAATAATTTCCAGATGATCAAATTGAAACTATTTGTACTCATACAAAAGGGTGTTCCAAATCACTATTGATCAGAGAAATGCAAATTAAGACAACTCTGAGATAGCACTACACACCTCTCAGATTGGCTAAGATGACAGGAAAAGATGACGAACATTGAAGAGGATGTGGGAAAACTGGGACACTGATGCATTGTTGGCGAAGTTGTGAATGGATCCAACCATTCTGGAGAGCAATTTGAAACTATATTCAAAAAGTTATCAAACTGTGCATACCCTTTGATCCAGCAGTGTTACTGCTGGGCCTATATCCCAAGGAGATATTAAAGAAGGGAAAGGGACCTGTATGTGCAAAAATGTTTGTGGCAACCCTTTTCATGGTGGCTAGAAACTGGAAATCAAAGGGATGCCTACCAATTGAAGAATGGCTGAATAAACTGTGATCTATGACTGTTAATATTATTGTTCTATAAGAAATGACCAGCAGGATGAATACAGAGAAGCTTGGAGAAAACATGAACTGATGCTAAGTGTGTAATGCCGGAGAAACTGAGGCAGGAGAGAGATTAGAGAGTTTTTAATATTTTATTAATGGGAGAGTAAGATTGACTGGACAAGACTCTCATTTGGAATTATCCAGTCAGACAGAGATAAAGATATACTGGGACCAAGGAATTCATGTTGGTCCCAGGGCTGGAGGAGTCCAGCATACAACTGCCAGCCGCCATACTCCAGCAATGAATGGAGAATCTCTAACCTTTATATACCTTTTGGAGACAAAGAAGAGGGAAAGAGTGGGAAAGAGCGGGAAAGCCCAGCTGGAAAAGGCTATAAACCAAAAAAAAAAAAAAAAAAATCCCAGAGACAGGATGTCTGAATACCCAGAGATAAAGATGTTAGTGAAATATCTTGGAATATTTTAGAGGGATGTTGTAAATTCTCAAGGACAGAAGATAATCAGGAGGTCTACTCTCTTGTTTATCTTGCTTGGGCTAACAATTTATAACCTTAGACTAATTGGTCTTCAGCCTTCATGGACCAGAGGGAGATTTACAGCTTAGGGGAGTAATTAGGGAGACTGAGACAAGGGAAACTTGTACAAGGAAACTGAGTCAAGACAGTTAAAGAGAACTGTGGCATAACAAGTGAAATGAGCAGAACCAGGAGATCATTATATACTGTAGTGTTAACTAAGAGTTAGGGGGATAGATTCCCTCCAGTTTAGAGGCAAAGACTATTTATTGAGACTTCCCCAGAGACTCCCCGCCTTTTTCTCCCTTACAAGGCTGGGAGTTTCTAGATGTATTCAAAGGCTAGGTGATTTAACACCTGCTTAAGGCTTTGAAGGCCTTTGGTCTAGTTTGAACCTAAGCCTTTGAATGAACTCTGAAATATATATTACATTGAACTGCAAATTCGGAGAAGTTCTTGGTTGGTTTTCTGGAGATCTCTGGATCAGCCTTGTTTCAGCAGAGTAATCACCACAAGAATAACCAGGGATAAAGTCCAAATTCTTTATTATCTCCTTGCCTGGGGCTGGGCAGCTTTCTGGAGAGCCTTTCAGACCAGCAGGATGAATACAGAGAGGCTCAGAGAGCTCATGTTAGCTGATGCTAAGTGAAATGAGCAGAATCAGGAGATCATTAAACACTTCAACAACAATATTGGATGAGGATGTATTCTGATGGAAGTGGATATCTTCGACAAAGAGAAGATCCAATTCAGTTCCAATTGATCAATGATGGACAGAATCAGCTATACCCAGAGAAGGAACACTGGGAAGTGAATGTGGACTACTTGCATTTTTGTTTTTCTTCCCAGGTTATTTTTATCTTCTGAATTCGATTTTTCTTGTGCAACAAGAGAACTGTACAGATCTGCACACATATATTGTATCTAAGATATACTTTAACATGTTTAACATATATGAGACTGCCTGCCACGTAGGGGAGGAGGTGAAGGGAGGGAAGAGAAAAGTTGGAACAGAAGTTAGTGCAAGGGACAATGATGAAAAATTATCCATGCATATGTTCTGTCAATAAAAAGCTATAATTTAAAAAAAAAGAAAAAGAGATTAGATTAAAGGAATTAGAATAGATAATGAGGAAACCAAATTATCACTCTTTGCAGATGATATGATGATATACTTAAAGAATCCTAGAGAATCAACTAAGAAACTATTAGAAATAATCCACAACTTTAGCAAAGTTGCAGGATACAAAATAAATCCACATAAATCCTCAGCATTTTTATATATCACTAACAAAATCCAACAGCAAGAAATACAAAAGGGAAATTCCATTTAAAATAACTGCTGATAGTACAAAATATTTGGGAATCTATCTGCCAAGAGAAAGTCAGGAACTATATGGGCAAAACTACAAAACACTTTCCAAACAAGTAAAGTCAGATCTAAACAACTGGAAAATATCAAGTGCTCTTGGATAGGTCGAACAAATATAAAAAGGTGACAATACTACCTAAACTAATATATTTATTTAGTGCTATACTAATCACACTTTTAAAAAAGACTATTTTACTGACATAGGAAAAAATAACAACAAAATTCATCTGGAAGAAAAAAAGGTCAAGAATTTCAAGGGAATTAATGGAAAAAAAAAAAAAAGCAAATGAAGGTAGCCTAGTTGTACCAGACCTAAAATTATATTATAAAAACAACAGTCATCAAAACCATTTGGTACTGGCTAAGAAAATAGGGTAGGTTCACAGGACAAAATAATCAATGACTATAGTAATCTAGTGTTTGACAAACCCAAAGACCCCAACTTTGGGGATAAGAACTCACTATTTGACAAAAACTGTTGGGAAAATTGGAAATTAGTATGGCAGAAACTAGGCATTGACCCACACCTAA
Source organism: Antechinus flavipes (assembly GCF_016432865.1). NCBI lineage: Eukaryota > Metazoa > Chordata > Mammalia > Dasyuromorphia > Dasyuridae > Antechinus > Antechinus flavipes. Next base: position 176,378,926 of record NC_067401.1, read on the forward strand.
CACCATATACCAGCATAAGGTCAAAATGGGTTCATGATCTAGACATAATGATATTATAAACAAATTAGAGAAACTTAGGATAGTTTACCTCTCAGATCTGTGGAGGGGGGAGGAATCTGTGACCAAAAAAGAACTAGAGATCATTATTGATCACAAAATAGATGATTTTGATTATATTGAGTTAAAAAGTTTTTGTACAAACAAAACTAATGCAGACAACATTAGAAGGGAAACAATAAACTGGAGAAACATTTTTACATTCAAAGGTTCTGATAAAGGCCTCATTTCTAAAATATATAGAGAATTGACTCTATAAGAATTCAAGTCATTCTTCAATTAATATATGGTCAAAGGATATGAACAGACAATTTTGAGATGAAGAAACTGAAACTATTTCTAGTCATATAAAAAGGTGCCCCAAATCACTATTGATCAGAGAAATGCAAATTAAGACAAGTCTGAGATACACTATACACCTACCAAATTGGCTAAGATGACAGGAAGAGATAATGACAAATGTTGGAGGGGATGTGGGAAAACTGGGACACTGATACATTGTTGGTGGAAAAGTGAACAGATCCAACCATTGCAGAGAACAATTTGGAATATGCTCAAGAAGTTATCAAACTTAACATACCCTTTCAACCCAGCAGTGTTTCTACTGTGCTTTCACCACAAAGAGATCTTAAAGAATAGAAAGGAACCCACGTGTGCAGAAATGTTTTGCAGCAGCTCTTTTAGTAGTGGCAAGAAATTGGAAATTGAGGAGATGTCCTTCATTTGAGGGATGGCTAAATAAGTTACAAAATATGAATGTAATAGAATATTATTCTATAAGAAATGATGAGCAAGACTAATTTCAGAAGTCTGGAAATACTTGCATAAACTGATCCTGAGTGAATTGAGCAGAACCAAGAAAACATTATACACAGTAACAGCAAAATTATGTAATGATCAACTATGTTACACTTAGCTCTTCTCAGCAATGCCATGATTCAAGGCATTCCAATAGACTTGGGATGGAAAGTGCTATCCACATTCAAAGACAGAACAATGAATGTGGTTTAAAAAAAAAATGCCTTGTTTGCTTGCTTGTTTTTTCTTTCTTTTGTTTCTTTTTTCCCCCTTTTAATCTGATTTTCTCACAAAACATGACAAATATGGAAAAATGTCTAGAAGGATTATACATGTTTAATCTATATCAGATTGCTTGCTGTCTTCAGGAAGAAAGAGAGGGGAGGGAGAGAGAAAATCTTTGAAGACAAATTGTTAAAGAAATAAATGTTGAAAACTATCTTTACGTGTTTTTAGAAAAATAAAATACTTTTAAGAAAAGCTCCATTTAGTCCTATATTTTGTAGTTTGTTTCATTTTGTTTTTAAATAAAAATAAAGTTTAATATTATTTAAAATTTTTATATCAACATTCATTATAGAAATTGTCCTATAGAGGTTTCTATCCCCCTGTTTTGACTTTCTCCAGTTAAGGTATCAATATTATATTTGAATCATAGAAGAATTTGATAGGACCCCTCCTTTACCAATTTTTTTTCAAAATTTATATGATTATTATTAATTATTATTTAAATGTTTGGTTGAATTCACTTATAAATCCATCTGGTTCTTGAGCTTCTTCTCTGAGAGTTTATTTATAGCTTATTCAATCTCAATTTCTAACATAAGGTTTTTTGAATATTCTATTTCCTATGAAAGACAATTATATTTTTATATTCATACATTTCATTTAAATTATTAGGATTTTTTGATAGATGGTTGAAAGTAAAATAGCTCCTAATAATTGGATTTATTTTTTTTCTTCTTTGTGAATTCACCTTCTTTATTTTTGATAATGGTTTTCTTCTATTTAAAAAAAATCAAATCACTTAATGGTTTATCTATTCTATTGTTTTTTCAAAAAGTCAACTTTTACCCCATTGATGATTAAGTTGGAGGGATTATATGTATCATATTCCTATACAAGAAGGAAAACAGTTTAACCTGACATAGTCCTGTATTTCTCCCTTGAGTCCTGTGTTTGAATGTCAGATTTTCTATTTAGCTCTGGCCTCTTCATCAAAAATGCTTAGAAATCCTCTGTTTCATTAAACATCATCTATTTTCCAGATAATGATGAATGTTGGAGGCAGTGTGGGAAAACTGGGACACTAATACATTTTTGGTGGAGTTGTGAACTTATCCAACCATTCCAGAAAGCAATATGGAACTATGCCCAAAGGGCTATCAAACTGTGCATATCTTTTGATCCAGCAGTGTGTCTACTGGGCCTATATCTCAAAAAGATCATAAAAAAGAAAAAAGGACTCACAGATGCAAAAATATTTATAGCAACCCTTTTTGTAATGACAAGGAACTGAAAACTGAGTGGATGCTCATCAATTAGAGAGTGGCGAAGTTAGTTATGGTATATGAATATTATGGAATAGTATTGTTCTATAAGATATGATCAGCAGTATGATTTCAGAGAGGCCTGGAGAGACTTAACACAAACTGATATTGAATGAAGTGATAGAACCAGGAGAACACTGTACACAGCAACAGCAAGATTATACTATGATCAATTCTGATAGACATGGCTCTTTTCAACAGCGAGATGATTCAGGCCAGTTCCAATGGTCTTGTGATGAAGAGAGTCAAATGCACCTAGAAAGAGGAATGAGGGGACTGAGTATGGATCACAAAATAGTATTTTCACTTTTTTATTGTTTGCTTGCATTTTGTTTTCTTTCTCGTATTTTTTTTCCCTTTTGATCTGATTTTTCTTGTGCAGCATAATAATTGTGGAAATATGTATAAAAAGAATTGCATGCATTTAACATATATTGGATTATTTGCCATTAGTTAGGGGAAAGGGAGGGAAAAAAAATTTGGAACACATGATTTTGCAAGGGCGAATGTTGAAAATTATCTATGCATATGTTTTGAAAATAAAAAGCTTTAATTAAAAAAAAAAAAGACAACAATTTGTTGAGTAGGCTTGTAAGCCTACATCCTTTGCCTTCTGGAATCATAAAATTCCAAGCTCTCTGCTCCTTTATTTAGTAATTGTTAAATCTTGCATGATTATAATGATGGCTGCTTGGCATTTGAATTCTTTATTTCTGGATGCTTACAATACAGCTCAACAACAACAACAACATGATCCCTTATAGCAAAATTAGTCTCTCTATTTCTGTTTTTTCCTTGATCTAAAAATTCAGGATTTTGGCTTTAATATAACTGGGTTTCCATTTGGGATCTCTTTCAGAAGGTGAATGGTGGATTCTTTCATTATTTATTTAGTTCTCTATTTCTAGGATATTTGAAAACTTTTTATCATTTTTTTTTGAAATAGGATGTCAAAAATATTTTTGTTCGGAGATTTCACATAGTCCAAATGATTTTTTTGCCTTCCAACTATTTTAATAGTATTTTATCTTTCTAAATACATGCAAAGATAGCTTTTAGCATTCATCCTTGCAAAACCTTGTGTTCCATATTTCTCTGTTTCTCTCTCTTCTCCTCTCCACTCCAAGATAGGAAGCAATCTGATACAGGTTAAACATCTGAACATATTTCCAAATTCATCAAGCTGCTCAAAAAAAGAGTCTGATCAAAGGAAGGGAAAAAAACCAAACAATAACAATACAACAAAAAAAGGTGAAAATACTATGCTTTGATCCACCTTCAGTCTACATAATTCTCTCTCTAGATGTGAATGACAGTCTCCATCACAAGTCTATTGGACTTGCCCTGAATTACCTTATTGTTGAAAAGAGCTAAGTCCATCACAGTTGATCATCACATAATCTTGCTGTAATGTATTTCATTTAACATCAGTTCATGTAAGTTTTTCCAGGCTTTTCTGAAATCATCCTGCTCATCATTTCTTATAAAACTATAATATTCCATTATATTCATATACAATAACTTAGTTATTCCCCAAATATGGGCCTCCACTCAATTTCCAGTTCCTTGCCACTACAAAAAGAGTTGCTACAAACCTTTTTGTACATGTTGATTCTTTTCCCTCTTTTATCATCTCTTTGGGATACAGACCCAGCAGAAACACGACTGGATCAAAGGCTATGCACAGTTTTATAGCCCTTTGGTCATAATTCTAAATTGCTCTCCAGAATGGTTGGATCATTTTACAACTCCACTAACAAAACATTAGTGTCCCAGTTTTCTCACATCCCCTCTGACATTTATCATTATCTTTTTCTGTCATCTTAGCCAATTTGAGAGGTATGAAAATGGTACTTCAGTTGTCCTAATTTGCATTTCTCTAATTAATGATTTAGACCACCAAATGATTCTTAAATTCTCTCTCCTTAATCTGTTTTCCTATCAGTTGTTTTTTTTTTCCCTATGAGATAGGATGCATAATTCTTACATATGTTTTTTGAACTTTCCCAGGCTCTTTCATCAATGGAAGAATTCTGTAATCTAGACCGAGATATTGAGAGATCTGCCAAGCATTGGAAAAAATTTGTGGAGTCAGAATGCCCTGAGAAGGAAAAATTTCCCCAGGAGTGGAAAAACAAGTCATCTCTGCAACAACTGTGTATGATGAGGACAATGAGACCTGACCGTATGATATATGCTATGAGGTAAAGGTCCCAACTTGATAGAGTCTAACTTCTGACTGTCATGAAAGAGACATCAAGACTATCAAGTGAACACTTATGGAATACAAAGTAGTAGTCTCAGAATCCCCACTTCATCCAGGCCTCAAAACCATCAAAGGAAAGGTTAAGATAAAGGCTCATAAGTATAGTAGTATAAACTCTCTGCATCAAGAGCTCTCAGCCCTGTTGTTGCTTGTAGAATTTAAAGTTGACATTCCTTTGCTGTATCAATATATTTTCTTAAGATCTGAGAGGTTCAAATGGGGAATGGTTAGTAAGCAGAATATGAAGAGGTACTAATCAACTTTGATCAGTGGAAATGAACAAGTAGTGGAAAATTAGTGGAAAATTGTAACAATGTTGATAGAATGGGTCAATTTACTCTAAAGTTGTCATGAAGCCTAAAAATCAAATACATATCCATGTCACATTTGTCACTTACTCACTTCTCTCTCTAAAGTTACCAAAAGTGACCATAGCTTTAGAGTTAAAAGGGACCTTACATTGTTTGATTTCCTCATTTTACAAATGAAATTTTTGTTTGTCAAATGACATATTACCCAATTTGATTAAACTTTTTTATCCTCTGCTTTCCAAAGTGTGTATCAGATGGTTCCTCTCTCCACTCACAATACATTATTTGCAATAATTATTGGTGAAAATCCAGTCATGGTGGAATGTGAAATCCAAGATAGTTTTCTTTTTTCCTATGCAATCCCAACATACCAAGTCAGAACACTCCCTTTCTAAGATTTTCATGTTCCTGGGAGAATTCATATCTCTCATTCTTCATTCTTCACAACTTAACATATTACAGAGATTCTATGCTCTATTGAACTAAGTGGAAATATCCTAGGACTTTGTGTTTGACCTGCTTTATACATTTTTAGCTTTTCATTTTTTAAATTTTATTTGGTTTTACAAAATATAGTAAGTACTCATTTTGCATTGGTATTTCAAGGAAAGATCTCTAAACTAAAAGTTAGGAAATCTTGATTCTAGTCTTCACTCTACTACTATATGTAACTTTAGGAAAGTTACTTCCTCTGACTAGACCTTTTCATCTATAAAATGAAATAACTTCCTGTTATTTTTCACTGGCAGAGATTTTGTGGAAGAAAAGTTAGGAAGTAAATATGTGGCAGGCAGAGCATTAGATTTCTCTATCTCCTTTGAAGAATCAGGACCAGCAGTTCCCATGTTCTTCATCCTATCTCAAGGTGTTGACCCACTGAAGGATGTAGAAAAAGAAGGTAAGAGGACTTCACATCAGAAACAACACCAAGCCAATATCGTGCCTTTCTTTTTTTTTTTAACCCAACAACTAATAAAATTAGTATTTCCATGTGCAAAATGAAGCAGAAAAAGAGGATTGTTTAGATACAGAAACATTATATAATAACTTGCTTTTACTTTTAAGAATATAATTGAATATTATTATATTTAATAGGCAATTGTTTTTTATAAAGTTTAGCAATGTTCAAAGCAGAACAAGCCAGCTTTTTATAAGAAGAAATACTTACAATCAAGAAATACTTAAAATCATTGTCAGGGACAATGGAAACAAGTCAGATTCACTGAGACTCTGAATGGAATTGGGCACCTTATTCCAGTAAAATCTGATGGGTTTTTATAAGATTCTTAATTGGGTCAAGCAGGAGCAGGGAAAGGGGAAGCAAATGGGAAAGAGATTGAGAATCTGAGTATTGGTGCTCATTCATGATAGTTGCATTGTATTGGGTAGGAAAGGAAGGCATTGAGGGGAGAAGAGAAAAATCAAAGTGCCTATCCTGGCTAGGAGCCAGTTACATAGGAATTCTATGAGCCTTCCCTGAGATAGCTGTCTTAGCCAATCCACCCAGAAGTCCCATTGGAGCCAATGCCCACAGAAACCCAGATGAAGCCAGGAGAATTAATTCATAGTTTCTTTCCCCAAGCTAATATTTCTGATCTTTGTGGTGATATCACTGATGGATTATTTGTGTCCTGTTCCTTAGGGAAGTTATAGGCCTGCTATCTTTTCCTGTTATTCATCCAGAAGCAGCATGAGGTGTCTTGCAAGGCACCAAGCATGCACGTGCACACACAAACGCGCGCGCACACACACACACACACACACACACACACACACACACACTTACTTTCCACCTTTGAAAGTAGATAATTGACAGATGGTAGAATACCAAGAATTACAATATTAGTGTGAAAGAGGTAGAAAAATGGAAAGAATGTGGTGAGGAATAATTGTGGTTCTCTATGGCACTGATGGAAACTATCACCCAACTCATGGCATACAGGAGGGCAGCAAAGTTGTCTAGCTCTTATACTCAAGATATGATATTATGATTTCTCAGATATCTCATGACAGTTTCCACAAAAAGCTTTCTTAATGTCAGCAACCTGCTATTCCAGGCTTCCTGCAATTAAAAAACAAAATAATTACAATTAAAACAAACAAACAACAATCCCCCTCCCCTCCACCCCCCCAAAAAAAAACACCTACTTCTCACTTTTCCTACACTTCCTATTGTTTTTTAACCAAAACCTTTTTTAGGAAGAGTTAATTTTGGGTGTATATGAAAAGGAAAGTTTTAGAGTCAGACGATTAAAGAAAGTTCAGTGTTCCTTGGCCAACCACAAAATTACTTTTATCTCAAATGTTAGTCCAGACTGCAAGTCTTCAGCTGCCACGTTGGAATCAGTAAGATTTGGACTCTGTCCTTTTCTGAGACTTGGGCAAGTGTGATAGGCCTGACAATTGCTTAATAGCTCACTTGCTGAGATAAACCCAACTTAACATCTTATAGAAGCCATTTGTGTCATTAAATATAATTGTGGCAGTACCATTTATGAAATAAATGGACACTGGGGATCCTCAATTGCGATTGATGCCCCTCCTCTTCTTCATGTCCGTAAGGATGAAAATACTGTCTCTTTGGTCTCTGGAGCTATCAGCTGTTCAATCCACAGGGTATGGGAATTGATCAACTCCTGATTTATGGAGATGCCTGGGGGGTTTGGACAAGGCTTGAGTTTCTTGACACAGATTCCTCTGTATCAAGGAGTGTTTTGTTTTTCTCACTCTGAGTGCATCATGGAAACTAAAGTGAAAAGTTAAGATTTTTCCCAATGACTATCCAGTAAGCAGGATATAATACTCTGTGGCCTTGGAAATCTTTTTAGGACCTACAATTTATTGGGGTTTTAAGGTTGTAATGTTCTCATTTGTTTTTCTGGTGGTCTTGGGACCAGCCTTCTTTCAGTTCAGTAATCACCACAAGAATAGCCAGGTGTTAAAGTCCAAAAGTCTTTATTGTCTCCTTCACCTGGTGCTTAGCTAGCTTTCTTGAGAGCCTTTCAGACCAGTGGGGAAAGTGCAGGAGGCCAGGACAACCACCATGAAGTTAATGAAGATGGAATTGAATTTCTCTGAATCTGAGGGCTTGAGCTCCTCCCTCCATTCCATTTATCTTCTCTAGCTCTGCCTCTGAGCCTCTTGGTCCCCCCAGGAGAGGCACCAAGAGTCTGACCAAAGATGGAATGAATCTCTCTCCTTGGCTCCCAGAGCTTGAGCTCCCACTTCCAGTCCATTGTCTTCTCCACCCTCTGAATCTGCCTAAGGCTCTCAGCTTATATGCTCTACACTGAGTATAAATCAATCATTATATCACTAGGAAACCATTATTTGTTGTAAGATTAAGTAAATCATACTGAACTTAGAGAACTATTAAGCACCATGCTAAACTAGATAACTGTTGTCTCATCAATTCTGCTGACTTAACACCTTGTAAGCATCCTTGTTTCAGAGTTATGGTTCATAACATAAGGTTGGTTGGGTTTTTTTTTTACACTTCTTACATAGGTAATAATTACATCAGTTTTAGACTAGAAACTATATGAGGCATAATTGGGCAGCATCAGGGAACTGATTATAAACTCATTGCCTAGGGAGCCAAGAAAGCAAGATGGCAGCTAGAATTATACTGCTATGAAGGCCACTGAGAGGCCTGAGAAGTTAACAGATTTTTTAGAGCTAATAATTTTATGGGAGGCCACTGATTAACTCCTGCAGTACCAATGAGTACTAGGCTAGGGCATCCTTTAAGATGCCACCTAGTAGAATGTCATCTATATAACACCATACTCCTTAATTGATGAGATTGCAGGACAGCCATCAGTAAAGGAAAAGGTACCAAGCATTGCTTTCAATTAGTATAGTTAATATGATACTGGAATGACATCTAGAGCTCTTCCAGGAATTGACTTGCTTTCTATTGGGAAACATTTGAGGGAAAGTGCCTTTAGAATCTATGAAAAGATGTGGACTTGGTAGATTGAGTAATAAAGTATGTGAGAATATGTCAAAATGAGCTTCAAGTTGCTTAAAGAACTTGTGGGTATCAGGAGAACAGTGGACATTGTAATTCTGGAATATCCAGATCTAACAACAGTTCCTGACGTGCCAGTATTAATTGGAACCAATTCAAAATACTAGAAGAATAATGTGAAGCAATAAGTTGAGTCCCAATTCCGGCACACTAACCATCTACTCAATACAGAAGCTGAAAAGAGGAGAAATACAAAAAAGTGATAGTGAACATTAAAAGAATACTGACTTTACAAATTCTGGACTAGACCTGAGATTTTTTACTTTAGTGACTTCCTAATACTAGAAGACTGTCCAGATAGAAGCTCAGCAAGATATCATGAATTTTCATATTGCATGGATGGAATAGGAGGATGTTCTTAAGAATGTTCCTAATCCACAGAATCTAATTCACTAATTCATGACCATTCTGGGAAAAATCAAGGAAGATTTCTTTATCCCTGATATAGAAACCATATTAAAGAAAGCTGGTTAATGACATCATCACAATCTAGAAGCTCTTATGTATCATCTATAGTGGTGATGGAAAAGAAAAAAAAGATATTATGATGGATAGACTACTGGACTTTAAACAACAGCAAAACCTAATACAGACACAATGACTGAGTTTAAAATATCCTAGACTGCTTTCTAGGTATCTAGTAATTAAATCTGAGATTTGGCCTTGTATGAAAATATCATCAGTTTTGTATGGCTGAAATAGGCAAGAAGTCTGCTTTTATCTATCCAGCTGGACATTTTACAAGTCTGTTCATATGTTACATGCCATCTTGGAGGTACCTTCCACTTTCCAGTGGTTGATGAGGAATGTAGTCAGAGACATGGACTACCTGGGAAGTATTAGTATGCCTTGATGTCTTCATTATCTTTGCAAAACTCTAAACAATATAAGAATTAATGAAAATGTTGTATCAGCTAGAGAAAAACCATTTGAAGCTTTCCTATTGATAGCCTCACTTTTTCAGAACCTCTGTTATTAAATGAGTCACAAGGGATGAACACTGACCCAGAGAAGGTAGAAGCAATTCTGAGTCTTAAAGACTTAGTAGTTATTATTGCAAAATTGTCATCTATCAGAAAACATGCCAACTTTATGTGTGAATCTTTACTGAACCAACCTTTGTTTTCTCAGATGTCTGCAGCAAGATTAGGTAATGAAAAACCAAGCGAAATGATATAAGTTAAAAAGCAAGGAAATGATGCTAAAGGATTCCAGGAACTTGAAATTGTTGAGACAAAAGAAGACATTGGAACAGTGCAATGGGAATCAAAACTTGACATTTCTAATTATTAAGCACCTACCAGGAATTGTACTAAATTCTGGGAATGCAAATATAAACAAAAAGACAGTCCTTGACCTCAAGGAGCTTACATTCTAATAGGGAAAGACAACACATAAAGGCAAACAGAAAAGTGAAAAAGAAATTGGAAAGAAGGAATCCATATAAAATCCTGGTGGGGAAAGAAGTCCAGAGTCAGAAGTGGAGTCAAGAGAGGAATGAAGGGGGGACTTCCAGCCAAGATGGCGGAGAGGAGACACACTGCTGTGTAACCTCCGTGTTTTTCTCTCACTATCCATTTCATTTCATGCCTCTGAATTAATGCTCGACTGAAAAAAAAACATACAGTTACTTACCAAGAGAAACCATCCTCGTCAAGAAAGGTCTGTTTTTTGCGAGGGCGGGAACGGTTATTAGATTGGAAGCAGACTGCGGGCAGCAGCTGCAGCGAGAGCACAGAAAGCAGCTCAGAGCCGAGCAGAGCGGAGAGGGGGTGGGGCGTGATCGCAGGCGTCTCTGAGGGGAGAGCTTTGCTACAGGATTAGATACTTTGCTCCGGCAGCAAGTCAGCAGCCCAGCAGAGAAGCTAAAAACACCGAGGGTGAAGAATACAACCCCAAACAGCTGGAGTCTCTCGGGACCTGGCCACCCCTCCCCCACAGTGTCTCAGCACGCTCTCGGATCTCAGAGCGCAGGCGCCACAGCACAGTAGGACCCGTGCCTCACGGCTACCCTGTCCCTCCCCCAAAGAAAGCAGCCTCCATTCAAGGGTTTTTTTCTTCTGTTTCTTTGATAGTTTGTCTTTGATTATTAGACAGAATGAGCAAGAAACTGAAAAAGACTTTAACCCTTGACAGCTTCTATACAGATAAAGAGCAGACTCCAAATCCTGAGGAGACTAAAAACAAACAGTCCCCAGGTGAATCCCCAAAGGAGGAGATCATATGTTCCTCAGCACAGATGAATCTCATGGAGGAAATTAAAAAGGCTCTCACAAGGGAGCTAGAAGAAAAATGGGAAAAGGAGAAGGAGGCTTGGCAAAAGGAGAGGGAGGCTTTGCAAAAGGAGAGGGAGACTTGGCAAAAGGAGAGGGAGGCTTGGCAAAAGAGCCTGGAGAAGTCAGTTAAAGAGAGAGTGGATAAAGAAACCAAATCCTTGAAAAATAGGATTGGTGAACTGGAAAACAAAATTGGTGAAATGGAAAAAAATTCCACAGAACAAAAGAACTCAATTGGACAATTAGAAAAAGATCTTTAAAAAGTGAGTGAAGAAAATACTTCACTGAAAATCAGGGTCGAACAAATGGAATTGAATGACTCGAGGAGACAAGAAGAATCAGTCAAGCAAATCCAAAAATATCAAACAATGGAAAAGAATGTGAAATACCTTCTGGGAAAGACAACAGACCTGGAAAACAGATCCAGGAGAGACAACCTGAGAATCATCGGACTCCCAGAAAAGTATGATGAAAAAAAAAGCCTGGACACTATTTTCCAGGAAATTATCAAAGAGAACTGCCCAGAAGTCATAGAAACAGAGGGTAAAATAGACATTGAAAGAATTCATCGATCCCCTACTGAAAGGGATCCTAAAATCAAAACACCAAGAAATATAGTGGCCAAATGCCAGAACCCTCAGGAGAAGGAAAAAATACTGCAAGCAGCTAGAAAAACCCAATTCAAGTATCAAGGAGCCACAATAAGGATCACCCAGGATCGGGCAGCATCCACATTAAAGGATCGAAGGGCCTGGAATATGATATTCCGAAAGGCTAAGGAACTTGGTATGCAACCAAAAATAACTTACCCAGCTAAAATAAGCATCTTTTTCCAGGGAAGAAGATGGACATTCAACGAAGTAAGCGAATTTCACCTATTTTTGATGAAAAAGCCAGAACTTAACAAAAAATTTGATCTACAAGTACAGAACCCAAGAGAAATCTAAAAAGGTAAAGATTAATCTTGGGAACTATATTTCGGCTATAAAGATGTATAAAGAATACATGTATACCTTGTTCTAGAAACTAGTTGTGGAAAGGACATTGTACCAGAAAAAGGGGAAAGTGGGGGTACTACATTTCATGAAGAGGCAAAGAAAACCTATTATATCTGAGAGAAAGAATGGAGAGGGATGAATATAGTGAGTATTTTACTGCTTTCAGAATTGGCATTAAGAGAAAAATTTTAGACATATTCAATCTATGGTGAAACTTCTCCCACCTCATTGAAAAGTGAGAAGGGAAAAGTGAAAAGGGAAGGAATAAGCTAACTTATTCCTTAATGGAATTAGTGGAAGGGAATACGGTAACTGGGAGGGAAAGGGGTAAATTAGGGGGAGGAACTCTAAGTGGGGGGAGGGATACTAAAAAAGGGAGGGCTGTGAGAAGCAAGTGGTGCTCACAAGCTTAATACTGGGAAGGGGGGTAAGAGAGTAAGAAGGGAGAAAAGCATAAACCGGGGTTAACAAGATGGCAAATAATACAGAATTGGTCATTTTAACCATAAATGTGAACGGGGTAAACTCCTCTATAAAGAGGAAGTGGTTAGCAGAATGGATTAAAAGCCAGAATCCTACAATATGTTGTTTACAGGAAACACACCTGAAGCGGGGTGATATATGCAGGTTAAAGGTAAAAGGTTGGAGCAAAATCTACTATGCTTCAGGTGAAGTCAAAAAAGCAGGGGTAGCCATCCTGATCTCAGATCAAGCTAAAGCAAAAATTGATCTAATCAAAAGAGATAAGGAAGGGCACTATATCTTGCTAAAGTGTAGAATGAATAATGAAGCAGTATCTATATTAAACATATATGCACCAAGTAGTGTAGCATCTAAATTCTTAAAAGAGAAATTAAGAGAGCTGCAAGAAGAAATAGACAGCAAAACTATAATAGTGGGAGATCTCAACTTTGCACTCTCAGAATTAGATAAATCAAACCACAAAATAAATAAGAAAGAAGTCAAAGAGATAAATAGAATACTAGAAAAATTAGATATGATAAATCTCTGGAGAAAATGTAATGGGGACAGAAGGGAGTACACCTTCTTTTCCGCAGTTCATGGAACCTATAGAAAAATTGACCATATATTAGGACATAAAAACCTCAAACTCAAATGCAGTAAGGCAGAAATAGTGAATGCATCCTTTTCAGACCACGATGCATTGAAAATTACATTCAATAAAAAGCCACAAGAAAGTAGACCAAAAAATAATTGGAAACTAAATAATCTCATACTAGAGAATGATTGGGTGAAACAGCAAATTATAGACATAATTAATAACTTCATCCAAGAAAATGATAATAATGAGACATCATACCAAAATGTATGGGATGCAGCCAAAGCGGTAATAAGGAGAAATCTCATATCTCTAGAGGCCTATTTGTATAAAATATAGAAAGAGAAGGTCAATGAATTGGGCTTGCAACTAAAAATGCTAGAAAAGGAACAAATTAAAAACCCCCAATCAAACACTAAACTTGAAATTCAAAAAATAAAAGGAGAGATCAATAAAATGGAAAATAAAAAAACTATTGAATTAATTAATAAAACTAAGAGTTGGTTCTATGAAAAAACCAACAAAATAGACAAACCCTTAGTAAATCTGATTAAAAAAAGGAAAGAGGAAAATCAAATTGTTAGTCTTAAAAATGTAAAGGGAGAACTCACCACTAACGAAGAGGAAATTAGAGCAATAATTAGGAGTTACTTTGCCCAACTTTACGCCAATAAATTCGACAACTTAAATGAAATAGAAGAATACCTCCAAAAATATAGCTTGCCTAAACTAACAGAGGAAGAAGTAAATATCCTAAACACTCCTATCTCAGAAAAAGAAATAGAACAAACTATCAATCAACTCCCTAAGAAAAAATCCCCAGGACCAGATGGATTTACATCTGAATTCTATCAAACATTTAAAGATCAATTAGCTCCAATGCTAAATAAACTATTTGAAGAAGTAGGGATTGAAGGAGTCCTACCAAACTCCTTTTATGACACAGATATGGTACTGATACCTAAACCAGGTAGGCTGAAAACAGAGAAAGAAAATTATAGACCAATCTCCCTAATGAATATTGATGCTAAAATCTTAAATAAAATATTAGCAAAAAGATTACAGAAAATCATCCCCAGGATAATACACTATGACCAAGTAGGATTTATACCAGGAATGCAGGGCTGGTTCAATATTAGGAAAACTATTAACATAATTGACTATATCAACAACCAACCAAACAAAAATCATATGATCATCTCAATAGATGCAGAAAAAGCATTTGATAAAATCCAACAGCCATTCCTAATAAAAACACTTGAGAGCATAGGAATAAGAGGACTTTTCCTTAAAATAGTTAGGAGCATATATTTAAAACCTTCAGTAAGCATCATATGCAATGGGGAAAAACTGGAACCTTTCCCAGTAAGATCTGGAGTGAAGCAAGGTTGCCCACTATCACCATTATAATTCAATATTGTATTAGAAACACTAGCCTTTGCAATAAGAGTCGAGAAAGAGATTAAAGGAATTAGAGTAGGCAATGAGGAAACCAAACTATCACTGTTTGCAGATGATATGATGGTATACCTAGAAAACCCCAGAAATTCTACTAAAAAGCTATTAGAAATAATTCATAATTTTAGCAAAGTAGCAGGATACAAAATAAATCCCCATAAATCCTCAGCATTCTTATACACCACCAACAAAATCCAAGAGCAAGAGATACAAAGAGAAATTCCATTCAAAATAACTATTGATAGCATAAAATATTTGGGAATCTACCTACCAAAGGAAAGTCAGGAATTATTTGAGCAAAATTACAAAAAAGTTTTCACACAAATAAAGTCAGACTTAAATAATTGGAAAAATATTAAGTGCTCTTGGATAGGCCGAGCGAATATAATAAAGATGATAATACTCCCTAAACTAATCTATTTATTTAGTGCTATACCAATCAGACTTCCAAGAAAATATTTTAATGATTTAGAAAAAATAACAACAAAATTCATATGGAACAATAAAAAGTCGAGAATCTCAAGGGAATTGATGAAAAAAAAATCAAATGAAGGTGGTCTAGCTGTATCTGATCTAAAATTATATTATAAAGCAGCAGTCACCAAAACCATTTGGTATTGGCTAAGAAATAGATTAGTTGATCAGTGGAAAAGGTTAGGTTCACAAGACAGAATAGTCAACTATAGCAATCTAGTGTTTGACAAACCCAAAGATTCTAAATTTTGGGATAAGATTTCAATATTTGATAAAAACTGCTGGGATAACTGGAAATTAGTATGGCAGAAATTAGGCAAGGACCCACACTTAACATCACATACCAAGATAAGATCAAAATGGATCCATGACCTAGGCATAAAGAACGAGATTATAAATAAATTAGAGGAACATAGGATAGTTTATCTCTCAGACTTGGGGAGGAGAAAGAAATTTGTGACCAAAGATGAACTAGAGACCATTACCAATCACAAAATAGAAAATTTTGATTATATCAAATTAAAAAGCCTTTGTACAAACAGAACGAATGCAAACAAGATTAGTAGGGAAGCAACAAACTGGGAAAACATCTTTACAATTAAAGGTTCTGATAAAGGCCTCATTTCCAAAATATATAGAGAACTGACTCAAATTTATAAAAAATCAAGCCATTCTCCAATTGATAAATGGTCAAAGGATATGAACAGACAATTTTCAGATGAAGAAATTGAAACTATTACCACTCACATGAAAGAGTGTTCCAAATCACTATTGATCAGAGAAATGCAAATTAAGACAACTCTGAGATATCACTACACACCTGTCAGATTGGCTAAGATGACAAGAAAAAATAATGATGAATGTTGGAGGGGATGCGGGAAAACAGGGACACTGATGCATTGTTGGAGGAGTTGTGAACAAATTCAGCCATTCTGGAGAGCAATCTGGAATTATGCCCCAAAAGTTATCAAACTGTGCATACCCTTTGATCCAGCAGTGTTTCTATTGGGCTTATACCCCAAAGAGATACTAAAAAAGGGAAAGGGACCTGTATGTGCCAAAATGTTTGTAGCAGGCCTGTTTGTAGTGGCTAGAAACTGGAAAATGAATGGATGCCCATCAATTGGAGAATGGCTGGGTAAATTGTGGTATATGAATGTTATGGAATATTATTGCTCTGTAAGGAATGACCAGCAGGATGAATACAGAGAGGCTTGGAGAGACCTACATGGACTGATGCTAAGTGAGATGAGCAGAACCAGGAGATCATTATACACTTCGACAACGATATTGTATGAGGATGTATTCTGATGCAAGTGGATTTCTATGACAAAGAGACTTAACTGAGTTTCAATGGATAAATGATGGACAGAAACAGCTACACCCAAAGAAGGAATACTGGGAAATGAATGTGAACTATTCGCATTTTTGATTTTCTTCCCGAGTTATTTTTACCTTCTGAAGCCAATTCTCCCTGTGCAGCGGGAGAACTGTTCAGTTCTGCAAATATGTATTGTATCTAGGATATACTGCAATATATTTAACATATATAGGACTGCTTGCCATCTTGGGGGGGGGGTGGAGGGAGGGAGGGGAAAAAAACGAAACATAAGCGATTGCAAGGGATAATGTTGTATAAAAATTATCCTGGTATGGATTCTGTCAATACAAAGTTATTAAGTCTGCTGGAGAATGGTAGTAATAAGAGTAAAACTCTGTATGACCTGAGTAAACCCTGTAAAATTATGTAAAATCACCAAAAAAATTTCTCCTTTGATCTACAAACCAAAATGGTCTTGTATTCTCTTGGGGGAAATCACAACTCCAGGCAAGATTTCACATTCACCTGAGATTTCCCTTAGACTCATGCATAAAATGGGTCTTTAGAAAATGACTCTTTGCAGATTGCTTCTTTCTTGAAAATGATATGCCTGCCAAGAGAATCCCTCTTGGTGTTTCTTTAACAATAAAGCTTTTTATCATAGCCTTTGGGTTCTTGAACTTGTGCCTTGGAGAATGGAACCTCACCCATTTCTGCCTAACCTCTACATCACTACCTTCATCCCTCATCAGTAACACAGCCATCTTCTAAAATGAGAAGATAGATTGAGAATAGTAAAGAAAGAAGCTAGACTCCTCAACAATGCAATGATAAAAGTCAATTCCAAAGACTCATGATGGAAAATGCTATCCATATCCAGAGATAGAACTGATGAGGTGGGAGATCCCCTCATCTGTGAGACAAAAAGGGATTTATTTCCCCTAAGAAGACAGCTTGTTAGGAAGGCAGACTTCTTAGTGGTCAGGGAATAAGCAAAGGTGGATTACATTGAGAAAAAGATATCTTCATCAGTGGGCATGGTCCTGTTAGGACATCTGCAAAGATTGGGGTTCAAAGTTGTCTTTTATTAGCTGTCTAAGACTTGGAGCTTCAATTCAATTCAAAATTGAATTGAGATTACTCAGCTGAGAGTTTGAGTCAATGTTGACAATGCCCCAGGCCTACACTTCCAGTTGAAAAGAGATTACTTGAAGGGCTTGTCTGGGGCCACTTAACTTGGGAAGGGTGTTGTCTGGGAAAAGTATGCCTTTCTCAGGGGAGAGCTTGAGACCCCGAATCACCCTTCCCCCACAAATTAGAGGGACACAATTTACATCACAACTATTGAATCTAAATGAAGATCGAAGCATACTTTTTCACATTTTTATATGCTTTTTCTTTCTCCTGGCTTTTCCCTTTTCTTCTAATTCTTCTTTCACCACATGGCTTATATGGAAATATGTTTAACATGTATAACTTTTAAAAATAGTTCAGAAAATCAGGAATGGAGCCCAGAAAGCAATGAAGAAGTAAACAAAAAGAAATCCATCCATGCATATAATTCCATTCAGAATAATACTACATGTTATGGGCCAGAACTTGAAACAAAGGATTCTTACCAGGTGCTAAGTCAGTGGAATTGATAGAGACAATGATTGTTTAGCATGGTGCTTAACAGTTCTCTAGTTCAGTACATGTACTTAGTATTTAATATACTTCCACAAGATTCACACCTATGGTAACAGAGCATATAAGCTCAGACAAACTCAGCCAGAATCAGAACTGGAAGACAGAGACCATGGTGGTGGTCCTCCTGCTTCCCTCACAGAAACCAAGACACATTCAGAATCTCAAGAAGCTGGCAGAGGTAGAGAACACAAAGGACTGGCAGGAAGAGCTCAAGCTCTCAGAGACAAGGAGAGAGATAGGCCTCTAAGAAAGCTAAATGGGCCCCAGGAAAGGAGACAAGACTTTGAAAGAGACAATTAAGGATTTGGACTTTAACACCTGGCTGCACTAGTGTTCAACAGGATTTGCCCCAGATTGGGGGGGTAAGTGAGTGCTGCTTTAGTGTCTTGCCTTTTTCTCTGTTATTCCAACTCTGTTATTCCTTACTTATTCCAGTAGGTATCTTCAGTGAAACTAAACATCTTTCACTAACTGATTACTGAACTGAAACGAAGGCCCCAAGAAAAACTGAAACAGAGAACATTACAACTACATACTTTATGCCATAGTTGCATAGGTTTGGGCAAAAGTCATGCCTACTTTTTGAAGTATATTTTGGAGTTTCACATAAAGACTTCCCTACAAAATCTAAGAATTTTAGCTGTTCTAAAAGAATAGCTTTGCACAGGTAAAGGTTCTGATAAAGGCCTCATTTCCAAAATATATAGAGAACTGACTCAAATTTATAAGAAATCAAGCCATTCTCCAATTGATAAATGGTCAAAGGATATGAACAGACAATTTTCAGATGAAGAAATTGAAACTATTACCACTCATATGAAAGAGTGTTCCAAATCATTATTGATCAGAGAAATGCAAATTAAGACAGCTCTGAGATACCACTACACACCTGTCAGATTGGCTAAGATGACAGGAAAAAATAATGATGAATGTTGGAGGGGATGCGGGAAAACTGGGATACTAATGCATTGTTGGTGGAGTTGTGAACGAATCCAACCATTCTGGAGAGCAATCTGGAATTATGCCCAAAAAGTTATCAAATTGTGCATACCCTTTGATCCAGCAGTGTTTCTATTGGGCTTATATCCCAAAGAAATACTAAAGAAGGGAAAGGGACCTGTATGTGCCAAAATGTTTGTAGCAGCCCTATTTGTAGTGGCTAGAAACTGGAAAATGAATGGATGCCCATCAATTGGAGAATGGCTGGGTAAATTGTGGTATATGAATGTTATGGAATATTATTGTTCTGTAAGAAATGACCAGCAGGATGAATACAGAGAGGACTGGCGAGACTTACATGAACTGATGCTAAGTGAAATGAGCAGAACCAGGAGATCATTATACACTTCGACAACGATATTGTATGAGGACATATTTTGATGGAAGTGGATTTCTTTGACAAAGAGACCTAACTGAGTTTCAATTGATAAATGACGGACAGAAGCAGCTACACCCAAAGAAAGAACACTGGGAAACGAATGTGAACTATCTGCATCTTTGTTTTTCTTCCCGGGTTATTTATACCTTCTGAATCCAATTCTGCAATGCAATGCAACAAGAGAACTGTTCGGTTCTGCAAACATATATTGTATCTAGGATATACTGTAACATAACCAAATATATAGGATTGCTTGCCATCTAGGGGAGGGGGTGGGGGGAAGGAGGGGAAAAATCGGAACAGAAACGAGTGCAAGGGATAATGTTATAAAAAATTACCCTGGCATGGATTCTGTTAATATAAAGTAATTATTAAATAAAAATTAAAAAAAAAAGGAATCTAATTGCCAAGGGAAAATCAGAAACTTTATGAGCAAAACTACAAAACATTTTTCACAAAAATTAAGTCTGATCTAACCAATTGGAAAACTATTAAATGCTCTTGGATAGGGTGAGCAAATATAATAAAGATGACAATACTACCAAAAAAAAAAAAGAATAGCTTTGGCAACTGCTGTAGTTAATGGTGTTAACAATGAAGGTAATTTGGAACCAAGAAACAATATAATTGGTGGATATGGTGATTGGACCAGTTTTAATGATATGATCTCAACTATCTCTTAAGCTATCTCTCTTCCATGACTGAGTTAGTGAAGGAAGAAATTGCTCCTGCCATTTGTCCAAGAAAGGGAAAAATCAGAAAAGGTTGAAAAACTTGGCAACATTTCAAACTGCTTACATATGTCCACAGACTGTTCTATACTTTACTACTCTTCTTTTCTTCAATGCCATTTATTCTCATTATTATACAAAAAAAATCAACTACTGCTGATTTATTTTATGTGAAGTGAAATAAAAGTACAATATTTAGGAGAAGTTAGGTGACACAGTGGAGCTAAAGCATTGGATCTGGAATCAGGAAGACCTGATCTCAAACTAGGCCCAGAAATTAGCTGTTTAATCCTTGACAAGTCACTTAACCTCTGCCCATTCTGAAATTAAAAAGTGTCTTCACATATAAAAAGAGGATAATAGTAATACCTACCTCCCAGGGGGCTGTTATGAGAATAAAATGAAATATTTATAAAGTGCTTTGCAAATTTTTAAGTACTCTATATAAATGTTAGCTACTATTGCTAGTGCTATTATTAGGGGGGAAACAAAAGAATTTAGAAACATGATAAACTGATTTGGAGCAGCCAGCTCTAGTAATTCTGACCACAGAAGCAGAAAATGACTTTTCTGTTTAGATTCCTTTCCTCTTGTGGAAAGGAGGGAGAAATAGATCTTGAAGGAGTTGTTCAGTTGACAGTATAATAGCATCTTTTTTTCTGAATTGGAAACCTGAGGGCATTTGGGGTTAATTTACCAATCATTTTTCCTTATGATCACAGTAAACATCCTCATTAGCCACAGTATTTCAGCAGTTCATCCTAGTCTTGATTTGAAAGGGAGAGATGAGGAACAGGCAAAATGCCTAGACTCTTCATGGCACCAAGATGGAGAATGCCACACTAATTCCAAACCTGATTCTTCACTCACTTCACACAATTTTTCTGGAAGCAGTCCTACAATCCTTCAATTCCACAATGCCAATACCGATAAATTCTAGGCAGGGATCTAGACAGCAATCATGAGCTAATTTTAAAAAGTGATTATTTTATGCATTTATTTTATATTCTGATAATCTGATAAAGCTGGGGGAAGTTGTTTGTTTTTTCACAATACCTGGTAAAAACCTATACAATGCTACTTATGTTTCCAACATATACATTCCTGTAATACAGTGTTTCCTAAAATTTAAAAGATAGGTTTTACAGGATTAGATGAGTTAGTTAATGCTGAAAGCAATAGGCATTGTTAGTGAAAGATGTTTAGTTTCACTGAAGATACCTACTGGAATAAGTAAGGAATAACAGAGTTGGAATAACAGAGAAAAAGGCATGTGCTAAAAGAGGAAGACACTAAAGAAGCACTCATTTACCCCCCAATCTGGGGCAAATCCTGTTGAACTATATGCCCCTGTACCTAATCTTGGAAAGAGCCCAGGATGTCTCAGCAATGTTACTAGATTCTATAGGATCTATACTCTTGGGGTCTCTACACCTGAGATACTATGAAGGAAAACTTTTGGTTGTTTTGTAATTCAGTCTTCCACCCTCTTGTCTAAACATATGTACTCCTCAGTTACAAGCAAAGTTATAAATTTTCTATGTATATTTTCTTCCTTACTAGACATATAATTTGCTTAACCACTTTATAATTTAGAACTATTTATTTATAATTTAATCAATACTATAATTATATATTTATTCATTTAAACAATGTAGTTATAACATAAACAATCTCTCTTTAAGTAATTCTTTAATTCTTTTATTAAATAATTGCTCATCAGTATTTTTCTATTACTTTTTATAACTGGGAAAAGAACACATGCTCTTGCTTGTTTTTATATCTTCTTCATTAAACAGTTTCTGATAAATACTAAGCTTTTTATAAATGCTTTCTTTCATTCATTATTCATATGTATCCAGATCTGAGGGCTCTAAAACATAAACATCTTTTTCAGAGTTGCTGATTCCTGATGACTAGTTAGAGTGAGTCCAACACCTAAATTGATATAAAATACAAATATGCATTCTTAAAATACTTCTTACAACTACATAATTTGTATTAGGAACATATCAGAGCAAAACTTAAGGGGATCCAGAATAAGAAAATATTTGGTATGACATCTATTTATGTGTGTGTTATCTTGTTGTATATATGTCCATATGAAAGATAAATGATATAATGGGACAGTAAGACAAGAGAAATAATAATAAAACTCCTTATTCCTTTTTAGGGAAAAAACTTGGTTATACCTTCAACAATCAAAACTTCCATAATGTGTCCTTGGGTCAAGGACAAGAGGTAGTGGCAGAGACTGCATTGGATCTAGCTGCCAAGAATGGTCACTGGGTTATCTTGCAGGTATTATCCATTTTTCTCTCTCAATCCTAATTAATAGAAATTATAGAAACTCCCATAAATTTTACTGTCCCCCTTGTATATTTTCTGTCCTCTCTTATAAATCAATATCTCTTGGACATTGGGATAAAGCAGTAATGCTTTTTTTGATTTCAATAAATTGATTATCAAATTTGATTTTGAATCTCCCATCAATTAAGTTCATATTATCTTTGGATTCAAAAGTTGAGAAATGTACTTCTTTCTGAGGGATTTCCTCAAAGAACAATAAATCTAGTAGAAAAAAAGGATAGTGGCTATCATGGTGCTGGATAGAAAATGGCTTTTCCATCAGCAAGGTACTCTTTTGGTGATGAACTTGTGATTCTGAACTCCACTTAGCAAGAGGAATAAGAGAATTGCCTGTTACTAACCACTTTTGTTCCCATGAAGGAATGATCCTCTCAAACAGCAACAAAAAAATTACAAAACCCAAAATCACAAAATTACAAAAATTACAAACTTGACTTGGACCTTGTGTTCTGATACACTCAATTTTTTCATTTAGAATTCTTAGGGGGTTTTCCAATTCTTGTTTACTTTGCATTTCTGAGGTATAAATTTGATTACATGATTCCAAACAACTAGGATGCCTGATTATTTGTTTGAAGGAAGGACTAGAACAATGATGTCATATTCAAAATAGAAATTGATTTTGAAGTAGGAGTGAAACTGTGTTCCCTTTATAATTATCACTCTGAAACTGTGTTCCCTTGGGATATAGGAGTCTCAGGCCCTCCTAGGAAAGTATATCTCCCCAGGTAAATTAAGTGTCATTATTCAATTAGAAATCTTGGTCAAAAAGCAACCCATTAATCTTTGGGGGATGCCAGACCCTTTTAAATTCCAATTAGAGATCTGGGCCGGATATTGATCTAGGGCTGGGGACTTTGGCTTTTCTTTTTGATCTGAATAAAGCAAAAGCTCTCCGATCAGGAGTCAAAGGGATGATGGCACAAGAGTGCAAACAGTATGGTGTGTAAATGGATAGGAAATACCATTACTTATTCCTGACTAAGAAAACAGCATGATGAAAATAAATTTTGTGAAAATTAGTTTGGGAGCAAAAGGCAATGATTTGAAGAGAGTAGAGCCTTAAGATAAGTATAACCACCTTGGTGACTGTTAGTATCATCTATACACAAGGTAATAAAATTCTGGATTCTTTAATGGTGATTCCATAGAGGAAGGCCCAGGCAATCAATAGAATGGGAAGGTTCTTTCCATGGTTCTGTCTGCTGTCTAATTTATTTGATCTCCCAGCCTTATGCTATGTATAAATTCTTGGAAACCAAAATCAAGATCACCTTTGTTGTCAGCTACAGGGTTGGTGGCTGCTTCAATGCAAAATATAGCAAATAACTCTCTTCCTGCTAGAATATCCACCTGGTAGCCAAATGGCTTGACTCCCTTGAGAAGAAGCTGGAGCAGCACAGCAACAGTAGCCATCATAAGTTCCGGGTTTTTATGAGTGCTGAGCCTGCAACCTCTCCTGATGGCCACATCATTCCCCAAGGCATACTAGAAAATTCAATTAAGATCACCAATGAGCCTCCCATGGGCATGCATGCCAAACTGCACAAAGCCCTGGACAACTTTACTCAGGTACCAGACAAGGGACAAGGAGAGAGGGAAGGGAGAAGGGGATTTGCTTCAATATTTCCAATGCACATTTGAGATTCAACTATAGGATGTGTTCAGGATAATGTTTGGTTGGTAAAGAAAAAGAAAGTTGTACCTGTTCTTTTTTAACTGATCTGTAGCCTGTGTCGATTGTATACCCAATATTTGCCTGGTTCATAGGGGAAAGGGAATCAGAAATCTTACATGCATATGTCTTTGAAAATAAGTAAGAGAATAGTACAGGGTCAAGTTGACTATACAGCAATAATAGTTCCCTAAAAGAATTCCAGAATAAGGGTGATAAGTTTAAAGGTTAGAAAGAAAGCCATAAGCTTCACCTGTATGAAAACTTTTCTTATGAGATTCTTGATCTCTATTTCTGACTCAGTGAAAAAGTATGTAGACTTGCCCCTGGAAGAAACCTATGGATGAGACTGGCCTAAAATATGTCCACAAAAGAAACTGCTCTGCCACTAATTCATTTATTCTTCAACACAAAGGATCTTACTCAGAAGTCATTTGAAAAAATTCACAGAATTCCCTAAGTCTCCCTAGGCTCTTGCTCAAAGGTCAAAGCATGTTTTAAAATGATGGTGCTCTAATGGTGTTATTGGGACACCATTGTGACAAAGTGTTACTATGTGATTTATGCAAAGCAGGCAATGCAGAAGCTTTTGATACCAGGCAAATATGCAGATCTTCATTTTACAGATGAACAAAGTGAAGTCCAAAGAAGTGACATGACTGACCCAAGTTCTTACAGGGAGTAAAGGACAGAGCTGATATTCATGTCTAAGTCCTTAACTCCAAATACTCCTGAATTCTTATACTAAGCTACCTGATTTGAACTCTGTTTTGAAATCTGAATCAATTATATTTTTTCAGGATACTCTGGAGATGTGTAGCCGAGAGACAGAATTTAAAAGTATCTTATTTGCACTTTGTTATTTCCATGCCGTAGTGGCAGAAAGACACAAATTTGGACCTCAAGGCTGGAATCGCTCTTACCCTTTTAACACAGGAGATCTTACCATCTCAGTGAATGTACTCTATAACTTTCTTGAGGCCAATGCCAAGGTAAGGATAATGAATGAAATTATTAATTATTAAGGATCAATATATACATATAGATAGGAATGCCAAGTCCAAACCTTCCCATAATTTTAATTCAGATATAAAATACAGTGCCATTTTTTGGTGGAAGAAGAGAAACAGTCCCAATGAATCACCACTCAGAACTTTCTAACAAGAAGTATTATTTAGGTTTGGAGGTAAGAAGAAATGAATGAATTTTATTCTCATCAGAATTGACTCAAAGAAGGAATGACATATACACTCAATTGAGTATTAAAATATATCTTAACTTACAAGAAAGTAGAGGGAAAGAAATAAAAGGAGGATATACCAGGCAAATATGCAGGAAATGATAGAAAGGAGGGCAGATTGAGTGAGGGAATAGTCAGAAGCAAAAAACTTTTGAGGAGGAAGAGGGTGAAAAAAAAGAATAGAATAAATGGGGTCAGGGAACAATAGAATGGAAGGAAATACAGCTAGCAATAATAACTTATTAATTAGCAATACAATTAAATAGCAATAATAAAAATCTTGATAAAGGCCTCATTTCCCCCCCAAACATTTAGAGAACTGAGTAAAATTTATAAAAATAAAAGCCATTCCCCAATTGACAAATGATCAAAAAATATGAATAGTTTTCAGAGAAAGTAATAAAAGCTGTATGTATAGGTATATGAAAAAAATGCCCTAATTCACTATTAATTGGAGAAATGTAAATTAAGACAATTCTGAGGCACTAGCTCATACCTATTAGTTTGACTAATAGGACAGCAAAGGAAAATTGCAAATGTTGAAGGAGAGCAGGAGAAAATAAAATATTAATGCACTGTTGATAGACTGATTCAATCTTTTTGTAAAGCAATTTGGATCTGTGTCCAAAGGGATACAAAACTATAGCTACTCTTTGATCTAGCAATACTATTTCTTTTTAGAGAGATTTAAAAAATAAAAGGAAAAAAAATTGTGTAATCAAAAAAAAAAATCACAACAGTTTTCTGGTAGCAAAGAATTGGAAATTGGGATGCCTATTCTTGGGGAATAAATAGCGAAACAAATTGTGATATGTGATTGGGATGGAACACTATTATGCTATAAGAAAGGATGAGCAATATGTTTTCAAAAAAAACTGGACTTACATAAGCTGATACAAAGTATACTGTCTACAAAGTAACTAATATTATGAGAAGATAAAACTCTGAATAATTTAGCTATTCTTAACAACTCTGAAGGACTTGTGATGAAAAATATTATCCATCTCCTGGTGGAATTTGAATCCATTGAAACATTCTCTCTCTGTTTTTTACTTTCTTTATTTTTCTTGAAGAGGTTTTTTTTTTTTTTGTCTAAGTTTTTTTTCACAACATTTAATATGGAAATGTTTTGCATGACTACACATGTATAATCTATATTGAATTGCTTGTGTTCTCAATGAGGGATGTTGAGAGGAAGGAATTTGGAACTCAAAATTTTAAAAAATTAATGTTTAAAAATTGTTTTCACATGTAACTGGAGGAAAATAAAATATTATATAAAAGCGAGAGAGACCAAAAAAATGCATCCAAAATTTCTGAAGAAATCATAAAACATTCAAGAATCTATTTACCAAGATATACATAGGAATGATATGATTATAATTACAAAACAAGCTTTAAAAAAACTAAAGACAAATTTTGGGAGAGGAATTAATTATTGATAGTTGAATAATGCTAATATAATAAAAGTAGCAATGTTCACTTTCAGGTTCAAAGCCTTACCAATCCAATTGTCAAAAGATTACTTTGTAAAACTAGATAACTTGTAACAAAATTCATCTAAGGGAATAAAATGTCAAGAATCTCAAGGGAAGTAATGGGGAGCAGGAGTGAAGTAAGAATACTTAGAAGCACCAGATCTCAAATATGCTTTAAAAAGTAATAATCAAAACTATTTGACATGTAATGTTCTCTTCTCTAAAATATATTGTTCTTTGGGAGCAGGTTTCTAGGGGGACTTCTGGAGGCAGCCTTCCTTTCTCTTCAGTATAATAATCACCTCAAATGCAGCCAGCAGGAGTTAAAGTCCAGATCCTTTATTTTCTCCTTCAGAATAGCCCGGTTAGTTTTCTTAGAGGCCTATCTCTCTCTTTGGTTCCAAGAGCTCTTGCCGCTAGTCCTTTGTCTCTTCCAGTTTCAGTCTCTCTTCTTCTAAATCCAAAGCTATCAGCCAGCACAAAGGAGGAACATGGAATGAATCTGTCTTGCCTCCTCTAGTGGGCTTGTCCTTCTGACTTGTGAATCTCCTGGACTTATGAATCTCCCAACTGAAACCTGACTTGTGAATCTCCCAGAGTAAATCCTGACTTGTGAATCTCTGGAAATGCCTATCAATTCCAGTGACTTAGCACCTTGTTTCAAGTTCTGACCCATAACAGACATGGATTAGAAATATAGAAGAATTGACAAATATTATATATTAGGAACTCCAAAAGTTAAATGAACACAATAACATAGTTTTTAATAAGCCTAAAGACATAAACTACTAGGATAGTTTACCATTCAGTAAACACTGTTGAGAAAATTAGAAAACAATCAGGGAAAAAATAGATTTAAAGCAATATCTCCTAATATATGCCTGCCATTCAATAAGCTCCAAAAAGATATGCTACCTAGATATAAAAATATTCAAAGTAGAGGAGGACCAAAATAAATATTTTACATAACTATGAATAGGAGGAAGGGTCTTAATCAAAGCAGGATGTTGGAGGAGGAGGGGTCTTAATTGCAAATTTCTCTGGTAAAGGTCTGATAACTAAGATATTTGGTATTTGATTCCAACATAGAGGGAAATCTTACATAAGATAAATCTTGTAACAGATAAATTTATAAAGACTATGAAAGGCAGTTCTAAAGAGAGGCTAAAATAACTATATTAAAACATATTCCAAATTAAGTACTTCAAAAAAAACAAACTCTGAGTTTAGCTGATATCCAGTAGATAAGTGAAAAATAACAAAATAAAAAGGGAAAGGGAAAAAAGAAGACGTGGGAAAACAAATACACTAACATCAGGCTATGAAGTGGTTCAATCTTTCTGAAAATCATCTTAGGTGGTATTGTATGCAAAAAGTCACTAAAAGCTGTGTATACTAGAAATACCATTACTATTCAGGCATCTCAAACAAGATCAGTGTAAAAGCATCAAGAGGTACAAAAAAAAAATTATAATATGTACCTTGTATTGTAATAAAGAACTAGAAAGTGGATAACAAAATTATGGTATATTACTATAATAAGAGGATAAAGAAGGAAAAATACAGAGAAATTTGGGAAAAAAACCTATATGACTTGACAGAGGGAAGTAAGCAGAATAAGTAGTATTATTTAATACCATAGTTTTATATGGAAAATAACATTAAAATATGCACTGATCAGTGACCAATAATGAATGACTCCAAAAGACTGGTGATGAAGCATGCTACCAGATTCTTGGTAGAGAAGCAATGGATTGTTGATATATTTTCAGATATTTTCAATACAACACAAATATACTTTGTTTGGCTATGCTTCTGAGGGAGAGCTGTAGAGCACAGATAGTGATGCAAAAAAAGAAGAAAGGAAAGGAAAGAGTAAAAATGAAAGTTTCATAACACCCAGAGGAGAGGAGGAGGAAGTTTAGAAGAGGATACAAATAAGGAGGACAATGCTGGTACTACCACATTAAATGTATCCTATAGATATGCAGATAGCTACACACATATACACATACATATATACACACTAGTTCTATGTGACATATTCAGAGTTTCATATAGTTCTCTTTTTCAGATCTTCTTCGTGTAACAAATGTTCTGACACCATTCTCTCTATGCTAAGTTACATCCCTTTCTTCCCCAGTTCTCAGATATACTAAGAGTGTTGGAATGTTTCTTTTCTCTGCCATCTTATACAAACTTTTATATGTAACATGCACATTCCAGACCCACTCTCTCAAGGCAAGTAGGCCTCCCTTCAAAGTTTAGGTTATTTTGAGGCTTGTAAGCAATCTTTTGCTCTGCTGCCACTGGCTTTAACTACTATCAACATGTAGTTCCCCCTATCTTAGAAAGGCTAATGACAACCTCTGACAATTTTTATAATAATTTTTATTTCAAAGATAAGGCAAGAAAAAAGATACAAATATTTCTTCCTTATAACTCAGTTACATAATCCCTCCCATATAGCTTTAGTCTTGGCAGGAAGAGTTAGGTTCATTATTTAGTTCAGTTCTTTCATAGCATTGTTTCCATCAAGTTCACATCCAAAGACAGTATTGCTGCCAAATGAGTCCTTCCACTGGACTGGGACCCTGAAGATCCCTTCTAAAAATTGTTCCTTACTCCTAGACTCCTCAGGGTATTTGTAGAGCTAGCTATAAAATCCAACCTGGATTCTGACTCCCAAATTCCTGTATTTTGCTTTCCTAGCCCTTGAAACTTTCAAGGTTGGAAGTTCCATGCCAAACACCTGGAATGGAAAATAACAAATAAACAAGACCAAAGACCCAGACTCAGTTTTGGGGAGTTGATGTAGATTTAGGAGTAGAAAGCCCCAAAACCCTTTTTCTAGGTTACCTCATCAAAAGTCATGAGTAAAGAATGATGTTGCTCCTCTAATTTGAATACTAAGAGAGAGCTGGAACTGACTCAGGCTTTTTGAAAATTAACAATTCCAGGTACATAGCCAACCTTACCACCAAGCTTTTCAGACAAATAATTGGCCAACTGAAACAAAGTACAGAATGTTCATAAATACATTTCCCTCACATATCAGAAAAGAGCAATCTGCCAGAGGAAAGAGAGAGCATGGGATGCAAGGTTTAAGTAAAAGTGTTGGCTTTTATGGGAATGACCATCTCTTTACTAAAGAAGAACAAAATAAATAATGGGAATAATATATTCATATATAAGAGAGTTTGTATGTAGAATAAAGGAAATGAAAGAACTCATATTGAATGACCTCTATTTTCTCAGGAAAGTATAAAGGGGCATTTTCTGCTGAGAATAAGGAGTACAGCTGCCCTGGAGAATGTGTGAATCAATTAGGAAAGAGTAAAAAAGTATTTTGTGGGATTGAGGCCATAGTTGAAATTAGAGAGCAAAAATTTTAGTAGAATCAGCATGGTGTGTGACTTTCTCCAATAGAATTCAACCACATGTTACTAGAAAGAGAGGAAATAAATGGTGAAATGTGAATCATTTGGGGGCTGTCAAAGCTGTGATATTTCCCCACATTTCATTGTACCTGAAATCACACTCTTTAGGCATCAACCTGTTTCATCTACACATTAATTCCTATGGTGAATAATTTCACTCTTCCCCTCTGAAATCATCTTCACTACTTCTCAGGTACCTTATGATGATTTGCGGTATCTCTTTGGTGAGATTATGTATGGAGGCCACATCACAGATGACTGGGACAGGAGGCTCTGCAGAACATACCTAGAGGAATTCATTAAACCAGAAATGTTAGAAGGAGAAATGTTTCTGGCTCCAGGATTCCCACTTCCAGGCAATATGGACTACAATAGTTATCACCAGGTAATCTCCCCATTTCCAGTCCTGGCTGTGCTATGTGAACTTAATATCCCTGGGTTTGTTTCCTCTGCCTTACAGTAAAGTAGTTGGAGGTAAGATTAAAAAGTTTCTAAAGTTCTCTCCAGCCTAAAATACTCTGGAAAATATAATGCTTTTAGGATGTTCCAGCAGTACTTTCAAAGTCATTTTGGAACAGCCATGCTGGAATGTTTCTCAAGAGTTCTCTTTTCCTGCTTAAGAAACCTTATTGAATTCCTAACTTTATATTTCGTTCTTAATCTTAAGTTGGTTCATTTTTATCACATGGATTTCTGTTCTTAATGTATATGTTCTCATTCACAAATATATCAGAGAAATGCATTTCATTGCTTTAATTTTTAAAATGACTAAGACATAGTAGATGTAAATCCCCAATAAAAAATTTAGCTCACTTCTACTAAATTCATAATAATGATGATCCTCAAACTTTTCAATAGACCAATATTTTGTGGACCTTCTACCCATGCTAATGCTTGCTGATCACTGCAAAAATGACTGAACTCTAAAAAATAGTATCTGTGGACAAAAAGAGACTGAATTATATAAAGGAAAATAAAATAAATTTTAAATCAATTTAGATTAGATACACACAAAAATGATTTGTCCTACAAGGATCCTTATGTACAGATAAGTGGCCCTTCATTTGCATTTGAGTTTCACATCACCAACTAGAGGATAGGCAATGAACAGCATCATCTTAGAGGCTTCTGAGAAACACCTGGATTCCTTATGTACTCTAAGCCTAATTTTTCTTGAAGAGAAAATAGGTAATCAAGTTAATCTGATGAGGGAAATTTCCTATTTCAATTTATTACTCAGAAATCAAAAGGCATTTTGTATAAATATTTTACCTATGTCCTTTTCTTTCATCTTTATTAATTTCCAATGGCATCCTCATCTCTTTTCTAGCATTTTTAGTTGCAAGCCCAATTCATTGACTTTCTCTTTCTCTATTTTATGCAAATAGTCTTCTAGAGATATGAAATTTCCCCTTATTACCGCTTTGGCTGTATCCCATACATTTTGGCATGATGTCTCATTATTATCGTTTTCTTAGGTGAAATTATTAATTATGTCTATGATTTGCTGTTTCACCCAATCATTCTTTAGTATAAAATTATTTAGTTTCCAATTATTTTTTGGTCTACTTTCCCGTGGCTTTTTGTTGAATGTAAGTTTCATTGCATTGTGGTCTGAAAAGGATGCATTTACTATTTCTGCCTTACTACATTTGAATTTGAGGTTTTTATGTCCTAATATATGGTCAATTT
This sequence comes from Antechinus flavipes, assembly GCF_016432865.1. Taxonomy (NCBI): domain Eukaryota; kingdom Metazoa; phylum Chordata; class Mammalia; order Dasyuromorphia; family Dasyuridae; genus Antechinus; species Antechinus flavipes. The sequence goes on from NC_067401.1 coordinate 176,411,221, forward strand.
TTGTATAGATTCCATGAACTGCTGAAAAGAAAGTGTACTCCTTTCTGTCTCCATTGCATTTTCTCCAGAGATCTATCATATCTAACTTTTCTAGTATTCTATTTATCTCTTTGACTTCTTTCTTATTTATTTTGTGGTTTGATTTATCTAATTCTGAGAGTGCAAGGTTGAGATCTTCCACTATTATAGTTTTGCTGTCTATTTCTTCTTGCAGCTCTCTTAATTTCTCTTTTAAGAAATTAGATGCTACACCACTTGGCGCGTATATGTTTAATAGTGATATTGCTTCATTATCCATGCTACCCTTTAGCAAGATATAGTGCCCTTCCTTATCTTTTTTAATTAGATCAATTTTTGCTTTAGCTTGATCTGAGATCAGAATGGCTACCCCTGCTTTTTTGACTTCACCTGAAGCATAGTAGATTTTGCTCCAACCTTTTACCTTTAACCTGCATGTATCTCCCCGCTTCAGGTGTGTTTCCTGTAAACAACATATTGTAGGATTCTGGCTTTTAATCCATTCTGCTAACTGCTTCCTCTTTATGGGGGAGTTTACCTCGTTCACATTTATGGTTAACATGACCGATTCTGTATTACTTGCCATCTTGTTAACCCCTGTTTATGCTTTTCTCCCTTCTTTCCCCCTTACCCCTCTTCCCAGTATTAAGCTTGTGAGCACCACTTGCTTCTCACACCCCTCCCTTTTTAGTATCCCTCCCCCCGCCTTAGATTTCCTCCCCCTATCTTACCCCTTTCCCTCCCAGTTTCCGTATTCCCTTCCGCTTAGCTTATTCCTTCCCTTTTCACTTTTCCCTTTTCACTTTTCAATGAGGTAGAAGTTTCACCATAAATTGAATATGTCTAAAATTTTTCTCTTAAAGCCAATTCTGAAGGCAGTAAGATACCCACTATATTCATCCCCCTCCATTCTTTCTCTCAGATATAATAGGTTTCCTTTGCCTCTTCATGAGATGTAGTACTCCCACTTTACCCCTTTTCTGGTACAATGTCCTTTCCGCATCTAGTTTCTAGAACAAGGTATACATTATTCTTTATACATCTTTATAGCCAAAATATAGTTCCCAAGATTAATCTTTACCTTTTTAGATTTCTCTTGAGTTCTATATTTGTAGATCAAACTTTTTGTTAAGTTCTGGCTTTTTCATCAAAAATATGTGAAATTCACTTACTTCGTTGAATGTCCATCTTCTTCCCTGGAAAAAGATGCTTATTTTAGCTGGGTAAGTTATTTTTGGTTGCATACCAAGTTCTTTAGCCTTTTGGAATATCATATTCCAGGTCCTTCGATCCTTTAATGTGGATGCTGCTAGATCCTGGGTGATCCTTATTGTGGTTCCTCGATACTTGAATTGGGTTTTTCTAGCCGCTTGCAATATTTTTTCCTTTGTCTGAGGGTTCTGGCATTTGGCCACTATATTCCTTGGTGTTTGATTTTAGGATCCCTTTCAGTGGGTGATCGATGAATTCTTTCAATGTCTATTTTATCCTCTGGTCCTATGACTTCTGGGCAGTTCTCTTTGATAATTTCCTGGAAAATAGTGTCCAGGCTCTTTTTTTCATCATACTTTTCTGGGAGTCCAATGATTCTCAGATTGTCTCTTCTGGATCTGTTTTCCAGGTCTGTTGTCTTCTCCAGAAGGTATTTCACATTCTTTTCCATTGTTTGATTTTTTTGGATTTGCTTGATTGATTCTTCTTGTCTCCTCAAGTCATTCAATTCCAATTGTTCAATTCTGATTTTTAATGAAGTGTTTTCTTCACTCACTCTTTTAAAATCTTTTTCTAATTGTCCCATTGAGTTCTTTTGTTCTGTGGAATTTTTTTTCCATTTTGCCAATTTTGTTTTTTAGAGAGCTGTTTTCTGTTTCCAGTTCACTAATCCTATTTTTCAAGGATTTTATTTCTTTATCCAGTCTCTCTTTAAATGAGTGGGATGACTTCTCCAGACTCTCTTGCCAAGCCTCCCTCTCCTTTTCCCATTTTTTTTCTAGCTCCCTTGTGAGAGCCTTTTTAATTACTTCTATGAGGTTCATCTCTGCTGAGGAACAGATGATCTCCTCCTTTGGGGATTCACCTGGAAACTGTCTGTTTTTACTCTCCTCAGGATTTGGAGTCTGCTCTCTATCCATATAGGAAGCTGTCAAAGATTAAAGTCCTCTTCAATTTTTTGCTCTTTATGTCAAAGAATCAAAGACAAACCAGCAAAAAGAAAAAAAGAAATCACCCCTGATTGGAGTCTGCTTTTTGGGGGGAGAGGCTGGGCGGTGTTACCGAGCTTCCTCTACAGACTGTGGGGGCAGCAGCGAGGCACTAGCAGGACTGTGCTGAGCCTGCACTCTGAGACTCCGAGAGCGTGCTGAGACACTGTGGGGGAGGGGTGGCCGGGTCCGAGAGACTCCAGCTGTTTGGGGTTGTATTCTTCACCCCGGTGTTTTTAGCTTCTCTGCTGGGCTGCTAGCTTGCTGCCAGGGCAAAGTATCCAATCCTGTAGCAAAGCTCTCCCCGCCGAGATGGCTGCGATCACACCCCACCCCCTCTCCAGTCTGCTCAGCTGTGAGCTGCCTGCCGTGCTCTCAGCTGCCTGCCCGCACCCTGCGCCTGATCCAAAAACAGACCTTTCTTGGCGAATCTCAAGGATGGCTTTTCTTGATAACTATTTGTGGGGTTTTTTCAGTCAAGCATCAATTCAGAGGCTTGTAATGAAATGGATAGTGCGAGAAAATGCAGAGCTTACACAGCTGTGTGCCTCCTCTCTGCCATCTTGGCCAGAAGTCCCCCGGCATCCTCATCTCAATAGAACACTTCTACAACCAGAAAATTAAGAATCAAGCAAAACAATTATTGCCTTGGTAATGTCATAAAATACTTCATTCTGCATCCATTATTTACACCATCTTTCTACTGGGAGGAATGCATGAAATCCCTGACACTTCACTGACAATTACTACATTATCCAGAGTTCTGATGTGTTTTAATGTCAATCAACAAGTTTTTGATACATGCTTCCTTATTTTTTGCCTTATACCATCCTATGAGACGACAAAAATATAGGAGACATGGTTTGTGCCACTAAAATAATATTCATCATTCAATAAATGGTTATTGAATAATAATAATAATAATTTAATAATAATAATAACCATTTATTAAATGACTTGTGTTAGCACTATACCAAACCAAGAAAGAAAAAAGATAGTCACTGCATTCAAGAAGCTCACAATCTAATGGTAGAGAAGTTGAACCATAAGAAGATGCCTAGTGTAGGGGGTATGATGAAGCCCAGAGGAGTGCAGTTGAGTAGGAGATGAGGAAGCAACTAGTCTTGATCCTCTTGTTGAATGAAGAATGTGGGAGAAACTCTCCACTGTTTAACTTCTACCCTTTCCCACCCTGGAGTAGAACCCCAGGAGCAGAGAGTGCTGAAGAGGTTTGGGTTCCAGGGCTGACATAACTCATAAAATAACTAGGATGAATTAGGTACTGAGCTATGGTGCCAAGACTGATTTTAAGTTCAACAGCATGAACCCAGAACTCATGGGATATGAACTTACTTTCTTCCCATGACAATATATATTTTTGTGGGACAGTACATACCAGGTTTTTTTACATGATTTACTCTGCCTATAAGTGAAATAAATGAGGTAACAATATACAGTCTTGTGTTGGAATCCTTACAAAGTATTAAGTCATTAGAATTGATAGAGACAATAATTATCTAATTTGGCATTAGATTGATCTGATCCTACAGGGAGATGTTATGAGCCAGAACTTGAAAAAAGGTGATAACTCAATGGAATTGATAGAAGCAATGCTTGTGTGTTTGGGTTTGCACCTTTGAGAGTTCACACATTAGCTCACACACATTAGTTCACAAGTTTGGAAGGTTCACAATTGTTCACAAGTATGGGAGATATATAAAGTTAGCTTTGTAACTTTGTGAATTCACACCTCCCATAATCCCACTCTCGAAGGAGGAGTTAACCTTTGAGAGAGCATAAAAAGGAGCTGAGTCAGTGAAGTCAGTTCAGTTGAGAAGATTGACAAGCTAGAGACTGCAGTCGGGCAGAACAAAGGATTCGGAGGAGTAGAACCAAGATTCAGAGGGAGCTGGAGGCAACAAAGGACAAGCTGCAAGAGCTCTTGGAACCAAGGAGGGAGTGAGTCCTCTAAGAAAGCTAACGGGACCCAAGGAAAGAGATAAGATTTAGAAGAAGAAAATAAATGTTTGGATTTTATCAGCTGGCTGCATTTGAAGTGATTATTGATCTGAACTGAAATTAAGGCTGCCTCCAGAAAACCTCCCCAAGAAACCTGCTCACAGAGAAAATGATCATATATTATACAAAAGAAGAAAACACCACAGTCTTGTTGTACTACTTTTCCAATATTAAATCTATCAATTGTTATTCCACGTTCAGTTCTAACTGTTGCTTCTTGGTCTGCATATAGGTACCTTAGGAAACAAGTAAGATGATCTGGCATTTCTTTGAGTACTTGCCAGTTTGTTGTGATCCACATAGTCAAAGGTGATAGTGGAATCTATGAAACAGAAGTAGGTAATATGTGTGTGTGTGTGTGTGGGTGTGTATTTTCTGGAACCTCCCTTACTTTCTCTATAATCCAGTGAATAGCACTCAAGCAATTTGATGTCTAGTTCCTCTGCCTTTTTGAAAATCTAACTGCTCTCTTCCAGGATTACTTGATTCACATATTGCTGGTGTAGCTCACACAATCAAAAGCATAATTTTGCTGACATATGAAATGAGAGAAATTGTTTAATAATTTGAACATTCCTTGCCATTGTCCTTCTTTAGGATTAAGACATAAAATGATCTTTTCCAAACCAGTGTCCGCTGTTGAGTTTCCAAATTAGCTAACATACTGAGTGCAGGACATTTAAAGCTTTATCATCTAGGATTTCAATTTCATCCCTTCATTAGTCTTATTTTTAGCATGATTCCTAAGGTCCATGTGATTTCATTCTCCAGAAATGATCAGTAACCATACCCTTGTGTTTTTTGGTGATGTGAATAACTTTCTTTCCTTTTTTAATAAGTAAATAATATTTCATTTTTATCCAAATTGCATATTTAAAAAAAAAATTCAAGCTTTGTGTTCAAATTTATCCTTCCTTCCCTCTTCTTCCCTATCCCTGAGAGGGAAAGCAATTTGATATACATCATACATGTGTAATCAAATAAAACATAGTTCTGTATTAGTCATTTTGTAGAAGAAAATTCAAAGAAAAAAGGAAAAAGGAACAAAAGTGGAAAAACTGTACACTTCAGTCTGTATTCAGACACCATCAGATCTTTCTTTGGATGTGGATAGCATTTTTCATCATGAGTTCTTTGGGATTGTCTTGGATCTTTGTATTGCAAAAAATAGGTAAGTCATTCACAGCTGTTTAATCACACAAAGATCTTTTTGTATTGTTCTTTTGTGTATTCTTACCTTTTCTTCTTAATCTCTTCTCCTGTGAGATCCCTACAATTTTGATCTTTTATCATGGAACTCTCTAATTTTCTTGAAGAGATCTCTTCTCTTTCACATTCTATTGTTTTCTTCTATTTCTTTGCATTGCTCACTTAAGAAAAACTTAGCTTGACAAGAATTTCAAGGGAATTAATGGGAAAAAAAATACAAAGGATAGTGGCCTAGCAGTCCTCAAAACCATTGGTGCTGGCTAAGAAATAGAGTGAAGGATCAGTGGAATAGGTTAAATACACATGACACAATAATCAATAAATATTGCAATATAATATTTGATAAACCCCCAAACTCTAGCTTCTAGAGGTAAAACTAGAAAAACTAAAAAAAAAAAAAAAACAGCTTCTAGGGATAAAAATGCACTATTTGACAAAAATTGCTGGGAAAACTGGAAAATATGTTAGAAACTCAGCATAGCCCTATATCTCACATCCCAGACCAAAATAAAATCAAAATGAATATACAATTTGGGAAAGGCTGATACCATAAGCAAACTAGAAGAACAAGGGATAGTTTACCTATCAAATCTTTGGAGGTGGGAGGAATTTGTCACCAAAGAAGAACTAGACAACATTATGAAAGGCAAAATGGATAACTTTGATTATATTAACTTTTTTTAAAATTTGCAAAACAAAAGCAACACAAATAAGATTAAAAGGGAAATACAAATCTGGGGAAAATTTTAGTCAGTGTTTCTGACAAAGTTTTCATTTCTAAAATATATAAGGAACTCTGTCAAATTTGTAAGAATACAAGTCATTTCCCAATTGATAAATGATCAAAGGATATGAACAGACAATATTCAGATGAGGAAATTAAAGCCAGCTATAGTCATATTGAAAAAATGTTCTTGATCACTATTGAGAGAAATGCAAATTAAAATAATTCTGAGGTACCACCTCACATCTCTCAGGTTGATTAAGATGACAGGAAAAGATAATGACAAATATTGGAGAGGATGTGGAAAAACTGGGACACTAATAATGGAGTTGTGAAATGATCAACCATTCTGGAGAGCATTTTAGAACTATGTCCAAAGAATTATTAAACTACTGAGTCTGTATCCCAAGGAAATCATAAAGAAGGGGAAAGGACACATATGTGCAAAAATGCTGTTTGTAGCAGCTTTTTTGTGGTGGCAAAGAATTAGAAAATGAGTAGATGCCCATCGATTGGAGAAGAGCTGAATAAGTTATGGTATATGAAAGCAATGAAATATTATTTTTCTATAAAACATGCTGAACAAGTTGATTTTAGAAAAGCCTGGAAATATTTACTTGAACTGATGCTGAGTGAAACAAGTTGAACCAGGAATACATTATACACAGTAACAAGATTATGCCATGATCAACTATGAAAGACTTGGTTCTTAGTAGTTTAGTGATCCAAGGCAAGCCCACTTTGGATAAGAAACTTTGGATAGAAAACACCATCCATATTCAGAAAGAAAATGTGGAGATTGAATGTAAATCAACACAAGCTATGTGCACTTTTTCTGTGGGTTTTTTTTTTTTTACTTTCATTTGTGGTTTTTCCCTTTTGTTCTGATTTTTTTCTCCCAACATGATTCATAAAGAAATGTATATGCAGCTAGGTGGTGCAGTGTGGCTAGTGCACCAGCCCTGAAGTCAGGAGTACCTGAGTTCAAATCTGACCTCAGACACTTAACACCTCCTAGCTGTGTGACCCTGGGCAAGTCACCTAACCCCAATTGCCTCAGTGAAAGAGAGAGAGAGAGAGAAAGGAAGAAAGAGAGAAAGAGAAAGAAAGGAGGGAAGGAAGAAAGAAAGAGAGAGAAAGAGAGGGAGGGAGGGAGGGAGGAAAGAAGGAAGGAAGGGAAAGGGAAAGGGAAAGGGAAAAGAAAGCAAAAGGAAAAGGGAAAAGGAAAGGAAAAGGAAAAGGGAAAAGGAAAGGAAAAGGGAAAAGGAAAGGGAAAGGGAAAAGAAAGCAAAAGGAAAAGGGAAAAGGAAAGGGAAAGGGAAAGGAAAGAGAAAGAGAAAGAAAAGGGAAAGAAAAAGGAAAAGGAAAAGGAAGGGAAGGGAAGGGAAAGGAAGGAAAGATAGGAAGGAAGGAAGAATGTGGTGTTCTCTTCTTTAAAATATAATGGTTTTCTGGGAGAGCTTCTGGGGGAGGTTTTCTGGAGGCAGCCTTAGTTTCAGCTCAGAGTAATAATACTCCAAATGCAGCCAGCTGATAAAATCCAAACGTTTATTTCTTATCTTTTTCCTTAGGCCCGGTTAGCTTTCTTAGAGGCCTATCTCTCTGCTTGGTTCCAAGAGCTCTTGCCGCTAATCTTTTGCCTCTGCCAGCTTCGGCTTCTCTTCTTCCAAAATATCTCCAGCCAGCACAAAGGTGAAAGTTGGAATGAATGTGACTCCACCTCTGAGAGTGGGCTTGTGGGCTTCCTCCCAGAGTGCTCTGTGTCTGTCCCAGAGTGCCCCCTCTCAATCTTTTCAACTGAACTTCTGACTGAGCCTCTGTCAGCTTCTTATATATGATCTCTTAAAGGTTGACTCCTCCTCTGAGAGAGTGGGATTGTGGGTTTCTGTCTCTCCCAGAGTGCTCTTTGGCCCTAAGAGCTTCTTGCTTATATGAGCTCTCTAAAGGTGTGAACACAAGCATTGTTTCTATCAGTTCTACTTAGTACCTTGTTTCAAGTTCTGGCCCATAACATTTCCTTGTAAGATCAGATCAATCATACTGAACCATGCTAAATTAGATAATTATTGTCTCTATCAACTCTAATGAGTTAACACTTTGTAAGGATTCTAACAGTATTTACTGATTCCTTGCTGCTCAAGGGAATCTCAAAAGTCTTTTCTAGAACCACAATTTGAAAGCATTGGTTCTGCAGCATCCAGTTTTTCTTTTTGTCTAATTCTTACTGTCACAGATTTCATTCTTGAGCCCAAATCTACAAAATCTGACATTGCTTCCATTTCTTTTCTTTCTATTTGAAAGAAGTGATGAGACCAGTTGCCAAGAGCTTAGGCTTTTGTATACATGTGTATGTGTCTGTGTATTCACAAACACATTTTACATATATATATATATATATATATAATTTGATTATCTCCTTCTTAGAATATAAATTCTATTATTTCTCTTTCTATTTCAGTGCCTAGCACAGTATAATGCATAAAGCAAATACTTTATAGATGCTTATTAATGTGATTGATTGTAAGTAATTAATATAATCGATTTGAAGAATATTAGCTAAGTTAGAATGCCTATTGTAGGAATATGAAGACAAATAAGAGAACAAAATTTGGAGATACTAATGGAGATAGGATTTAGAAGGCATTTCAGTACATGTAACTGATTGGCAAATAGAGAAAAGCTAGAGCATAAGTACCCAATATATAGTTATGCATTGTTCTGTTTTCCCAGAGGACATTCTTTGGCTTAATGAAAGCACTTATCTACCTAAAACATAGTACACTTCTCATAAACTGTTTGGACTTTTTAATTTCTTTTCAAAAGTCAAATCACACAGAAGTGAGTACAAGGGATAATGCTGTAAAAAAAATTACAGAACATGGGTTCTATCAATAAATTATTATTAAAAAAAAAGTCAAATCACTTGGGGGGAAAAAGGGCATATCCTTGGTTTCATGAATATATCCTTCTCTTTCAGTACATTGATGACATGCTACCTACAGAGTCACCATACCTGTATGGGCTCCACCCCAATGCTGAGATTGGCTTTTTGACCCAGACCTCAGAAAAGCTCTTCCACACAGTGCTAGAGATGCAGCCTCGAGACAGCCAGGATGGAAATGGAGGAGGGGTCACAAGAGAAGAAAAGGTAAATGATGGGAAGCAACTCTGTTTTCTTGCTAGGAATTGAGTAAATTTATTTGGTGGTATAATGAATGATTGAAATAGAAAGTTTGATTCTGGATATAATTCTTTCTAAGGTATACAACTGATTAGCCTTACAGTATAAAATATTTTTGTACACAATTTATATCTATTGCTTACTCAGACCCTAAACACACGGACTAGTGTCCGCTAAGCCTATTCACACATTCTCCCCTTTGTTCACTTGTCACAACCCAGTCAACATAGGCTTTTTTTCCTACTCCCAATCTAGAACTTATTTTTTGTAATTATTTGTGTCAAATTTTATGACATTCTCAACAAATAGAAAACAAACAATATAGAAATGAATTCTGTAGCAAAATCAGCTTTAACAAAATATTTTTGTTATTCACCTTTAATCTCTTGATTGTTTGATATATAATTTCTCCCAGCACGTTGAGTGGACCCACTGTATAGAACTTATGGAAGATATAGTTGCACTGTCTGGGCAAACATGGATGGACTGTCATCTTCATTATTGAAGGGAACACATAAAAGAATCAATCAGACAGTATTTATTAGTGCTTATTATGTTCTAAAATCTGGGAATATATGTACATAAGGAAAAAAGATAGTCCAGCCTTGTTGGAATCTTTACAAACTGCTAACTCATTAGAGTTGATAGATTATTGATCTGATCTTACAAGAAGATGTTTTGGGCCAGAACCTGAAACAAGGTACTAAGTAGAACTAATTAATACAATGCCTGTGTTCACACCTTTGCTCATTGGAGTTCACAAGTATGGGAGATTCACAAAGTAAACTTTGTAACTTTGTGAATTCACACCTCCCTTGAAGCTCTTAGGGCCAGAGAGCACTATGGGAGAAAACCCATAATCCCTCTCTCTCGCATCCCACAATTCCTCTCTCTCAAATAAACAGAGCTTCAAAGGGGCCAGTCAGAAGAGTTTTTCAGAGGAAGAAGCTACGAATCAAGAGTTCAGGGGAAGATTGAGAAGGGTCTCTCAGAGACACAACCAGATTCATCTTCGTCTCACACCACTGTGGTGGCTGGGCTCCTGCACTTCCCCCACTGAGACCAAGCTGGTCTGAAAGACTCGACAGAAAACTAGCTGAGCCCCAAGTGAAGGAGACAAGAGATTCATTCCATCTTTGTGCTGGCTGGAGGCTGAAGAAAGCAGAGGCAGAGGCTGAAGGATAAAACTTTTGGATTTGGAGACATTCGGAGGGAGCTCTTGGAACCGAGCAGAAAGATAGACCTCTAAGAATCTAGCTACCCAAGGAAAGAGACAAGACTTGGAAGGAGAAATAAACATTTGTATTTTTACCAGCTGGCTGCATTTGGGGTAATTATTGATCTGAACTGATACTAAGGCTGCCTCCAGAAAACCTCCCCAGAGAAACCTGCCCTCTCCTGCAGAGAGAACGATCTTATTACATTAAAGAAGAAAAACACCACACAGCCTATCAAGGAGTTTGCATTCTAAAGTAGAAGATAATTTGTAAAAGGAAGCTGAAGCAAGGGGAGGGGAAGGGAGAGAAGAAGGTACTTTGACACGGTCCCATGAGAGGCAAGGAAATGCTATCTGATGGGAATCAAAGAGGCTAAATGGTCTTTTGGGAATGGAACTTGGGTACTTCCTTAAATGGAGGTTCCAGGAGAATGACCCCATTCTCCAATAAAATGGGAGAATCCTAGAAGCAGAAATATTAGTAAAGTGTGAGTTCCAGGACTGAAGTGATTTTACAGGTTGAAGAGATTTCTGAGGCATTCAGAGAACTATATAGCCTTGTGACCCATTTAAGCATAATTATAGTCTTTATATGTTCTAATTCTGCCTTCTTTTTTATCTCTTTATATGAATTTACACATAGTGTATATTTTCATTTGTTTTAACTATACAGTAATACCCCATTATACCTATATGCCACAGTTTTATTTCACTATTTACCCCCAACAGATGAATAAGTGAGTTGTTTCTGTTTTTTTTTTTTTTTTTCCCTGAGACAATTAAGGTTAAGTGTTATGGGCCAGAACTCTGAATTTGAAACAAAGGTATTAAGTCAGTAGAACTGATAGAGACAATAGTTATCTAATTTAGCATGGTTCAGTATGATTGATTTAATCCTACAAGGAGATGTTGTGGGCCAGAACTTGAAACAAGGGTACTAAGGGGAATTGAGGAGACACTGGTTAAATCTAGTTTAGCATTGATTTAATTCTACAACAAATAATGGTTTCCTAATGATATAATGATTGGTGTATACTCAGTGTGGAACATTTAAGTGAGAAGCTCTCAGGGACAAAAAAAGGCAGGCGCACTAGAAGCTCTCAGAGGCTAACAGATTCATTCCATCTTCCATCTTTGTGGTGGCTGGAGGCTGAAATACAAACCTTTGGATTCAGAGACATTCAAAGAGATTCAGAAGGCAGAGAAGAAGACAGGAGCTCAAGCCCACAGAACCAAGGAAAGAGATAAGCCTCAAAGAAAGCTAACCGGGCCCCAGAAAAGGAGACAAGACTTTGAAAGAGACAATAAAGGATTTGGACATGTTAAGGAGCCATCACCTGGCTATACTTGTGGTGATTACTGAATGAAACAAAGCCTGCCTCCAGAGACCCCAGAAAAACCTCAACAAAGAAGTGAAACAAAGCCTGCCTCCAGAGACCCCAGAAAAACCTCAACAGAGAACATTACATTTTGGAGAGAATACTAGTTAAGGGACTTGCCCAGGGTCCTACAGCTAGGAAGTGTTAAGTGTCGTCGGCCTGATTTGAACTCAGGTCTTCCTGACTTCAGCGCTGATGATCTATCCACAACATCACCTAGCTGCCCCAGGTTTTTTGTTTGTTTGTTTTTTAAATAATAGGGCAATTATAAATATTTCAGAGACTTTTTCTTCCCTTTTAACAACATTCTTAGAATAACTGTCCTAGCAATAAAACTGCTAGGTGCTTGTTGCATTGTATCCAATTCTTTGTGGCCTTATAATTTGGAGGTTTTCTTGGTAAAGATACTGGAGTAGTTTGCTATTTTCTTCTCTAAGTCATTTTACAAATGACGAAACTGAGGCAAACATAGTGACTTGCCCAAGGTCACAAACCCAGCATGAGACTACATTTGAACTCAGGAAGATAAATAAGTCTTCCTGACTCCAAGCCCAGCACTTTATGTACTGTGCCATTTAGCTGCCCCTAAAGAACTGCTAGGTCAGAGTGTCCTTATTAGTATTTAAAATGCCAGATAATCACAATGAAAATCAGGTTCATTAGTCTTAGAGAGTGACAGGTCTTGAACCCTCTGCTTTGAGGAGTTTGTAACTACTAAAAATACTTCATAAATAACTTCTAATTTATGTCTCTAACCATGGATTAGGTCAGCCTTGCAACCAGAAAGAAATTTCCTAATCAATATCAAAACTAGCAGAACTGTTTTGCTAACTTACTTAAACTACAAAGGAACACAAGAAAATATGTCTGGATTGACTGCATTTTTATAGAACAGAAGTTGATATAAAGTAAAATAGCTCATGAGAATCAAATGCAAGCCAAAGCTTGTTAATGAAAAGAAGGTGGAGGAATGGTAGTTCAGTTTTCTCACATTCCTAACAAATCTAACTCTGTAAAGTTGTCAAAAACATAGAACAGTTTTTATAGCTCTCCTAGTCCTCTGAGAAGGAAAACCATTGTTGAAACTGCTCCTGGCTGGCTTCTAGCTCCACTGCTAATGGGAGGTTCCACTCATTTCTATCTTTAATGCCTTCCCAAGTCCTATTCTATCTTCTTGGCTTACATGGGACTTTTATATGCACAGTATCACTCTAAGACTTTGTCTAAACAGCTGATACACATTAACTATATATGTGTTGTATATATGAATTACATATGTTATGTGTGTATGTATAAGTACTCACTTTAATTGCTAATTGCAAAGATAGAAGGAGAATTAAAGAACTGCATACAAGTTAAAAAATGAAAAAAGAAGAGCAGCTAGATGTTATAATGAATAGAGTACCAGCTCTGAAATCAAAAGGACCTAAGTTCAAATCTGGCCTCAGCTATTGGCTGTGTGACCCTGGGCAAATCACTTCACTCCATTGCCCTATCTCTCCACCACCACCACCCCCCCCCAAAAAAAAAAAAAAAAAAAAGAAATGAATTATATACAAGTTAATTGAACTCATGGAACGCAGCTGATTCAATCTGTATTTAACAAACCCTTGGCTTTCCTCTGTATCTTTTTTATAAATCCTAATGGCTTAAAGGACTGCATGCCTTTTTACAGATAAATTCATTGCTAACCTGGATTTCTCTACACTGCTACAATCCAAGACTTGGATCTCACTCTATTAGTTTCTTTAAGGATAAAAATAGCTGCAAACTCCATGAATCTCTGGAGTCTCTGCTTTCCATGGCCAGTTTGCTGAGTTTTTTTTCTTTTACAAAACAGAAGAGTACATATCTGTTCTTTCTTTTCCTTGTTTTTTCCTGTCTGTTTGATTCTATGGATATCTCTTTTTCAGTCAAGAAAAGTTTATTTTTCTTTATCTTTCTTCTGTTCTTCTTTATCAATACTCAGTAAATACTGAACAGTTTTCTCTGAAGCTTCTGAGACTTTAATCTGCTTTTCTGCTTACACAAAGTCTTTGCTTTCTGTATATTTAAAAAGTCTATTTAAAGAACAGAACAATGATGATTTTTTAAATGATAGTTTCACCATATCTGGATTCCTACTTTTAATGGTGGTATTCCTAATAATTTTTGAAATCTGGATTTCCAGATTATTGAGACCCAGATTTTAGAAGAAACACATTTTCCTCAATCATTTTTCTGATATTGCTTCATTGTCTATAGTACCCTTTAGCAAGATATAGTTTCTTTCCTTATCTCTTTTAATTAGATAAATCTTTGCTTTTGCTTGATCTGAGATAAGGATGGCTACCTCTTTTTTGAATAATAGCATAATAGATTCTGCTCCAGCCTTTTACCTTTATTCTGTATGTATCTCCCTGTTTTAAATGTGTTTCCTGTAAACAACAGATTGTAGGGTTCTGACTTTTGATCCAGTCTGCTATCCACCTCCTCTTTATAGGAGAGTTCATCCCATTCACATTTATGGTTAAAATTACTAATTCTGTATTTTCTGCCATCTTAATATCCCCAGATTATACTTTTCTTTTTCTTGCCCTCCTTCCCTTCTTCCCTAGTATTAAACTTATTGTTCCCAATTACACTCAATCATTTTTCTTTTTCTCTCCTCTAACTGCCTTGCCTGTCCCCTAACAATATTAAAGATATTTCACTCATGGGGCTTAACTCCATTTACTCAAATTATAACAAAACCCATCTCCTTGTAGATAATATTCAAATGAGCACAGAGAAATTTATGAAGTTTTCTCCACATTCAACTCTAGAAGCAGAAATGTGATGGCAATTTTCTCCAATCATCAGTAATAGCTTCCAGGTGTCATTTAAACCCTATTCCCATTTTTTGCTATGACAGACCAAAAGGCTTCTTTCTAACTATGAGAAGAGTTTTTGCATCAGCATTTTCCCTAGAAACTGTATTTCTGTGCTGTTAGTGACAGGAGTGAAAAGTAGGATAAAAATCTCATCTTTTTCAATTTTAATTTAACACAAACTCATATGAGCATTCTAATGCTTATCAACTATCTCCCCAAACAGGCAGTGTGAGATAGTAGAAAAAACACTAGATCCAGTAGCAAATACCTTAATTTAAGTCCCAACTGTGCTTACTTGGACCATGATTTTGCACCAGTCACAACTTCACTTCAAACTAACTTCACTTCATTTAAAATATAATGGAAACATAAATGGATTAAATAATCCAATAAAATATTGTGCATGTTCCCTGCTTGATAACATTGTTATTGTAAGGTTCAAATTAGAAGAGTGAAAGTATTTTATAACCATAAAATAATATTAATGAGAGCTGTCATTATTGCCAGACTTATGCATAGCCATTCTTAGGTCAGATGTCAAGCCAAAAATAAATAAATAAATAAAGTGAAAAAAATTAAAATAAAATCAATCACCTTAATTTTTTTAAATTTACTTAAATGGGGAAAATTCTAGTCCATTATTGATTTGGTGTTTCTCTTTTGGGGGCAGGTAAAAGCCTTTCTAGATGAAATATTAGAGAGAATAACTGAAGAGTTTAACACTGCAGAGTTGATGACTAAGGTGGAAGAACGTAACCCTTACATTGTGGTCATCTTCCAAGAATGTGAACGAATGAACCTCCTTATCAGAGAAATTCAGCACTCACTGAAAGAATTAGATCTGGGTCTGAAGGTAAGTGAGCTCCTAATGAGGGGTCATTGCCAGAGGAAGAAAAAGTTGTATACAGGAAGATAAGAGTAACAGTTCCAAAGCAAAGTAAACTTGTCCAAGATTATGATTCACTAATAAGTGAAACTTAGGATAACTAGGATATATAGTAGGAAGACTGAAGCAGTGAAACTAAAGTTGACTATTAACTCATGCTATGCTATGCTATGCTAACTCATAGTAGCTCCAGGCTATTCCACTGATCCCAGAATGAGAAAACTATTTAAAAAAAAAAAATTAACCACAGAAGCAAACAAAAGAATTACAAAATTTTTACAAAGCTACCACACTTGACCCCAAAGAAAAGTTGAAAAAATTCACCTCCTTCATTACAAAGATGAGGAAGCCATAGATGTGAAATGGTTGAAGTATTGGTTAATTTTATCAAATTACTTTTTTCTATTCCTTTTTAACTTTTGCTATGATCATAGAATCACAAAAATTAAACCCAGAACTCTGGTCCAAATTCTTTGGATGCAGGAGACAAAAGAAAAGGACACGAAGTATTTCATCACAAAGCTACCAGCAAAGAAGGAGGTAGGGGGAAAGAACTCCAGCTTTAACTCCTCTCCTCCCCAGGCCAGCCACTTTTGATTAAGTAACAAACAAAAGAGGCAACTTTCCAAGGCACAGGACAGACAAATGCATGTGAAAGGTAGTTATAAAAGTAGACATGTGCTTGCACAGAAGAAACTTGATAATTATCAAGTTTCTTTACATTGCTCAGAGTACACATGATAATTTGTTTAAATCTGAGAATCCTAATCTATATCCAGGATCTTTGAGACTTATTCTCTACTATATTCTTACAGATGTAGAGTTGTAATAAATTATCTAATCCAACCTTCAATTTTAGAGATAAGGTGAGGTCCAGAGAGAATAAGTGGTATATCCAAGGCTAAACAAGTAGTAACAATATTTTAAAGAGTATTTTTGAGCATAACAAAAAAAGAAGAAGAAGACAAAAGGTCTACAAAGCCACAAAAAAGAGAGAAATCAAATTAGGTGTTTTAAAAGCTTTAATTCCAGAGGGATCATGGAATTAAATTTTTCCTAAAGAAAGGATAAGTATAAAGACCATGAATCAATGAATAAAAGTCTAGAAAAGACAGAAATGGAAACAAATTAATGAAGAAAGAAGAAGAGATAAAAAAATTCTAATTCAGAAAAGCAATGGTATAGACAAATGGAGGAAATTATAAAGTTAACTCTCATAACTTCAAATGTAAATGGATTAAATAATCCAATAAAATAAGAGTGATCAGAAACAACATGAAATCTGTTAATTACAAAAAATATCCCAGTAAAATAAAAATATAAATAGAATAATGATGAGGGGCTGAAAGAAAATTTATTGTGTATCAAGTAAATCCAAAAACAAAATTGCAGTTATACTACAAAAAACATTACATTATGCTAACAACAAATAAAGGCTACAAACTAATAATACTATTAAATGAGAAAATAACTTCAACAAAGGTACAAAATAAAACCAGAAAAGTCAACAGTATTTCTATGTAATAACAAAATCCATAGGCAGTAATAGATAGGGAAATACTATGTACAATCACTACAAAATAAATAAAGTATTTGTGAATCAATCTACCAAAGAACATAAAATACTGTATAGATTCAATAATAATGTGGTCTCTAAAAATGTAAAGAACAATTTAAATAGCCAGGGACATAATCAATGCTCATGGCTAGACTGTGCCAATACAATAAAATTAAAATGCTACCAAAGTAAATTTTTAATTTTAATGCTATATAATCAATATAGCAGATACTTAACACAACAACAAAATAATACCAAAATTCATTTGGAAAAGCAAAAGATCGAGAACATCAAGGGAAATAATAGGAAGGATTAACACTTATAAATCTCAAATTATGATATAAATCAAGTGATCAAAAATCATTTGGTATTGCTTAAAAATAGAATAGATCAATGGGAAAATGGGGGGGCTGAAGCTCAATAATTCAGTATTCAATAAATTGCAAAATACAAATTATTTAAGAGGTAACTCCTTATTTGATAAAAACTGCTGGAAATACTAGAAAACAGTCTGACAGAAAATAGGCCTAGACCAAATAGATTTAGACCAAATTCAAGAATATACTAGAGCCAACTCATATTGGACCAATTGTCACATCTTCAGTATGAGCACTGATACTTCAGAAATCAGCAAATGTTATGAATCAGGGCTTCACTTGTTATTTTATTAATTATCTATACTTAAAAATATGATGGTGAATATGTTAATAATGCAGTTGTAACTTAAAAGTGTGTTGTGCAGTAAATTGTTAAATATTTACCATATCTCACAATAAGTTCAAATGGATATGTGGACTTAATATTAAAGAATATACAATAAAAAAAATTAAAAGATAAGCAAGAATATATACCTTTCTTAACTATGGATTGGAGAAGTGTTTTTAATCAAACAAGGTTTGGCATCTAAAACAGGTAAAACAGATGAGTTTGATTACATGAAATTGAACAACTTCTACACAAAATTAATAAATTTGTTTTTTTTAAGAGAAAACATTATTGGGAAAATCTTTATATCACATTCCTCAGATTATGATTTGGTAACCAAGATAGATAGATATAGATATAGATAAATATGGGCAATAGCTTTTGTTATCCCTACCTATGGCTACTTGACTCATTATAAACCTTATATTTCCATTTTTTGGTTGCTATGTTTCACTACTGATATATTGAACTTTCAATACAAAAATCTCTAGACCTTGTCAGTTGAGAATAAATCCTAAAACCTGAAAAAGTTTTAAAAAGAACTTTAGTAGGTCACTTGGCAAAGAAGAGAACTGGAAAAAGTATGTCCCCTTTCAAGTCTTTGTGGGATTACATTATATTGAAAGAAAGCAAGACTATATAAGGAACAATTAAATGGTCAGCATATAAAATTAGGCAATTTCCAGAATAAGGCAGTTTCCAGGCAAGATGGCTTGAGATTTATTTCAGCAAGTGTAAAACATTCAGTAATATTTGGAAAACACAAGTTTTGGGTGAATCCAAAAGATAATTATTTTGGGTGGATGAAGGAAGAACTCAGAGCATACTTACAGATATCTCCAATGGGTTTCCCACCCAGAAACTACTATTAACAGTCACTCCCAATTCCCAGGCTTTCAGAAAAATCTCTGGCCACTGTCTCACATAGTGGTTCAACCAATCTTACCTCAATCAGACCTCTGTCCACCTCATCAAGCAGTGATTGTATACGTTTGACAGAGCACTTGAGGACTGCCACATGCAAGCTTAAGATCTTTAATCCACATGTTCACACCCTGCCCTTCTGTCCTCCTGCTCACTGTTAGTCAACTCCTAATAAAACTCCTCCTACTTCCTGGTCTCCACAGCTTATATCGGGTCTATATGGTCACATGCATAGCCAATTAGAGGAGACACCTCCCATAAATGATGCTCAATGCCACCAGAGCTTCTGCCCATGACAACGGTCCGCACTGTTAAAAGAAAACTATATCCGGGGATCTCAGACTTCAAGGTCTTTCTACTTCCTGGTTGCACTGTGCATGGCTCCTCCCTTGACCCTTACAATTGTTGATGTTAAAGTTAGCTTGATATGATGAGCAGTCCCTGCTTTATAAGAGAAGGGAATTATAAAAGTCAGGGAATATAAAAAGTATTAGGAAAGTAAGTGGGGGTTGCCTCTCTTAAGGGAACTGCCAGGCTTTTTAGCTAAATCCAGTTACAAAACTTCATGGAATTAATTAACTGGGAGAGTTAAATTAGAGATTAACTAAATTGACTGCTTTTGAAATCTACATTTTGGAGAGCTGGATCATTAGGATTGTCAATGTATTCCCACAGCCTCTGCTCTTCAAGGACTTTCACTTACTAATGTTGTTTGAGAATGTCTAAAGTTAAAAATAGTTACTACAAAAGTTGAAGGGGCATCTTGTTTCTTGAGGACAGAAAAAAATAGTGATTTCTAATTCTGAACTGATCCTTATTTCATTCTGAAGTGAAACTGCTAAATAAATGCAGAAAGAAAGTATAAACTAAGTCAGAATGCTATTAATGAGCCAAGTATTTTAGACAGCATAGTGTGGGGAAATGGGGCTGCATTTGGAATAAAAGGTGTCTGATTCTACCCTTTCCTAGATATATGACCAAGTCTCAGTTCTCGGAGTCTGTTTCCTTATTAATCTATCAAAAGGCATTTTTACTATTTCTAATCATATGAAAAGGTATTCCAAATCACTACTGATCAAAGAAATGCAAATTAAGACAACTCTGAGATACCACTACACACCTGTTAGATTGGCTAAGATGACAGGAAAAGATAATAACAAATGTTGGAGAGGATGTGGGAATGTTTTGTTGGTGGAGTTGTGAACGGATCCAACCATTCTGCAGAGCAATTTGGAACTATATTCAAAAAGTTGTCAAATTGTGCATACTCTTTGATTCAGCAGAGTTACTGCTGGGCCTATATCCCAAGGAGATATTAAAGAAGGGAAAGGAACCTGTATGCGCAAAAATGTTTGTGGCAGCCCTTTTCATAGTGGCTAGAAACTGGAAATTGAAGGGATGCCCATCAATTAGAGAATGGCTGAATAAACTGTGGTATATGAATATTATGAAATATTATTGTTCTATAAGAAATGACCAGCAGGATAAATATAGAGAAGCTTGGAGAGACTTACATGAACTGATGCTAAATGAAATGAGCAGAACCAGGAGATCATTATACACTAGTGTTCTTGGTTGGTTTTCTGGAGGTCTCAGGACCAGCCTTCGTTTCAGCAGAGTAATCACCACAAGAATAGCCAGGGATAAAATCCAAATTCTTTACTGTCCCCTTACCTGGGGCTAGGCAGCTTTCTGGAGAGCCTTTCAGACCTGCCTTGGTCTCAGTGGAGGGAACAGGAGGACAGCCTAGCCACCACGAGGCTCATGAAGATGGAATGAATTTCTCTGAGTCTGAGGCTTGTGCTTCAGCCTCCACCTTCCGGCTGTTATATATTCTTATTATAATTACATCATTGTAGGTGTGACTCTTGTAGAACTATATTAAGTACTAAATATATGTACTGAACTAGAGAACTATTAATCACCATGCTAAACTAGATAACGATTGTCTTATCAATTCCACTGATTTATCATCTTATAAGAATCCTTGTTTTAAGTACAAGAGTTCTGGCCTATAACAATACACTTCAACAATATTACACGATGATCAATTCTTTCTCTTCAACAATGAAAGGATCCAAATCAGTTCCAATTGATCTGAACAGAACCAGCTACACCCAGAGAAAGAACAGTGGGAAATGAGTATGGATCATAACATAACATTTCCACTCTTTGTTATTGTTTGCTTGCATTTTTGTTTTTTCTTACCTTCTTTCTAAAATCTGATCTTCCTTGTGCAACAAGATAACTGTATAAATATGTATACATATATTATATTTAACATATACTTTAACATATTTAATATGTATGGGACTATCTGCCATCTAGGGAAGGGGGTGGAGGGAAGGAGGGAAAAAGTTGAAACAGAAGTTTTTGCAGGGGTCAATGTTGAAAAATTATTCATGCATATGTTTTGTATGTAAAAAGCTATAATTTTTTTTTAATTTTAAGTATTTTTAAAGTGAATATATGCCAGACATTATAGTAGATTATCTTTCAGATGGAGATTTAAATATTCATGCTTTCTACTTGATGGTTGTGGTAAGAAAAGCATTTTATAAACTTTAGAACCTACAGTTAAATAATTTATTCTAATGGCTTTTTTATTTTTAATAATTAAGTGTATGTAAACCTATGTACTTTAATCTCATCAATGAATAAGAAGTCTATGCACCATTTCATGTCTCACCATTCATCTAGTACCCACTACTATGCTGCAGGGTAATAGTACCAAGTACTATAGTTGCAGGCATTAGGGAATCAATCTCCAGAAAACATACCACAAAAATCCAAATCTACTATGTGATAGTAAATGATATCCTTTACAACTAAAGGTTTCCTGTAATAGGATCCCTGCATGAATCTAATTCATTGGTCCTTGTCCTGACTATCTTTTCTCATTGTCTATTTTCTGGCTTTTTTATCCTTAGGGTGAGCTGACCATGACTAGTAATATGGAAAGTTTACAGAGTGCTCTGTATCTGGATATTGTACCAGAGTCATGGGCCAAGAAGGCATACCCATCAACAACAGGCCTGGCAAGTTGGTTTGTGGATCTGCTCAACCGAATCAAAGAGCTGGAGAGATGGATGGGAGATTTCACATTGCCCTCTACTGTCTGGCTTGCTGGCTTTTTTAACCCCCAGTCATTCTTGACAGCCATCATGCAGTCCATGGCTCACAAAAATGAGTGGCCACTGGATAAGATGACCCTACAGTGTGAAGTAACTAAGAGGAGCCAGGAAGATTTCAGTAGCCCACCTCGGGAAGGGGCCTATGTTCATGGTCTCTTCATGGAAGGAGCCTGCTGGGATATACAGGTAATAACTGGGGACAAGTTATTTTTGACTGACATTTGAGGTTCAAATGTCTTCAAGTGCTTAAAGTAATCAGAAATATTCACAATAAATCACTCTAACTGGTCAATTTTAATTTCCTTATCGAAGTCAGACAAAACTTTATAGCCGTATCTTTCCAAACAAGGAACACTGCTTTGAGTAAAGGTAGCTAGTTCCAGACTTCAGGATATTTCACATTACATTTTATGCTGCTCTGTGTATTTGGTTGGGGGGGGGGGGGGCGCGAGGAAGGGGGAGGGAGCCAGAATTTTCTCAGGAAATTAATGTTAGGAGTTGGGTATAGGTATAGATTAGGATATAGGTACAAAATGAGACATCATGTCAGATGTGGCCAACACATTGATTTGTTTTTAACAGTTATTTTACAAGAATGATTCTATTTGCAGTGGGGAGAATCATTAGAAAGTTACTACAAAGTATTAAAAAAAAAAAGGCATCAAAAAATTTTAAAGAGAATTGGAGGGGAGCCAGGATGTCTGGGACCAAATTCTGATTCTGCCACTTGCTGTGTGACCTAGGGCAAGTTATTTCACCCAAGTTCTCTTAGTTTTGCCTTTTGATGCATTTCATATATGCTTTCTCCCCTGACACTGACATTCCCCTGATGCAGGTCCTCTCATTACTTCGCAATTGGACTATTGAAATAGCTTGTTCCTTGGTTTCTTTGCCTCAAGTTAATTTTCCTTAAGCACAGATGTGACTGTATCATACTCCTATTCAATAAACTCCTGAGGCTTCTTAGGATTTTGAAATCAAATACCATATTATGTTTTAATACTCTTCATGTAGCAGTCCCTTTCAGTCTATTTACTTACAAGACTTTCCAGTCTTCCTACATCTTATATCCTCCTGAATACTTAATTGCTCCACCTCCTGGCTTCTTTCAAGTCTGGCTAAAAAAAATCCTGCTTCCCAATCCTTCTTAATCTTAGTGTCATCCTTCAGTGATCATCCCCAATTTATTTTATACAACAAAGGATGATGCAAAAGTTAAAAGGTTGAAACCATATCCCATGATATGCAGCCATATAATGAGAATATTGGTGGACTTCTTGCATCAGTGAGCAACTTTGACTTACTGAAAGCATTTCATACTTAAATCTGGCTCATTCCTCTCCCTATATTATTTTGACAACAGCCAGCTTATTTTCAGTTTCTGTCTAAAACATGATTGAACAACATGAAACCCAATTTATTGAAGGGTCCTTTTGCACTATTCCCTTCTATTTCTATAAAAAATAATATACACAATTCTTAAAAGATTTTATATGGATGATAAACTAGTAATATAGTTCAGGAGTTGATGTCTTCTTAATCACCTTTTGGGAAGGTAAATATCCATGATCTTTTCCAGTGAGTGAGGCAGATTTTTCCCCATTTTGAGACACTTGAAAAACAATCCAAGTAGTTTTAAATTCTTATTTAAAGAATTTTTCTTTTAAAGAATTTGTATATTTCTTCAATGTCAGATTCAGCCACTGTTCCTTACACTTTTAAGTACTATTTTCACTTACTCATATAGCATATTGGATACTGATATGCTAAGACCAAAGGTTCCATTCTCTGAGAATACTATAGAAATGCTCTAACTATGTCTTTTTTCCTAGTAACAATATGCTACTTAATGTTTTTCCACCACATAAAATTATTCACCAGAGTTCCAATTCTACTCTCCCTTTTCATTATATGTCAGAAACAATGGGATCGAACACTGCTTGGTCCATCTTCATTGTGATGGAACATTTCACTTAGGCTTTGCCTCACTCATTCATTATAAGTTTCTCAGAAGATCTGTTTTGCTCATAAGTCTCTTTCCCTTAACAATGGGAAGAAATGGAAAAAATATATAGCTATAACTTAGCAAAAAGAATCTCAACAATCACATTGGTGTCCTTTAAAAACACAGACCTAATTTGCTGCTCTGCACAAAAGGTTCTCTAAGAACTTTTGCAATATTTTAAAAACTATTCACATGTAGAACATGTGACTATGTATTTCTCCAATCCAAAAGGGATTATCTAGCTGTGTGACTTTTCTGAGCAAGGAACAAAGGAACTAGGAATATTAATCTGAAGTGGTGGATAAAAGATTGTGTGGGAATGGAATTAGATTGGCCCCAGAAAAGAATCCTACCAAGAATAACAGGTAGATGTTGCAAAGGAACAAATTAAGCTTAATATCAGGAAAAATTTTCTTAAGATAACAATACCTCACAATGATTGGAGGTCTTTAAACAAAGACTAGTTGTTGTAAAAGAGACTCATTTTCTAATGCTGGTTGGATTAGATTGCTATTAAGGAACCTTTCACATATGAAACTGTGACATGAGTCTAATAAAAATGATTTTTCCTCATGATATAGGCTGGACATGAGTTTTTTCACAGACATAGAATTTTTCATACATAGAATTCATACAAATTTATAGAATTCATACAAATTCATAGATCCACAATGGACCTAGAGAGAAAAGGGTAGGAAATGTTCCTATTTTTCAAAAAACAATTCGACAGTTATCATGCATCTAATATATCTAGAACAGTTTTCTTATGCACTAGGAAATACTAAGTTTAGATAAGGTAGTATCTCCCCTTGGACTCTAGCAGTGGAATAAAACAAATTATTACATAGTAAACATATAATAAAGCACTTATATGAGATCCCTAATGAGAAAAGTATCTATTGAATAATAAATTATAAAAAGACCTTATCAGGAAAGCTATATTTAAGATGAAAAACTTTTAAAAATTTATGTGGAGGGGGGAGGCACAGGTATGGAAGAAGAAAATATGAAATACAATAGGCTAAGACTTGGAGAAGAAGAATATGCTGAACATAGTAGTCTAGTTTGGTAAGTACACAGACTCCATGGGAAGGAATATTAGAAGAATGGAAAGTTAGTGTAGGTCTAGATTGAAACAATTTCAAAAACACAAACTGATAGTTTTGGGCAAAGAATTTTGCTAGACATGTATAAACAATATGTAGGATAAATTAGAAGGAATAGAAAATGGAAGATGTTATGATATGTCTAGAATCTAGAAGAGAGGTTAGCCAACTACTTAAAACTGTATTTAAAAATATACACCCCAAAGATTTGCCTTGTCCAATTATCCATCTGAGGGCAATATGATGGCCAATTTGTAATAAAATTATTCTGGACCTTTTCAAAGAGAAAGCCACTAGCCACTTCTACTGCTACCAGACCAGTGATGGAGGAGATGCCTTAAATGTGGACTGTATCCTTTGGGCCACAACCTGGATCTGAATTCCATACTTCTTCCACCCCAATTCCTTAAAGACAGGTTATTAGAACACTATATGCTTACTTAACCTTTGGAGGTACGTAAGCTAGTTTGATACTGTGTGAAGGATTATATGGTACCAACTATACTCATGTTGGAATAGAAAGGCATTGGAATCAAACAACCTAAATTAAAATATCAGCTCTGACCTAAGTTTTGTGATCGTGTCCCAATCATTTAGTTTCTCTGTGTCTCAGTTATCTCATCTGCAAAAGGGCAACAGCAATGCATGCACTACCTAAAGTTTCTGTGGGGAAAGTTTGTTATAAATCCTAAAAACCTATGTAAGTGTAAGTTATTATTACGAATTAAAAAACAGAACTCAAAAAACAAACCAAAAAATAGTTCAGAAACCATACAAAAACATGTGATGCAATAGCTAATGTGTATACTAATCTAGTGTTTGATAAATCCCAAGACTCCAGCTTCTGAGATAAGAACTCACTATTTCACAAAAAATGCTGGAAAAATTGGAAAACAATAAAGCAAAAACCAAGCATTGACCAATACCCAATACCCTATATCAAAATAAAATCGAAATGGGTTCATGATTCAGACACAAGCAAATTAGAACAAAGGATAGTCTACCTCTCAGATCTGTGGAGAAAGAAAGAATTTGTGGCAAAAGAACTAGAGTATATCATGAAATACAAATTGAATAATTTTGATTATATTGTTTAAAAGTTTTTATTACAAACAAAACCAATTCAGACAAGATTAGAAGGGAAGCAGTAAAACTGTGGGAAATTTTTATATCCAAGAGTTCTTGACTAAAGGCCTTATTTATAAAATATATAGAAAAACTGACTCAATTTTATAATACAAGCCATTCTTTAATTGATAAATGGTGAAAGAATATGAACAATTTTCAGATGAAGAAATTAAAACCATTTCTAGTCATATGAAAAAATTCTCTATATCATTATTGATCAGAAAAATAAAAATTGAGACAACTCTGAGGAACCACTACATACCTCTCAGATTGGCTAAGATGACAAAAAAAGATAATAATAAATGTTGGAGTGGATGTGGGAAAATTGGGACACTAATACATTGTTGGTGGAATTGTGAACTGATCCAAACATTCTGGAGAGCAATATGGAATTATGCCCAAACAGTTATTACACTGTGCAAAACCCATTATCTCTGCTGGACTTGTATCCCATAGAGATCATAAAAAAGGGATAAGGACCCACATGTACAAAAATGTTTGTAGCAGCACATTTTGTTGTGGTAAGGAAATAGAAATTGAGAGGATGTCCAACAGTTGGAGAATGGCTGAATGTTATGGAATATTTTTGTTCTATAAGAAACAAGTTGCAGGATGATTTCAAAAAAGCCAGAGAGAAAAATGTTAAGTGCTAAGTAAAATATACATAGTAACAACAACAAAAAAAATTACACAATGATCAATTCTGATGGACTTGGCTCTTTTCAACAATGAGGCAATTCAGGCCAATTCAAATAGACTTGTGATGGAGAAAGCTATCTATACCCAGAGAGAGAACTGGGGAAAATGAATGTGGATCACAGCATAATATTTTCACCTCTTTTGTTATTGTTTACTTGCTTTTTGTTTTTTCTCATTTTTTTCCCTTTTTGATCTGATTTTTCTTGTACAGCATGATAATTATGGAAATATGTATAGAATTGTACATGTTTAATATATATTGATCATTTGCTGTCTAGAGGAGGGAGGAATGGAGAGGGAGAAAAAATTTGGAACAAGGTTTTGCAAGGGTGAATGTTGAAAACTATCTCTGCATATATTTTGAAAATAAAAACTATTATTTAAAAAAAAATTGATGAGGCACATTTGGCCTAAAGACTATAAACTAACAAACCCCACTTCTCCCCATCTAATAGAATAGTAATAAGGATCATTATTTAAGTAGCAGCAGTAGAAATAAAAGGAGGAATAGATGTTGGGGAGATAGAATTGTTAGGATGATCTCAGGACAAATATTTATACCGTCTCACAAGTCTTTTCCTTGGTCCTTCTGGCAGACAGATATTGGAATGGATACGTTTCATGGCTATTTTTATGCTCTCTTCTCCCCAGGCTGGAATCATCACAGAGGCCAGGCTGAAAGATCTGACTCCTCCCATGCCTGTGATATTCATCAGAGCTATCCCTGTGGATAAGCAAGAAAACCGAAGTACCTATCTCTGTCCTGTATATAAGACACGTCAGCGAGGACCGACTTATGTTTGGACATTTGATCTGAAAACTAAAGAAGCCCCATCTAAATGGGTATTAGCTGGAGTGGCCTTGCTTTTGCAGGTTTAAGTTTCTGTCAGAAGCTCTTGAAGGCATTGAGGCATAGGCGAGAAATTTCTTAAGGGAATCAACTATGCAGACTATACAGCTTGCTTTGATCACAGGCTAAGGCGAGAAAGGGAAACAAGTGTTTAAAATGGATCTAAATGGATTTGTGACTTTAGTTTCTAAAGTGAAAGCATTGCCCCTGCTGAGGAAAAGCTAAGTATTATCCTAGGATGAGACAAATACCCCTAAAGATCAGAAGAATGAAGCTTCAAATTATTTATTCACTCACACTTAACACTCAAAATTTTGTCTACAAAGAAATATTACTCTCCTTTTATTCTCAACTCTTTGAACTCCTTAGAGATTTCTGAGTAGGCTGGATAGGAAATGAGAGCAAATCTAGAAGCAAATTAACTTCTTTTCATTGTTAATAATAATAACTCATTCCCTTTATTTACCCTGCTAGCATTCTAGAATCCCTGAGAAACTCCCCAAAGTCAGTAATCTGAACAAAAGGGATTAGGGAAGAGTACAGACAGAAGGGAGAACATTACTAAATTAACTTCAATACAATTTAGTAATTTTTTATTTGACTGTATCGCCACCAAATTCTGAGATTAGCAATGATACAACCAAATAGGGAACCAAAAAAGATCAACAATGAGTGTTTATTGAGCAAGCACTGTCTTTGGTATTACAGGGGATACAAGGGCATACATGAAAAATTGATTCCTATGCTCATAATTAAATTGGAACTTAAAAAGAAAAAAAAACTGGAGAAAAAAAACCAACCTAGAAACCTAGAAAGGAAAAGTTTTCTTTATGGATTTATTACTTAAAGTAGGAGAGGGGGAAAAATTTCCCTACTTCCCTACAAAAAATTCTATTTAAAGAGCATTTCAAATGTTCTATAAATTCTGTTGCTGACTATATTTACTCTCTCTCCTCACCATTACCTGATGCCTCATTCCTTACCTCATCTTCTCATTTTTCATCCATGAAAATTTTTTTCTTAATTTTGAAAGATCCATTCCCACTAAATACAGGGAACTGCTAAAACCTGCATTTCTTCAGCTTTTCTTACCTTTGCCTTGACAAAATGGAACACCTAGACATCCTTTCACTACTATCAAATTCATATGATAGTCCACAGGCCCACCTATGGACCTGAAGGTGGCCTTCTTGGTGCCATTACCATTTCTGATATCTCAGAGGGATGAGAATGAGGATATAAGGTGATAGTTAAACCTAAGTAAAATGATTTTGGTTAACTGTGACTTGTGAAATTCATATGAATGCAAGAAGCAACACAGGAACCTATTTAACATATAAAGGTCTGCTTGCCATCTGGGGGAGGGGCTAGAGGAAGGGAAGGGAAAAATCGGAACAGAAGTGAGTGCAAGGGATAATGCTGTAAAAAAATTACCCTGGCATGGGTTCTGTCAATAAAAAGTTAAAAAAAAAAAAAAAAAAAAAGAAGAAGAAGAAGCAACACAGGAAGATGAGTTGGGGGATGAGGCTTATAGTCTTGTTCCCATTATAGAAAATGCAATCTAGGGAAAGCCCAATACCCAATCTTAAACCACATTATCTACGTTTAGACAGACTCTAGCTCCTCCCCTTTAATCCAATAAGAAGGAAATGATTCTTAAGAATAAAAATATTCATTACTGGGTACAATTGCTTCTAAAGTATTTTTCAGTAGTAAGGAATTTTCTTAATGGCCTAGAAATGGGATTTTTGTACTGATACCTAGTCTCTCTTAGATTACTTAAAAGATTTTTCTCCTGTGTGGGATCTTTGATGTTTATCAAGACTTGAGCTCCAACTGAAGCATTTCCCACAGCAAGAACATTTAAAAGGTTTCTCTCCTGTGTGAACTCTCTGATGTCTCTTAAAGTTAGATCTCTGAATAAAACTTTTCCCACAGATAGAACATTTATATGGTTTTTCTCCTGTATGGGTTCTTCGATGATGGCGTAATCCAGAGAAATCACTAAAACCTTTGCCACAATAATCACATTTATAAGGTTTCTCCCCTGTGTGGATTCTTTGATGTTTCCTAAGGTCTGAGCTCCGACTAAAACTTTTTCCACAGGTGGAACACTGATAGCATCTCTCTCCAGTGTGAATTCTTCGGTGGATGACAAGTTGAGATTGCCGAGCAAAACTTTTTCCACAGTCTATGCATCTATCTGTAACATTATACTTCTGTCCAGCAAGGGTTCGTAACTGACCTTTCTGGCAGACTTCTTTCTTCTCCTCCCTCCATGGGGAATCTTGTTCCATTGGACTAGAAAAATGCTGACCTAGAGATTTCCCTAAATTCTTTTCCAGAGGAAGGCTTTTCCCTGCCCTTACTCTATCCTGAGGGTTCTCCTGGATAATCAGATCTTTTCTTACAGAGCTTCTTAGTTCTTCTTCAATGAATTCATTCAAGGAGGCCTGTGAAGGTACCTTTTCTGAAGCTTGCCAGAAAGAGATCTTTTGAGATTCCTGGCCCCTTGCAATTTTCAGGTGAAGATTCTCTTTGTCATTCTCCCTCCTGTCTCCTTAAAGAAGGAACATAATAACAACATGGATCACTCAAAAAACATAATAAGCCTGATTTTCTAAGTCATGTTAGGACTATCATGAGGAAAGTTCTATGTGGATTCAGTATTAAGTAGGAAAGCAAGGAGGTAAAGACATGTATATATGATTATTCTCCAAATATTAATTCTATGAAATGACTATTAAATTTACCAATGTGTTTGCTCTGTTAATAAATATGTACTAATTCAGATTTCAAAAGAAGCTGGGCTATCTAGCTCAATTAGATTCAAAGGAAACTTTTCTAGATTAGTATTTAAGGATAAATCAATATATATTACTCTGAAAACATGAAAAGAAATATTGAATAAAAAATATGAAAATAGGCAAAAAATAAAAATAGGCAACATGCAGGTTTAATACCAGCTAGATTTTAGAGAGAAAATATGGCCTATGTTCAGACCATATTGGTGTGAAGTATGTATGTCGGATACATAAAGTCCGGGTAGATATTTCCATCTGAAGCCGGATTTTGATACTTAATTTGTCATGCTAATTATTCTTTTATTATTTCATTATGATGGCATGTATCCCCAACATTTTATCCTTTGTATTATTTTATGCTTCTATATTAAGTAGAAGTGATCCTAAGTACATTTTGTTCTCATTTTTCCCCCTTAAAAAGGCATACGGGTTCATAGAAAACTAGACTTGAAAAAATATCTGAAGAAATGACTAAGTTATATTGCATAAAATCAGTCAAACTAATGATCAATTTTCCTTAAAATTCATTTTGCTAATAAAGAGCATTTCTCTAATAATAATCATCAGAGCAAGCAAAATCTTAAATTCTCAGAATTGCTAACAGAATTTTATGATAACTAACTTACTAGAAATCACATTCATAATCTGAAGAAATTTCAGAGGTAATACCTCTCTGTGCAAAGTAGAATGGAAAATGGGTAGAAAGTGTTTTGTACCCATGAAAAAGACATCACACACACACACACACACACACACACACACACACACACACATCACCACCCCCCCCCCCCAACTCTTTCACCTTTCAGGATCCTAAATTTCCATGTATACTTTTTTTTTGCTAAGTACTTCAGAAGTTTATGAAATATTTTAGACAGCTACAACATTTGAGGTAAATGAAAAGGAGTGAAGAGAGTTAAAAGCAAATTGTTTGTTGATGCCAATACTGCACTATAGTTTACAAAGCACTTAACTTATAATCCTGAGGTAAATAACACAAAAAGTTTTACTCCCATTTTAAGAGAAAGAAAACAAAGCTCAGAATGGTTAAGTGATTGTCTAGAATTATGTATCTACAAAATATTTTATTGTAAATTAAAAACTAGTCTCCTGACCAAAGTCCAATAATCTTTCCACAAAACCAAAAATTCAGCTACTTCTCAGTTCAATTTCTTTAGAATAGTTACCATGGATTGTTATGTCAAGAAAAAAAATAGCCATAAAAGATAACACTATAATGGAATTTTACCTATTTTTATTAGCTAGTTAGACCCTGTATTGTTGTTCTTAGAAAAATAAAATAAAAACACCAGAACAGTGTTGCATATAATATCAAAAAACAAAAAGTATTGTATGCCTTCTGATATTTTAAAACACACAAAGAATAACTCACATGCAATAGTAGTTTCTGAGCTTGGAGGTAGGGATTTCCCTAACTTAAAGATAAAAAAGCACACTCACAAAGCAGATTATTATCTAAAAAGCCAAATAAGAAAAACAAAAAACAAAAAATAGTTGTTCTCTTAAGTTTAATGAAAGTAGGGAATGAGGAGAGACAAAAATGACTAGGAAAAGTATGAGGTTTCACTCACCTATGCAAATGCTTTTTGCCATCTCTTCACTTGAACAGGAATGTGATCCATCAAGCTCTTCCCTTCCATCTACCAGATTAATTGGGTTTGGTTTAGAAATGGGAATTCCTAAGACAAGGAAGGACAAAGATGATTTTGGGTGTTGTAAGAGAGAAACGATGTCTTCAAATATTTGAAGGATTTTTATGTGTAGGGGGAGATAGTCCCATTCTGTTTGGTTACCTTGTGTAAGAAATAGGACCAATGGGAAATTAAGTAGATTTAGAAACAACTAATAAGGCTATGCGATAATTAACATTACCTTAGTAATTATTTACTGCTTCTGTCTGCCACTCAGTGCCCAGGCTCTGCCATAACTTTCCAGATGGCTGAGCTTCATGTCATCCTCCCTTGAGGGTGTAATATTTCTAAGAGAGCAGTGTTTCTTACTCCTCTCTACTTGGCTCACTTTACAACAAGTCACATTTGTCCCACCTGGGACAATCCCACCTCAGAACTGTGCTGTTCAAATTCTTACCTAGTGAAACCACCTTCCCATAATCCTCCAGCATAGCATCCCAGTAAAGCTCTTTCTGAGTCTGATTCAGGCATTGCCACTGCACCTAGAAATAAACATGTATGAAAGAGGGAAAAAGTAGTTTCTAAAGAGTAGCTCATATTTTTATATTGCCTTAATATTTCAAAAATGTTCTCAACACTGTGTGCTTTTTACTCACAATCACAATCAAAGTGAGTCTTTTTAATTCTAGGTAGAGCATGCTTTTTGTTACATGACCCAAATGAAAATACACAAAACTTGCCTCTGATTCAATACCTAAAACAATGAGGAAAACATATCCATCTATGATTGGCTCCTACTAGAAAATCTGGAGTTTACTTTTCAATTTTTTTTTTTAACTGCAACTATTTAGGACTTTATTTTCCTTTGTAGATAGTGAACTCCTAGAAAACCTACTGTTTCTCTACTATATTCTTTCTGACGCTCTCTAAAAGTCTATAATGCCTTCACTATCCCTGTTTTAAAGAGCAAGAACTTAACATTTGAAAACAGAATTGACATTATCTTGGAAAAGACAATCTTTTCAATGGGAAGATGAAAGCCACGTACTCCACACAAAATATTCCTGAGTTTACTTAGCTGCCTTTCTCCTACTTCTACTTCCAAGTTCAAATAATTTATGCTCCTGGATGGTAAAAAGTTTGAGGGTTTGTTAAAAGATTCCAGCCACTACTGAACTCTCAAAAACAATGTGAATCTGACTGAAGGCAATGTGGCATACCTCAAAGTATACTGGACTAAAGCCAAGTCCCTTAAACTCCAACACTTAACAAATGTTTGATCCTCCTTATTCAAGACTGACTACTCTGAGAATTTCTAAAATGAGTTTGGTTCTTTCTATTGACTACCTTAAAATTTTGGATATATATATATGCATTATAGAATTTTTTTTTATGGCTAAGACTCATTCTTAGGCTAAAATCTCAGACTCCTCAGGAAGAAGTTTACATGAGAGAAACTACATGAGAGGGAACACAAACAAATCATCCAGCGTCCTTCCATCACACTCCAGGTACCTACTCAAGCCACCTAGAGTTCCACAAGGGTTGTCTTACCCTAATCCTGGCCCCCTGCACACTATTACTCTACATAGCTGCCTACTGAACTGGGACAACTGCATCCAATAATGTATCTCTGTGGACCTACTTGAACTCATTCCACAACAATTAATATTTACATCACCATACCCACCCCACCTGAGTGATTCTGAAATCCCCAGTTCTCCCACTTTATTCCCATGTTCCTCAATCCAAAACCTTGCCCTACCACTCAAAAGTAACCCAACTCTTCCACTGCACTCTCTGAAATACCTACTCCACAGGTAATAAATTAGATTCCCTATTTTTCTTTCTAACTCTACTATCTTGTATTCACTGAGACCTAGCTCTTTGTTCCTTAGCTATCTTTTTCAGGATTGGTTGCACTTTCATTTGAAAAACTTTAAAAAAAAAAAAAAGTGAAAGCAGAACAACAGACATGCAAAGAAACAGCTACTGCTGCCAGATCAGAGACTTATCTTGAGACTTCAATGCTACAAGAAGAGACCTTTGCTCCATTCTGCCTATTTATCTGATCCCTACATGTTTGTTTTCCATCCATTTGTATTTGGATACTATCTTTCTGGCTTCAACTCCTACATATCATCTATCCCCTCCCATCTATGTCTACTTCTGGCCCTTTCATGTTTTTCCCCCTGCTCTCATTTCTTTTTCTCCAAATTCTACTTGTCCTTGAAAAATGTACCAGCCCTCTCCCTCCATTCCCATACAGTCACCTTTCTGCCTCTCTTCTTCCTTTGCTTTCCCATGTCTGTGGAGAAATTCACCTTACATAAAAATTGCAGAGTAGCCTACTTAGATAAAGTGATAAATATTTTTAATTGAACACACTATATGGGCATATCAAAAGAGTGAGTGGCAACTCCAAGATACTGTAAATCTGTCAGTGGAACAAATGAAGAGGACTCACCTCTTCCTTCATCCTTTAGTATTTCACACCACTAGCTTCCCCTCACAGAGCTGAGAATGGAAAGTGGCAGATTGTATTGATGTCACATCACTTTTCACTTCAAGAAAACTATTATCACGTGGTCCCCCTCCTTTCCACTTTATAAGTATTTGATGAAAGAGTATACTATTCAAGTTTCTTATAGCATCTTATTTACTGACTGCAGGAAAATTCAGGAACATAGATTTGGAGATTGGAATGAATTGGGAAACAAAACACATAAAATGTTAGACCAAACTCTAGAAAAAGTGTCAGATAATTAAATATGTTTCAATATAATCTTTTTTAAAAAATTAGAAACAAAATCGGGACAAGATTGTCTCTTTTTCACCTTCAATTGCAGAAATATTCAACACCTTGTTATGGAAGTCTGCTTTTGAAGAGATTTGTGGAAATAGCTCCATCTTGTGGGCTGTTTCTTGTATTACAATTGAAAGTCATTTTCATCAAAAGTACACTTGAATGACATTGTTGATGACTTTGTTGATCTTGAAAGCTATACCTGTGGACCTCTTTGCAGGTTTAATCATCTTGGGCTGATTTCTGGGAAGGTTTCAAGTATCAGTTGATTATATACTGTTATACCTCATCTCAAGATTGAATTTGAAGATTTCTCCACATGAGCTACACGGTTAGGAAGTTTTTGACCAAAGCATATAATTATAACCTGCATGTATGGAGTGAGCATCCATTTCAAAGAAGTCACAAGTACTTATATAAGTACTGAAGTATAAGTGGAGTTATTATATTTTTCAATAAACTGCTGGAATACTTCCCTATATGTTAATTCTATTTCTGAAAACTAAGTCCCACTATGAAATTTATCTATCTCATCAGATGTATTACAGTAAAAAAAAAAAAAAAAAGTCCTAATATGTGGTGTCAATGAAATATATTTCTTAAGGGAAGTTTATATCTTACCTAAATCTTTTATCTTCATAAGAACTTAGCACTTCTATATGATGGACCATAAAATTTAAAGCAGGAAAAGGGAAAAGGATCTCAGAGAACATCCACTTGAGAAGTTCTTAATCTAGGTCGATAAACTTTTTAAAAAATTATTTTATAACTAACTCAATATGATTCATTATTTCTATAATCCTAAATGTATGCATGAACATATATATGTGTGTATATACACACACACACATACATTATGCATGTATGTGTATTTATTTGTTTGTTTTTAGTGCATTCTGAGAAAAAGTCCAAAGACTTCACCACACTACCAGAGTCCATTGCACAAAACATTTAAGAACTCTTGACAGAGTGAAGGCCAAGAAAGATGACTTGACTCTAGTCATAAAAATAACAAATAAAAAAATTGGAATTTTGAACCGTGGTCCTTTTACTCTAAATTGAATGCATTTTTCTATTATGCCACACTGCTACTCAGGAACTTAGTAAATGTTTTAGTTGAAATGTTTTCTCCAATGTAATAAAAACACATCATATAAAATTATTAATCATAATAAAAATAATTTTTCCATATGTTGTTTCCATATGTTTTATTGCCATTATATATTATTATTTCCATATATGTTTTGCCCCATATATATTGTGATCCATAGGTAGAATTTCTCTGCATTTTTGCCTTTTACAAGTTTTAGAGATTTTGAATTTAATCAATCTATAATGATTACAATAATACTATTATAATAATAAAATTGCTATGTGTTAAGCACTCTTTTTAATTATTCTCACAATAACCCTGGGAGATTATTGCTATTATTATCCCATTTTGCAAATGAGGAAATTGAGATAAACAGAGGTTAAGTCTTGTACAGAGTTATACATCTAGTAATTGTCTGAGAAGGAATTTGAGTTCATCTTCTTGATCTAGTTAGGGATACAAAACAGTCTTTGTTTTGTCTTTGTCCAAAACAAAGAATTTAGATTAAAATCTAGTATGTGAATCAATATGGATGGGAGGAGCAAAGAAAGTAAATTTATAAATGACCCCATAGTTGTTAAGTTGGTTAGTTCCAAGAATTGTGGTAACCTCAACACAAAAAGGTTTAAATAAGTGATAGGTTTTGAGAGAAATAAAATGAGTGCCATTTATGACATTAGTTCAGGATATTTATAGAACATTGGAGAAGTTCAACAGGCAATAATGATATGACTAATCTCACAGAAGAACGGTGAATATATAGACATTATTTATATAGATATATATTGCATATATCTATATATCTCTATATATATAGTTATAGATATATAGATACTGAATGACAGTAACTGATCTGACAAAACTCACAGATGCTGATAAAATGACCAAAATGTATGTAGAAAACCAAAAGAGAGAACAGCACAGAAATACAGTAGATATTCATAGTTAGTGTACAAAAACCGAATTATGATCTAGGAGACAGAAAAAATTTGCAGAAAGATAGAACAAGAAATGAAAGAAAAGTAAGTGTCTCAGAGTACAAAGGAGAGAAAATCCAGAAGAAAAGGATAATTCAGTGTCAAAATCTAAAAAGAAATCATGCACAATGTGGACTAAGAAAAAGCCACTGAGACCTTTCATTTGATAGCTGTTTGAACCAAGGCTGACCACCTACTTCATATATACTACAAAAATTCATACCAGACTATATGACAATAACCTATTAAGTTACTTTTTACACTCCAAAACTGCAGAAAAAAAATGAACTAAAAGCCTGGAGGAAAAAGGAACAGAGCCTACTAGTTCAAATAAACAAATTCAGTCTCCCACTGCAACCACAAATGAGCCAAAAAAGTTTAACTTAACTTGCAAGTCTTTGTATCCTGAAGAAACAAGAACAGAGAGTCTTCCTGGAAAGACTCAAAGAAATAAGAAAATCCCAGGGTGGGGACCTTGTAGGCCACAAAAAAAAAAAAAAAATCAACCAAAAGAGTATAGCAGAACTCAGATCAGGTCGACCCCAGACCTAAGACTGAGGAAAATCCTCAAAGTTAGGTGATAGAATGAAGTGCAAAACTTGGAGGGAAAAATTTAACAATTTAACAAATCAAATACTGGAAAACACAGACATTATTCCAGCGTGACATTGGAGTAGCATTTGGTTTGGCATGTATGTCACAACAAACACCAGCAGTGGGCCTTAAAGGCACTACAAAAACAGTAGCAACAACTTCAGGATTTTTAATCCCTGAGACAGTTAAGGGAATAGGACAAGTCAGAAAGAGATTGTAGAAAATCCAGAGCTGGCACTAAACACAGGACCAGGCACTCCTTCGAAACCATTGCCCACATGTGGTCACAGTTCCAGGGCAGAATGGAATAGTTGCAGCTGCGTGAAGCAGAAGTTCTCGTTGAAGTTGCAGGGCAAAGAAAAGCACTAAGAGGCTCAGAAGTTTCAAGGGAGTAGAGGCTTTGTTGAGAATAAAGATAAAGATCAGAATGAAAACCAAGAGAGAGGTAATCGCAGAATAACACTAACCTGAAAGCACCAAAAACTTGCAGTCCCCAGAACAAGCTCTGAAAACTGCAGCATTGATCTTGGGATAGTGCCTGCCCAATTCTAGGTGAGTTCAAAACCAAGAAATGGGATGGGAATATTAGCAAACAAGATAAAAACCTGACCAAAAAAAGTTACTACATTGACAGGGAAGCTCAAGACACAAATTCAAAAAAAAGACAATGTCATGAAAACAGCAAGAAGCAAAGTATCAAAGGAGGGAAAAATATAGATTGGACACAAACCTAATAATTACTGGAATGGCTAAAAAGAGAAATATGAAAGAGAAAAGAAAAACAGGGAAAAGAAATGAGAGTGATGAAAAAAAATTATGAAAAGAAAATCAACAACTTAGTAAAAGAGGTACACAAAAAAATGAAGAAAATAACACCTTAAAAAATAGAATT
Organism: Antechinus flavipes; assembly: GCF_016432865.1. Classification (NCBI taxonomy): domain Eukaryota; kingdom Metazoa; phylum Chordata; class Mammalia; order Dasyuromorphia; family Dasyuridae; genus Antechinus; species Antechinus flavipes. The sequence continues at coordinate 176,449,833 of NC_067401.1, forward strand.
GGGAGGCAAAGCCAAGATGGCAGAGAAAAGTCAAGGTTATTTGAGTTCTCCCCAGTTTTCCTCAGAAACGACATTAAATCAAGCCACTAAATTGATTCTAGAGACAGAAGATTAAAAAAAAAAAAAAAAAAAAAGGAAAGAGTGAAATGATTTTCCACTTTAAAATAACTTAGAAGGACTTCAGGAAAGCTCTGTTTCACTTGGGTAAAAAGGGAACACAACACAGCAAAGATGACATCTGAGCAAGTCAGCCAATCAGCAACTGAGGCTAGTTAGTCCCTATTCAGCAGGCCAGTGGCATATAAAGCCAGCTGTAAGGCCTCCAATCCAATGCCACAGGCAAACTGCCAGCTTTGAACTCCCAGTACAATGAGTCTGACTGCAGCCAGGCCACCCCAGCCAAGTGAATAAATCTCCATCACCTGAGGCTACTGAGCAAAACAGCAGTGATCAGGCCCATGGCCCCCAATACAAGAAGTTTGGGATGATACATTCTCACCCCAGGAGCACAGCTCAACTTTAAGTCTTCAAATAGGCTAAAAACTGAAGGGAAAAAAAAAGGAGCCTTGACTATACAAAACTACTATGCTGACAGGGAAAACCATAACACAAAGTCAGAAGAGGATAATAATGTAAAGATTCCTACATGCAAAGCCTCAAAGGGAGATATTAATTGATCTCAAACCCAAAAAGTCTTGTGGGAAGAGCTCAACAAGGTTTTAAAAACCAAGTAAGAGAGGTAGAAAAAAATTGGGGAAAGAAAAGTTATGCAAGAGACAGTCAACAGCTGGAAAAAGAAAGGATAAAAATTAAGTGAAGAAAGCAATTCCTTACAAAGTACAACTGGTCAAACTGAGGGACAGGAAGAGGAAGAGAGTCCACTGAAGAAAACTCCTTAAAAAATAGAATTGGCCAAATGAAAAAGGAGGTACAAGAGCTAACTGAAGAAAAATAATTCACTAAAAATTAGATCTAGGCAAGTAGAAGCTAATGACTTCATGAGACATCAGGAATTGGTCAAACTAAATCAAAAAGAAAAAAATGTAAAATACCTTAACTGACCTGAAAAATAGATCTAGGAGAGATAATTTAAGACATACGAGTACCTGAAAGCCATGATCAAAAAAAAAAGAGCCTGGACAGCATCTTTCAAAAAATTATCAAGGAAAACTGTCCAGACATCCTAGAATAAGAGGGTAAAATAGTCATTGAAAGAATCTCCTGAAAAAGATCCCAAAATGAAAAATTCTAAGAAATATTATAGTCAAATTTCAAAAATACCAGATCAAGAAGAAAACACCCAGAAGGAAAACAATTCAAATCTCAAGAAGTGACAGTCAGAGTACACAAGATATAGCAGCTAAATATTAAATATTAAAGGGTCAGGGGGTTTACATATCATACTAGAAGCCAGAAGAGCTTGGATTACAATCAAGAATCAACTATGCAGCAAAACTGAACATAATTTTTCTGGGGAAAAGATGAATATTCAATGAAACAGGGAACTTTCAAATTTTCCTGATGAAATGAACAGAGATGAATACAAAATTAAATCTTCAAATACAAGATTCAAGAGAACCATAAACAGAAAAAGTAAACAGGAAAAAAAAAAAAAGAAAAACATCATTCAATGAAGTTAAACTGTTTCCACTGGGACAATAATATAATATTGGTAGAGTTGTGCACTGAAACACTGTGAAGAGCAATATGCCCAAAGGACTATCAAACTATAGATAACCCTTTGATCCAGCAGTGTCTCTATTGGGTCTATATCCCAAAGAGATTATAAAAAAAAGGGGAAAAGGAGTAGCAAGGTGTTGAAATCCTTACAAAGTCTTAAGTTGTTATTTAGCATGGTTCAGTATGATTGATTTAATCCTACAAGGAGATGTTGTGGGCCAGAACTTGAAACAAGGTACTAAGTGGAATTGAGGAGACAATGTTTAAATCTAGTTTAGAATTGATTTAATCCTACAACAAATAATGGTTTCCCAGTGATATAATGATTGGTGTGTATTCAGTGTACAGCATATAAGCAAGAAGCTCTCAGGGGGAAAGAGCACTCTGGGAGATTGAGAGCCAGGAGTGAGTGGAAGCAACAGTTGTGAAGATTCAGAACCAAGACTCAGAGGGAGCTGGAGGCGACAAAGGACAAGCTGCAAGAGCTCTTGGAACCAAGGAGGGAGACAGGCCTCTAAGAAAGCTAAGAAAGCTTTCTAAAGGAAAGAGATAAGACTTGGAAGGAGAAAATAAACATTTGGATTTTATGAGCTGGCTGCATTTGAGGTGAATATTACTCTGAACTGAAACTAAGGCTGTCTCCAGAAAACCTCCCCAAGAAACCTGCTCCACAGAGAACCATCCTATGTTTTAGAAAAGAAAAAGAACACTACAGCAAGGAACCGGAAACTGAGTAACTGACCATCAGTTGGGGAATGGTTGAATAAGTTATGGTATACAAATGTTATGGAATATTATTGTTCTATAAGAAACAATCAGCAGGATGATTTCAGAAAGGCCTGGAGAGACTTACATGAACATTTAAGCTAAATTAAATAAAACATTGTATACAGCAAGAATAAGATTCATTCTGGTGGACAGGACTCTTTTTAACAATGAGGTGATTCAGGCCAATTCTAAAAGACCTATTAAGAGATGGAGAGAGCCATCTGTATCCAGAAAGAACTATAGAGACTGAATGTGGATCACAATAGTATTTTCATCTTTTTATTGTTGTTTGCTTGCTGTTTGTTTTCTTTTGATCTGATTTTTCTTGTACAGCATGATAAATGTGAAAATATGTATAGAATTGCACATGTTTAACATATATTGGATTACTTGCTGTCTGGGGGAAGAATGGGGGTAAGGGAGGGAAAAATTTTAAACACAAGGTTTTTGCAAGGGTGAATGTTGAAAACTATCTTTGCATATATTTTGAAAATAAAAAGCTATTATTTAAAAAAAAAAAAAAAAAAAAAAAGCTTAAACTACTTCCATTCCTATACAGGAAGATGGTACTTGTAACTCCTGAATACTGTATCTCTCTTGCAGTCACAAGGGGTATGCATAGACACAGGGTATGGGTATAATCATCATTGGTGTAATATTTTTTAAAATTAAGGAATAGGGGGAAAAGTTTACTTAATAGCATGTTCATTTGTATTAGTAATTTCCATGAAAGCAATTCAGGAAGAAGGATTAGACCAAGTTATAATCTTGGTCTACAGACCAAAGATTATCTTCATCCCTCTCTAAGCTGCACTATTGACTCATCTCAAAGGAGCTCCTCTATCATGCCTCTCCCTACTTTCTCCAACCTGCTCCCACTATCAGTTGTCTTTTATGTGTTATATACCCCCAGCAGATTGTAAACTCCCTGATAGCAGGAACTACTTTCTACTTCTATTTGAATTTCCACCTAGCTTAAAAAGGGGGGAAGGAGAATAGGGTAAATTACATCCCATCAGGTGCAAAAGATCTATTACAATAGAGTGGGTAAAAGGGACAGGGGTAAGCATTGTTTGAACCTTACTCATCAGATTTGGCTCAAAAGGAGAATAACATACAGTTGGGTTTAGAAAGTAGAAAGGAAAAGGGGAAAGAAAAAGTGGAAGGGCACTGACAGAAGGGAGGGAACATTAAGGGAGGTCAATCAGAAGCAAAACACCAGTGAGGAGGGACAAGATGAAAGAAGAGAGAAAAGTATAAATGGGGTGGGGAGCAGGCAATAGGATGGAGGGAAAGACACAGAGATATAGAGTAAAGAAAAAAAGGCTGGAGCAGAATCTATTAAAATTAAAAATTATATTCATGATCAATTTACATTAAACTTTTTTGAAGTATATTTACTGTGTTAAGAATATACTCAAGTGCTATATTTATTAGCAACTACTTATAATGATGGGATTCTGACTGTTGCCCCCAATCCCAAGCTTCACAGAAATCATTAATCATGAATCTTATTAGAACAACAAACATGTCAACACATTTTGTAATTATATTATGAGATTACCGTGTGATGGTTACCACAAAACATAGAAATCAGCTAATAAGAAAGTAGCTCCACAGGATACAGAATAGGACACTAGACCACAAACCTCAATAAATCTTTCCCCCAACATGGCACCTGGGCAGTTCCTCCTTTCTTCTATAACCTCAAAATGTACCTATCTTGGGAAGAATTGAGCAATATTTATTCGATAAAAATCCTTGTCTTGCTTAACTGGATTGCTGACTCCTTCAGAAAGCTTGGCCTGCCAACTAAGTGTGTAAGTCTTATTAAAATACTTTTGCTGGATTGGAAACAGTCTAAGCCTGAATTCTTTCAGAGGGGACACACACCACACAACACTTGAGATCTTTTAATACTTAAATTTTCTTATATGTCTTCATAGCTCCTTTATCTAATATCATACTCATTTGTATTAGAAAATAATTTCCATGAAAGAAATTTAGGAAGGAGGATCAGACCAAAGTTATCTTCATCCCTCTCTAAGCTGCACTGTTGACTCATCTCAAAGGACCTTCTATATCATACCTCTTCCTACTTTCTCCAACCTGCCCCTGCTATCCCCCAGCAAATTGTAAAGTCCCTGACAGCAGGAACTATTTTTTATTTCTATGTGACTTCCTACCTAGCTTACCATAGTGCCTGGCACATATAAGTTCTTAATAACTTCTTATTGATTAACTACTTTTTTGTGTATCTTTATATTCCAAATACCTAAATCGGTACCTAGAACAAAACAAGATGATTAAATTAAGAGTCAAGTTTAAATTGTCAAAGCCTGGTCCAGTGAGAAGCAAACCAGCACTCACCTGAGAACTAGATAAATGAAATGAAGCTGTCTCATTCTTGTCTCTAGTATGCCTTTCTTCAGGAAAAGTAGAAAGCTGGGAAATTGGCAAACCTAGGGCAGGAGATATGAGCTGTTAAAACACTAGATTTCTTCCAGCTTTCATCTTACTAGAGCTACACTCAAACACACAAAATTCTACCACCTTATATCAGGGAATTCTGAGAAACAATCGCAAAAACAGATCTGATGTTTATTCCTCCATCTATTTCTAATCAGACATTCTTATCTCTCACCTCAAAAAAAAAAAAAAAAAAAAAGTCCCCTTAAAGTACATTAACTTTCCCTCTCCATCACTATCTTTTCTCTGGCCTTGTTGGTACAACTAAAGCAAAATGAATTTGTGAAACTCAAGCCATTTCAGGCTACTAGCAAAACATTATGAAAATCCCCAAACCAAAGTGGCTAGTCAAAAACTACCTTGTTATACTATTGCTCCCTAACCCCAGAAGGACAGTGAGAGCAACTCCTGCTGTGCTCACTTCCTACTCAACGATTGAAATCACTTACATTAATTTTCAACTCATTAACCACTGTCATGGACCCATTGTCCAAATCCCCCGGACTCCCCCACCAAGCCTTCTCTCATAAGGAAGCAATTGCTCCTCACCAAACTCCAGTGAATTTTCAGACTCTTCTTTGATGCTGTGGTTCAGATGCTCCTCCTGTGCTGAGAGTGAATTCTGTGCGCCTTCCTTCTGAAGCATTGTCTTAGCATGAGGCTCCACAGAGACACCTGATGATTCCATTTCCTCTGAAAGAACTTCCTGTCCAAGCACTTGGACTTTGATCTATGAATCACCCAAGCCCAATCCCCATGATCCTCATGATTAGATGTGAGATGAGCCAATACTGGGGTTAAGGATTGGGAATGCGGATAGACATTTCTAAATCAGATTACAAGCTTTGGATCTATATAAAAATGTGCTCAAAACTGCTACTTTTTAAGGACTATCTTTAATTTTTTAATTAAAATTCCATAGTGTCATCTTGCAAAATGGACAGACAAAAAAGATGATAAAATTCAATTTTAGTGGGGTTGTGGGAAAACAAAGGAATCAAATTAAATGTCCTGAATTTAAGTTCTTAGGAGTGATTAAATAATCATATAGATAGGTGGGAAACTAAGAGAAAAATTTAGATTATTTAAAAAAAAACTTTTAGTAAGCTACCTTGGCAAAGAATGAAAAAACAAAAAACAAAATCAACTCACTAGTGTTTTAATTAATTGCTGATAGAACCATGAAGTAGTCCAACAATTTTGGAAAATAATTTTGGAATCAAGAAAAATTATCCCACTATTCAGTTTATTCCATAAGAGTAAATACAAATACAAAAAAAATTCATAGAATCACTATTTGTAACAGCAAAAAGTCAGAAACAAAATCCGTGTCTAACAAATAGGGGATGTTTGAATAAATTGTGGTATATAACTATAATGGAATATTATTGTATCATAACAACAAATATGAAGAACACAAAGAAACTTAGGAGGATTTTAAACTTTCAAGTAAAGAGTTAAAAGAAAAAGGGGGCAACTAGATGGCACAATGGCTAAAACACTAGGCTTAGAGACAGGAAGACTTGAGTTCAAATCTAGCCTTAGACATTTATTAACTATATGACCTCAGCCAAGTCACTTAACTTTGTTTGCTTCCTCATCTGTAAAGTGAGCTGGAGAAGGAATTGGCAAACTACTCCAGTATTTCTATCAAGAAGTCCACAAAAAGTAAGGCACGACTGAAAAAATAACTAAATAACAAAATGAAGAAAGTAGTAACATAACGAGCAAAATAATTTGACCATAAGACTCCAACCCCAGTCTTTCACTCAAGCCCTAGTAAAACATCTCCAATTGTCTATCAGATGTTTCAAAACAGAACATGCTCTTCCTGCCCCATTCCTCCCAATTCTGAATTTCCCTAATACCTTGAAAGGTACCTTCCCACCTAACATAATTTAATCTAACAAATAAAAACAATTTACAAGATGACCACAAGAATCCAACTCTAAAGCTTTCTCTCAATGTCTTTCTTTAATTTATTTAAAAGCTCATTTTAAAAAGAAGAATTCTTCCTTAATGTTCTATCCTAAAACAATCCTTAGTAAGCACTCTCACTACCAAACAGATTAGAATTTCCTTTACTTACCCAATGCCACAATCTCCCAGGGTCTTTCTGTAAGCCCTCTACCAGGGTCACTGCTTCTTCTCCACTTTCTGGACACTGCTTTCGCACCCAAGTCTGTATCTCTCCAGGTAAGATGGTTAGGAACTGTTCCAGCATCAGCATTTCCAATATCTGCTCCTTTGAGTGAATCTCTGGCCTAAGCCACCCAAAGCAGAGTTTCCTGAGTTGTCTCATAGTCTCATGGGGCCCAGACATCATCTGGTAGTGAAATTGCCTGAAGTGTTGTCGAGCTGTCTCAGGGTTGTCCCCTCTCAGAGGAAAATCATGTCCAGAAAAAGAATCCTCCTCAAGCTTCATCAATGGTGTTGTTGGGATAGGGGATCCCAAGGTTATAGGCATCATATAATTTAAAATACTACTTCACCCTTGAAAATGGAAGTGAAGAGCTGAGATTTTTGAGCTCAAATTTTTCTCCCTCTGAACAATTTTAGAGCTTTTCAAAAGGAAACCTGAAGGAAAAGAAACCCAAAAAACTGTCAAGAATGATAAATAAATAATGGAATGTACAACCTCCTGCACTATCCAAAGATCTCTACATCGAATAGGTTAATCTACAGATTTCTAAAATAATGTAAACCTCTTTTTTGAGAGAACAATTCAAACTAGCCATCAATAAGGGATTATAAACCCACATCAAAAGAGCCCTAGATTTCGTAGACAAAAGTTTGAGATTGCAAAATGGAAAATGATAAGAATGAAAATAAAATCAATTACATTAGTCAGTTATAGAAGTAATCTATCCTAACAGATTTATGAGTACTTGATGAGATGAGGATGTGTCTCAAACACAATTAAGAGACTGAAGTTGTTGGTAAAATTTTTATCAAGTAACTAAGAGTACCTATCAAAACTTTCCAAAAAAGATATCAAGTTAAAATTCAGTAAATCACACTTCCTTTAACATCTACAAAACATTTTTCTCTTTACATTATCTACAAAGTATTTCTTTTCTATCCCTGTGAGACAAATAATGCAAGTATTATTGGTTTTTACCTTACAGACTAAGAAACTGAAATTCTAAGAACTGAAGTGATTTGCTCTTGGTGACAAAAGTCAATATTAAAAGTTTCTGAGGCAGAATTCAGGGTCTAGGCCTCAGATTTAATACTCAATTTTTTGTATGACAATTTACTTTAAAGAAGGTGACACCATGGATAGATCATTGGACCTGGAATCATTAAGTCCTAAATTCAAATCCAGTTTCACACACTTATTAAATATATAATTTAGCTTCTGCTTCCGTCAGTTCCTCAGCTGTAAGATGGGGCTAATCTACCTCCCAGGATTGTTGTGAGGCTCAAAAAAAAAAAAAAAAAAAAAAAAAAAAAAGTAAGTATTTTTACTTAAATGTAGCATATGGGAGGTACTAAATAAACTTGTTTCCTTCCTCTGTAAAGTAACATGCCAAAGGTACTGTTATTATAAAGGAAAGAAGGTAATTTATGTGAGGCCTATGAAATGTCTAACAAAGCCTAACAGAGGTTTCAACCTCTAAACTGTCCAAGGGAAGAATATGCTATGATTCTAAGTAACAGATACTCATATGTTGAGTAGAAATATTCCTAGAGTGATGAAAGGCAATTCAAAGGGGGGAAAAAAGTGATTTTTCTAGGGATATTTTCATAATATCACTTTTTTTTCTTTTAATGTAACAGGGATTTTGCTAACTAATTTTGTCTTCCAAGACTACTTATCCATTGTGTGGATCTATTTATTCTATACAACTGATTGACATGAGTTTCAGTTTAAATTCTTCAAACAGTTGGTAAGATCTCACATACTTGTGAACTCCAATGAGTAAAGGTGTGAACATAAGCATTGTATCAATTAGTTCTACTTAGTACTTTGTTTCAGGTTCTGGCCCAAAACATCTTCGTGTAAGATCAGATCAATAATCTATCAACTCTAATGAGTTAGCAGTTTGTAGAGATTCCAACATCTCCCCCTTTCTTTTGTTTTAGAACATAGGGTGGTCATGACCTCCCTGACTTCTCAAGGAGGTGAGAACCCCCCAAAAAAGGTGATCATGCCTTCCCTGACACCTCAGGAAGGGAGATGAAAACACCAAAAGAAATAGGAAGTCAAATCAGATTAGCGGGTTTCTGAAGGGACTCACTTGAAACAGGTACACATAAATCCATCAATATGGGCCAGAACTTGAAACAGATCTACATGGTAAAAATAAATCCATCAATATGGGAGGCATTACACATAATTTACGTAAGCACATTGCAATATAACACAGGCTAGTAGTAATGTAACAAATAACATGAATCAACATGAAAATTTAAGTACTGCAATAGTCTCATCAACAATTTTTCATCTCAAGAAATCCAATAATTCTTGCAATTACATAAAATACATAAGCACATAGCAATATAACACAGGCTAGTAGTAATGTAACAAATAACATGAATCAACCTGAGAATTTATACATGTCCATAAGTCCTAGAAATAGTCCAAAAGGAATCCACTGTCCATTAGTTCATGTGCCAGGAATCCAATAGTTCCTGTAAGTTCATCTCAAGGAATCCAATGATTCTTGCTGGTTTTTCAAGAACTGAAACAGTCTCATCTTGTGTTAGGAAATCCAATGATTCCTGAAGATTTTAAAAGTCCTTCTAACAGTCTCATTGTCAGCCATGCTCTTTCAGTATCAGATGCTTCTTAACTCTCCTTTGTTTTGAACTTTTTCTCTTTTTCTATTTCATCTCAGGAAATCCAATGATTGTTGCTGGTTTTTCAGGAACTGAAAACTGAAGATTTTAAAGTTCTTCTGACAGTCTCATTGTCAGCCATCTGATTCCTTCTCCACCTGTGGAAATATAAGCAGACCCTCTTCCCCAAGAAATTAACCTATCTAATTCCCTTCTATTTACCACTTTTGGGATTTCTCCTCATCATCTGTTAATTACATTGGAGTTGTTTGCACTGGATACTGCCCAGTTGGGTTAAAAAATCATATTCTCCCCAACTGTAATCCTGATTGCTTTTCTGTTGGTTGATGACATCAGAGTCCTGAATTTCTAAAGTCTCTCTGGGTGTAACCTCAGCTGCTATCATGCCACACCTATCTTTTGATTGATACTTTGGAGCTGGGTCCTGCCTCTCATTTCTCTGAGTCAGTCTACATTTAGAGGCCCAGTAAAAGCCTCGGTTACATTTTGGACATGGGTTTGGGGTTTTATTATCTCACCCTGTCTTCTCATTGTATCTCTGTATCTACATTGGGCTCTTAAATGTCTAACTTTTCCACACTGAAAACATCGACGAATTTCTCTAAAATTCCTTTGCCAAGAAGGACCCTGTCTTTCCATTTTCACCATAGTTTGGGTATAATAAGCATTTGTGCCCACTGTGGCACAGTGTCTTATGATCTCCTCTAAAGGAGCATCTTTGTCTAGCCCCCATATAATTCTTTTGCAAATCTCATTGGCATTTTCCTTAGCCAAATGTCTAGTCATTATTTCTGTTGCTGCATTGTCTCCAATGGTTCTTATTACAGCTGTTTGCAAACGTCCCACAAAATCTGCAAAAGATTCATTAGGACCTTGCTCTATTTTTGTGAAAGCTTTACTTCCATCTTGCTGTCCAGGGAGTGAATTCCAAGCTTTTATTGCAGCCTTAGAAATTTGCTCATACACTGTTATGGGATAATAAATCTGTTCTGAACTTTCTCTATACTGACCTTCACCAGCTAGTTGGTCAAAAGTGATTTGTCCAATAGTTCCTGTTTGTCTATTGCGTTGGGCTTGAATCCTACAAAATTCATGAAACTCCGAAAGCCACAATAAATTTTGTCCCAGTTCTAGACATGTCTTAGCTATGGATTTCCAGTCATTCAGTGTAAAGATTTCATAAGACAAATTATCTAGTAACATCTTCACATAAGATGATGTAGCCCCATAAAGAGTGCAACCCTTTTTCAAATCTTTAATTTTTTCCAAATTAAAAGGAGTGTACCTTCTCCCTTTTTGACCTGAAGAGGCAAGCTTTTCAATCACAGGATATGCATTTATAAAATCAGATATATCTTCTCCTTCATTTTTTGCTTTAATTAATGCCTCTTCTAATCTTGTCATATTCTGCTTTACGGGAGAAGCTGACTGTGTTTCTGTCTCTCTTCCTCCCCCTTCTTCTACCCATGAAGGGTTAATTGAGGGGAGAGGGTCATGAGATGTGGAATGATCTAATTCCTCCTGCTGCCAAGTATCACACTCAGAATTGTAATTAACTCCATTCTCATCTGATTCGTCCTCCTTTTTACCTAGTAAAGTTGGCACTTCTTCCTCCTGCACTTTTTTTTTTCTTCATTCTAACACTTAAATAACTTCTTATAGTCAATTGTATTAAATTGTATGTATTAAGTATATCTTTGGAAATTGAGTTAAGTCCATTTTTATTATAGAATTGACAAAGATCCTCTCCTACTAATTGCCATTCATCTAGATCCAATTCCTTTTCCAGAAAGAAACAAGAATATATGTGCTTTACAATTTGTAAAAGTTCAGTGATCTGCTGTAAAATTATAATTAAACCTTGGCTTTCCATAACTTTGACAATGCTCTCTAAATATTTTCCTTGAACAGAAACAGGATGTTTTCTAAATATCTGTCCCATCTTAGCTTAGAAATTCTACTTTAACTCTTTTAACACAATTTCTTTGTTGCAGTCACTCTAATTTCTGGGTTGAGGAGACTTTTCCACTGGATCAGGATCAGAGGCTTTTCCACTTAAATCAGGATCAGAGCTTTTCCACTAAAATCAGTCCCACATTCAGGGCGCCAAAATGTGGGAGTTCTTGTTCTTCTTTAAAATAATATAAGAAGATGGTTCTCTCTGGGGAAAGCAGGTTTCTCAAGGGAAGTTTTCTGGAGGCAGTCTTAGTTGCAGTTGAAAGTAATAATCACCCAAAATGCAGCCAGCTGGTAAAAATACCTTACGTTTATTTTCTCCTTCAAAAGTAGCCTGGTTAGTTGAGGCCTATCTCTCTGCTTGGTTCCAAGAGCTCTTACAGATTGTCCTTTGCTTCTGCCTCTACTTTCTTCAGTCTCCAATCCAGCTCCACTTTTCATGTAATTCCGCTGAAATCTGACCGAGGGCTTCTGTCTTTCTCTTATATAGGAGAAGAGAGGAATTGTGGGATATGAGAGGGGGGGGGGGGATTATGGCTTTTCTTCTGTAGTGCTCTCTGGCCCTAAGAGCTTCAAGGGAGGTGTGAATTCACAAAGTTACACAGTTAACTTTGTGAATCTCCCATACTTGTGAACTCCAATGAATAAAGGTATGAACACAAGCATTGTTTCAATTAGTTCTACTTAGTACCTTGTTTCAGGTTCTGGCCCAAAACATTTTCTTGTAAGATCAGATCAATAATCTATCAACTCTAATGAGTTAGCAGTTTGTAAAGATTCCAACAGTAAGATGCCTATCTTGAGCAAGGCAGCATTGAAATAACAACTAAAGATTCAAAGAAAAAGGAAAAAAAGAGTGTCCAGTCTTCTAGGGGGTTCAATTATAAGCTAATAGTAATCCTAGGTTTATCTTTCATTTTAATTAATGCATTGAAATGTTTTGGCTAAATCTGGAATTGTGCCCCAAAAATTATCAAATTGTGCATACCCTTTGATCCAGCAGTGTTTCTATTGGGCTTATATCCCAAAGAAATACTAAAGAAGGGAAAGGGACCTGTATATGCCAAAATGTTTGTAGCAGCCCTATTTGTAGTGGCTAGAAACTGGAAAATGAATGGATGCCCATCAATTGGAGAATGGCTGGGTAAATTGTGGTATATGAATGTTATGGAATATTATTGTTCTGTAAGAAATGACCAGCAGGATGAATACAGAGAGGACTGGCGAGACTTACATGAACTGATGCTAAGTGAAATGAGCAGAACCAGGAGATCATTATACACTTCGACAACAATATTGTATGAGGACATATTTTGATGGAAGTGGATTTCTTTGACAAAGAGACCTAACTGAGTTTCAATTGATAAATGATGGACAAAAGCAGCTACACCCAAAGAAAGAACACTGGGAAACGAATGTGAACTATCTGCATTTTTGTTTTTCTTCCCAGGTTATTTATACCTTCTGAATCTAGGATATACTGCAACATATCCAACATATAAAGGACTGCTTGCCATCTAGGGGAGGGGGTGGAGGGAGGGGAAAAAAAATTGGAACAGAAACGAGTGCAAAGGATAATGTTGTAAAAAAAATTACCCTGGCATGGATTCTGTCAATATAAAGTAATTATTAAATAAAAATTAAAAAAAAGAAAAAAAAAAGAAATGTTTTGGCTAAAACAGTTTGTTTCAAGAAAAAATAAACTCACAATCAACTAATATTGGACTTTGAAGGATTTAAACATCCTAATAATCTCTCTCCATCAATGGACCTCTCTCTAGCCAATAAAAATATCTGGACTCATTCCTCAATATTGTAGTTAGCATACTCTTATCCTGTTATATTCTCTTACCTCAGTGATTCTGAATCCCTGGCTATCACTATTCCCTAATCTTAAGGGCCTGCATCCTTATTCCCATCTCCCTCAACAATACCATTCAAATGTCCCATTCAAAAATCTACCTGCCCCTTCCACTTCTTCATAGTTAACTGTAATGTCCAGACTAGTTCTCTAGAGGATCTCTGGATGAGCCTTGGTCTTAAGTGGAGGAATGATGAAGGCAGGAGAGCTACCAGGAGGATCTCTGTTTCTGTTTCGATCTTCTATGCCTCCTCTGTGTCTGAGTCTCTCATCTTGGTGTCCCCAGACCGGGTTTGACGTCTCATCTCCAGTCCTCTCAGCCTTTAAATACCTCAATCTGATACATCACACTAAGTATATGTGAACTATAGAATATGTGAACTATAGAAGTATTATCTCATCAATCACACTGAGTAAGCACCCATAAGTATCCTTGTTTTAAGTAGAACACAGGTGGTTTACACTCTCCTTCCAGGGAGGTGTGAAATTCCATAGGGAAAATGAGGAGCCAAACCAGATATTTGTAGCAGGTTTCCTCTGGACTGAAGGGTCTTATACCTCACGCAGAGTTCCCCCATTATCTGCGACCCTCTACAGTTAAGAGATTTGCTCATAAATCTTTCCTACTTTCAAATCATATGACCAACATGGAGGACTAAACATTTAAAAAAAAAATTCTGATTCTTTGAGATCTATCAAACCTGTTCAAAACAGAAATTATGCCTCTAGGATCTTCTGCTTGCCTTGATATCTGGCCTCTGCCCACCTTTCTGGGATCTTCTTTATTATTCTACTTTCTGTGTCAAACCAGTCAAATTTAACCTTTTGCTGTTCCTCTTCATCTTCCACTCCATCTAACTGAATCCTTCCTTTCTTCAAGACTAAGCAAAAAATAGCAACATCTAAATGAAGCCTTCCCTGATTCTTGCAATTCCCCTTTCTCCCTAACTAGTTAATATGTATTTCTTATGTACTTAAATTAGAACATGTTGTCTTATCCTCAGAGAATGTGAGCTTTATGAGAACAGGGACTATTTCATTTGTCTTTCTTTTCCCAGAACTTAGCACATTGATTAACGTAGTAGACACTTAATAATAAATGCTTAATATATTGACTAAAAGATCTAGTGCTTGAAGGATCCTTTAAGGCCATCTATTCCCATTCCCATTTTACATATAAGTAAACTAAGAAAACATTATGTAGCTTGCCTAAAATTCAAAAGTAATAAGCCCCTGCGTTGGGAATTGAATCCAAGTTCTCTAAAATCAGTCATTGTTTAACACTATATTTACTCAAGGTCATAAAGTGCTGAATGAAATACAGTACTGGTCTCTCTCCTGAACTCCAGTTCCACATAATCAAGTAACTTGTGGCCATTTCAAATTCAAGATACCCCAAACAGAATTCATTATCTTTCCTTCAAATTCTCTAGGAAAGAATTTGTCTATTACTGCCCCAACTTAAACAGTGAGAAGAACTACAATTCTCCCAATTATCCAGGTTTGCAACCTTAGTAGTTTCCTCAATTCCCTAATCTCATTCATTACACTATTCAAGACAATGCAAAGGAACCCAAACCAAATCTTGTCACTTCTATCTCCACAAGTCCACTATATCACCTTCTTTCAATTAACACCGACACCTCAATACCTCTCATTTGGACTAGTGCAATGATCTTCTAACTGATATCCCTATCTACTCTAATCTATCCTCTCCACACAGCTATCAAAGAGATTTTCCAAAAGCTCAAATCTGGACTCCAATCCTCTCCGAACCTCTTAATCAACTTTCAGTGGCTTCCTGTTAGCTCCAGGATGGATACAATTAAACTTTAAATTACACTAAGACTTTTGGGGCACTGTATATAACATTGTATAACTGCCTGTAGCATTTCACGACCTATCCTTTTATTAGCTTCCAATTTCTTAAACTGTAATCCTCTATGTGCACTCTACGATCCAATCTCACTTCCTCCAAACTCTGGCTCCTTTTAAGATTCGGCTCAAATCCCATCCCAGCTTCTCATCTATGGTTAACTTCCACCGATTCAATCTTATGAGCACGTGTTATTTCCCCTATTAAAAGGTGAGCATCTCCGAGAGAGAATTCATAATTTTGTCTTTTTGTATGCCCAGCACTTAGCACAGTATCTGACACAGAGTAAATGCTTAATAAATGCTTGTTGACCGAGGAGCAGAACTGAAGCTATAATTTAGGCTGAATATTTTTTCATTATATCATTCAAACTCCCCTGAGGTTCGTTTCAACATGGTCAAGTGGGTACCGGTAAGCGTTAAATTAAACCTATGAGCAAGCATAAAAGCAGTGGGACTAAGCCTTTCAGCTTTATTCCCATAACTCTGACGCAAAATCATCCCTTCCTCCAGCAACCCAAAACCCTGGAGATCAAGGTTCTCAAGCTGCTAGCAGTCCGCATCTTCCTTCCTTACCTTCATCTCCAATCCCCATCTATCTGTCCATCTCGCCACACAAACCAAGAGGGGCTGGGGAAGTGGGGGAGGAGGGAAGGGAGAGGGGACGCAGTAAAGGATTAGGGTTGGAGGATGGAGGGATTATAACTCAGTTGAGCTCTCTCTGCTTCTGAAGCGGAAGAAAAAGAAATGACACATAAGCTTAAGCCCTGCGTGTATGGAGCGATTGAAGATTGTATATCCTGGGGTCCTACCTGGATTCTCCCGGTTGGGGCTCAAAATCCAAGGTTCTTCACACGCCGAAAGAAATCCAAACGCTTACTTCCGGTCAAGGAGTCCAGATTGCGCGCGCACCTCTAGCCTAGTGGCAGGATCACTAAGGGGTGGAGTCTTCCTGAGGAGAGGTGGGATTGGGGTGTGGGCTCCGAGTATCATCCGCAGGAGGTGGAGTCATCTTGAAGGCTTAACAGGTGACGTAATCTATCTCAGCCTTCCCCATCTGCAAGTTTTACAGGTTGCACTAATTGGCTTTCCTTCCTTCCAGCCCTGGAAGGGTTCTGTATCCCACCTTTAGCCAACTCACAATCAAAAAAGGAAATAAGAACATTAAGAGAACTATAATACAAAATAGGAAGTTAAAAATACATTAGAAATTGGAGAATGGTTGAACAAACAGTGGTATATGAATGTGAAAGAATTGCATTTTGAGGTAAGAAATGAGTAAGAATCAGGTTTCAAAGAAATTTGGAAAGACTCAGATGAACTGACCCAGAGCAAAGTGAGAAGAACCAAAATAATAATTTATACAATAGCAACAATATTATAAAGACAAACAACTTAAAAAGACTTGAGATAAGAACTATACATTATACATAAGATATATGTATGGATATACATACACATATATATATATACACATATTTTGGACATGGCCAATGTGGGCATTTATTTTGCTTGAAGACATATTTTGTAACAGTTTTATTTTCCTTGCTTTCTCAGTGAGGGATGGGAGAGAAGGAAAATGTGAAATAGGAAGAATAAAAAACTCAAAATAATATAAAATTGATTTTTCTTAAGTGTTGTTCATTTCGTGGCCATGACCCCACATTATCTATGGGTTTTCTTGGCAAAGATACCAGTTTGCTATTTCTTTCTCCAGGAGATTAAGGCAATGGTTAAAACTTGCTCAGAGTCACACAATTAATAAGTGTGTGAGGCTGAATTTAAACTCGGGTCCTCCTGTCTCCAGGGCCAGTGCGCTACCATTCTATCACTGAGCAGCTATCTAGCTGCCTTAAGTACATTAGTGTGGTACAAATAAAAGTGTTCTTGAGGAAATGGGATGGTTTTGAACTATAAATAGAACTGTCATTATTAATTGCATCAAGATGTTATGCTTTGACTAATATATTCTTTAAAGTCATCTTTATTCCCTTTACTCCAGATTTCTATTCAAAACTTTCCTATTTTAATCTTTTCAAAGCAAGTTTCCCCAGAGGGAAAAATTTATGCCCAAGAAGAAATATTTTCTCTTCTCAACTTATGCTTTTCTCGCTTACTCTCTGAGGATCTTAGGCAAGTCACTTCATTTCTCTGCAAAATGGGCATAATAATTTTTTGCAGTGACTTCCAACAAATCACTATCAAATTTATTTATTATTGGACAAAATATAAAGTATATCAGTGAAAGTGAACATTTATAGAAGGTTTAAAAATTGTGTGAGTCTTAATTATCTCTGCCCTCCCTTACTTCAACTTTTATAGTGGTTGTAGAAATAAATGGAACCAAATAGATCTGAGGGTCATTTTGTATTTTCTTTATTTTATGAGTTGCCATGATCAAGTAATTCATCACCAAATGAGCAAGTTACCCACAGATACATCTCACATAAGCAAGTTCCAAAAGCAAGCACAATATCAAAGGTTTGGGCAAACGTGTGCCTGATCTAACAGACAATATCACTCTTGATGATATCAAAATTTCCTTGGGAATTATTATGTCTGCTGTCAGTGACACCTATCTACTATATAATGAATAAATACACTGTCTAAAATATTGCTCAGATATTTTAGGTAAACAGAAAGTTCCTGCCTGATATTTAGAATAGACTAAACCCCTCCAGTTCTACTGTAGCATTGAGATGCCTGGTAAACTTTTATATTGATGACCCTTTAAGAAATATCTAAAGAACCAAGTTGCAGGCAATTATTAACTTCATAACAAATTTAGATAAATGACTCTATGTTGAAAAGAATTTTTTCTTAAATGTCTAAGTCTTTGGGTTTCTGTTTTATCTTCAGAGGGCTGACTTCTACTTCCCTCCCCTCCAGTTTCATGTGTTCCTGGGACATAGCAGATCTCTCTTTTTTTTTTTTAATATAAAATTTAATTTAATTTTATTTAATAATAACTTTGTATTGACAGAATCCATGCCAGGGTAATTTTTTACAACATTATCCCTTGCATTCGCTTATGTTTCGATTTTTCTCCTCTCTCCCTCCACCCCCCCCCAAGATGGCAAGCAGTCCTATATATGTTAAATATGTTGCAGTATATCCTAGATACAATACATATTTGCAGAACCGAACAGTTCTCCTGTTGCACAGGGAGAATTGGATTCAGAAGGTAAAAATAACTCGGGAAGAAAATCAAAAATGCAAATAGTTCACATTCGTTCTCCAGTGTTCCTTCTTTGGGTGTAGCTGTTACTGTCCATCATTTATCCATTGAAACTCAGTTAGGTCTCTTTGTCATAGAAATCAACTTCCATCAGAATACATCCTCATACAATATCGTTGTTGAAGTGTATAATGATCTCCTGGTTCTGCTCATCTCACTTAGCATCAGTCCATGTAGGTCTCTCCAAGCCTCTCTGTATTCATCCTGCTGGTCATTCCTTACAGAGCAATAATATTCCATAACATTCATATACCACAATTTACCCAGCCATTCTCCAATTGATGGGCATCCATTCATTTTCCAGTTTCTAGCCACTACAAACAGGGCTGCCACAAACATTTTGGCACATACAGGTCCCTTTCCCTTTTTTAGTATCTCTTTGGGATATAAGCCCCATAGAAACACCATAGCAGATCTCTTATAAGTGACAAGTGAGAAAAATTTAGAAGAAACATAGTTTTATACCAAATAAGCCAGAAGAAAGGGGATTTTTAGAGAGAGGAAAATTACAATATGATGTTTTCATTATTAGATTTCAAAAGAAAATAAAATGCTTTAGACTCTTTCTAAATGTTTCTCGGTTTTGATTTTGTGGGAAAAGTATTAAGTGCTGTGTGTTCTCTTCTTTTATATAATGATGGTTCTCTCTGGGAGCAGGTTTCTTGGGGAGATTTTCTGGAGGCAGCTTTAGTTTCAGTTCAGAGTAATAATCACTCCAAATGCAACCAGGGATTAAAGTATAGTCTTTTATTGTCTCTTCCAAAATAGCCCGGTTATTTTCTTAGAGGCCTATCTCTCTGCTTGGTTCCAAGAGCTCTTGTTGCTAGTCTGCCAGCTTCTGCCTCTAGCTCAACTTCGACTCCTGGCAATCTTCCGAACTGACTGACTGACTGAAGCTCTAAGAGCTCCTTATATATGATCTCTTAAAGGTGTGAAAGCAAAAGTTGACTCCTCCTCTGAAAGAGTGGGATTGTGGGTTTCTGACTTGTGAATCTCCCGAACTTGTGAACTCCAATGTATGAACTGTCAAAGATGTGAACTCTAATGTGTGAATTCTCCCAAAGGTGTAAATCCTAAGCACACAAGCATTGTTTCCATCAACTCTAATGACTTAACACCTTGTAACGATTTTAACAAAGTGCATTTATTTTAGAGGGAAAAAATGAAAGGTAGTTTAACAATTTAAAAAATTAGATGTGTTTGGATTCATCCCGGAGACCATCTTCCCTTCTGTTATTGATATCTTCCCTGTTATTTCATCAACTTATGCTCGTTTTTTGTTTGTTTGTTTGTTTTTGTTTTGGGATTTTTGTTATTGTTTTTAATATTTTTTCCTTCCTTTTGGTATCTTTAGTAATTTGAAATTTAAAAAAAAAACTAAAAACAAAACAAACAAACAAACAAACAAAAAAAACCTTATATCCCTCTATAATTCAGGCTCTTTCCGACTTTTAATGGTAGATCTCCCAAGTTTGAACTCAAAACTTTCTCAGCCTCCTCCAACAGTAGGGAATCTGCTTTTCATCAGTCTTAATCCCTATGTCAAATAACTTTTGAGGAGACAGAACTATTTCACCTAGATGCCATATCCCTTTCCATTATGCCTGATGGAGCTCCCTCCCCATTCAACTTGAAACCCTTCCCTAGTTTTCTTTTGTTTGTTCTCTGACTGAACACTATTAGCTTCCTCTAATTTTAATTCATCAAGTTGTTGTTGAATTAGAGTTCTTAGTATCAGCCTATGAAGATAATTGCAATGCTGTGGAGATAGCTGTATTCTCATGAGGATCAGAGAAACTGTCTAATTATTCATTTTATTGGACATGCAACCAAGAAATCGCTAACAAAACTGTTCTATTTCTATTTCTAAGTCCAAGTCAATTTGTACATTTTTATCCTGTGTGGTTAAGGAGTCACTTCTACAATTCACATTATCTTTATACCTCCAGATCAGATGACTACAAACATTATTACTCCATGATAAAACATTTATTAAATTTTTACTTTTCTTCTAAATGATTACCATTCTGAATTGAAAATAATTTTCTTATAATAGGCATTTTGTCAAGTGTCCCTAAAATATTGACTTTATGAAAGAAAATTAGTTTTTTCTTAAATGATTTCATATTTTACAACCAATTCAAGCAATTTCACTAAAAGAATACTTCTTTTAAATTTTTAAATCTTTTAATTTAAAAAAAAAGAATAATATTAAAATAGCTTTTGAGAATTAATTGGGGGACTAAAGTTTCAGGCTACTGATGTAGCTAACTGAGTGAGGGCTTATTTAGCTCCAGCTGTTTCTTCAGGCTTTACCAGAAGACCATAGGCAATAAACAAGAGGAAAGACAGCTACATGTAATTTTATTAAGGCTATATATTTGCTGAATATTATTTTCCAATTCTGAAATTTCTTTCCCTCCTTACTGTTTCAGTGGCTAAGTAAACTTCCTTTTGTTAAGCGTGTCTCATTTCACTCTTATCTTGAATCTGCCATATAAGACTATTCTGGATCTGGCATTGCCTATTTCACTACTCACTCAATTGATAATCTGTCCAATTGGACTATTGTCCACAGATCTATCCTGACATCTAAGTTTATGACCTTCTATACAGATTACAATTCCTTTGGAGCAAATACTTTCCTTTATACAGTTCTGAATCCCCCACAATCACAGTGCTTAGAATATAATTGATTCTCAATAAATAACAAAAGAATGATTTCTAGATTTTGTTCCATATTCCTCTAATAGATGATGTGCTTATCTCCTTTTCTTCTGTTCAAACAAACTGTTGTTGTTATTGTTGTTTGTAAGGGTCGGTCACTTACAATGCAAACAGGAAGTAAACAGGCATTGTTGCCTGAGACCCCAGGAAGTGGTTTCTGTGAATAAACAGGGACCGCCTTATGGGCAGGAACTCTGGGCTCATTGAGATCGCATCCTTAATAGAAGGCATCTTCTTCTCTGATTGGCTGTGCATGCAATCTCATAGACCCTATTTAAGCTGTGGGGACAAGAAAGCAGGTCCTCTTTAACCAGGAGTTCATCCAGACTTCAGTAGGAGTCAACAGTTCAGCTAAGGGCAAAATGTGAACACGTAAATAAAGATCTTGAGCTTGCATATGTCTGTTCTTGAGCACTCTATCATACATCTAAACCATCAGTCTATGAAATGATGACTAGAGATCTCTGAAGACTTTAGAGACAGGTAAGCTTGGTAAAACTAATGTAAGCACTACAAAAGACAGTGACAGATATTTCATTGAGGGCCTGGGAATTAGGAGAGATTGGCAGTACTGAATGCTGAGTGGGCATTCATAAGTGGCAGCCCAAATGTGAGGGCAGTGCTATAAATTGCCAGAACCCTGTTAATCGGGAAGGCACGATAGTTCCCCACTCAGAAGGGAAGGCAGAGAAGCATTATGGATTTCGGTATACCTATGATCAAACTCGAAGACACAGCTGTGCATGCAGCTCAAGTAAATAGGTTAAAGTGCCAGGTGGATGATTTTTTTTTTTTTTTAAACAAAGATCACCTCTGAAGAACAGCAGGGAGCTTGCTTTCAAGCTCTGAGTAGTTTACTCTCACACCCATTAAATACAGCTCAGCAAGGAAAAAATCTAGAGCTAATAGATATGGTTGACAGTATAGAGCAAAAAATACAACTTAACCAAGAACATTTACAAGCTTCTCTAAGTCCTTGGAATTCCCCTGAATTTGTTATAAAAAGAAAATTTGGGGAATAGAGAATGATGACTGATTTGAGAAAAGTAAATGGAAAGATGGAGACAATGGAAGCTCTTCAGCTTGGTCTTCTACCTCAATTGCCTAAGGAATGGTCTTTTAGGATTAAGGATTATTTCTATTCTATCCCTCTATATATGAGGATTTGAAGGGATTTGTCTTTTCAGTGCCCAGCATTAATTTGGCTGAGCCTTATAAAGGATTTGAATGAACAGTTTTGCTACAGGGAATTAAGAATAGCCCTACTATGTGTCAAATGCATGTGACTGCTAATCTTACTCCTGTAAGAAAAGCATCTCTAAAAGTTATGTTGTTAACACCATTCTATGACGTTTTAAGAGGAGACAATGCCTTAGGCTCACCAAGGCAGTTTACAAAAGAAACTTAAGAGGCTCTAAGAGAGATTGAATTGGCTTTATCTAATATGGTTGAAAGAATAACTCAAAAAGTATTGGAAATATCAGTTTTTGTTACAAAAGCACCCACAGCAATCCTTCATCAAGCAGGTAGGATGATGAAGTGGGTAAACCTCCCAGCACAATCAGATCAAAGTTTTGCTTCTTACCCAGTGCTTGTGGCTAGAATTTCAATAAAGGCCATTAAGCAAGCAGTACAATCATCTGGGACAAGACCTAACAAACTATATACCTCTTATACCAATGCACAAATCGATGTGTGTTGTGAAACCATCCCAGAGTGGAAAAATTTATTGGCCACAGCTCCAAGCCTTGCACATAGGTAGGTAAATATAATTTTTGATTCGACTTATTTAGTAGATGTGGTACAAAGAATTGCCACAGCCCAAATAAAATTTGTATTTTTTAATACATATTAGCTCTTTAAAGAACTTCGAGAGCAATGAGAAGGAACTCAGGTAAATATTATATCCTGCATGTCCATTTTCATAGTGGACTTTCAAATCCTATCTTTTATCATCAGGCTGCTAGAACTTTACATTTGCAAATTGTGATAACTAAAGAGGAAGCTAAGAGCATAGCAAAAGGCTGTACAACTTGCCTTCTTTTCCACACTCCTATGCTCCCTCCAGAGAAAAACCTTCATGGTTTGAGATAATGCTTTATGGCAAATGGACATCACTCATGTTAAGAGATAGAGCATCTGTGTAACCATGGATATACATTCTCAAAATGTATTCCTTATGGTTTCACTCCAATCAGGAGAAGCAGTTAGGCATGTGATCTAGGAATGCCTAGATCATTGTAGGCATTCTCACATGCACTTAAGACAGCTAATGTATCAGCTTATACATCTTCTGTCTTTAGGTCCTTTTGCATTGAATTTGGCATTGCCCATTGCATTGGCATCCCATATAATCCTACTGCCCAAGCCATCATCGAACAGACTATTTATACCCCCAAGATGCATACAGAGAAGGAAATTTTGGGATTTGCACAAGATGTGGCAATACATACATGTAATTGCCTGCAATTTTCACATTCCTTGGATTTTATCCTAGAAATGCGCTTCTGGCATACACAGAAGGCATGGGTAACTGACAGACTGAATGACAAGGATAAGAACTCTCTCTCCATGATGATGTTTTTTTTTTTAATTTTTATTTAATAATCACTTTATATTGACAGAATCCATGCCAGGGTAATTTTTTTTACAACATTATCCCTTGCACTCGTTTCTGTTCCGATTTTTCCCCTCCTTCCTTCTACCCCCTCCCCTAGATGGCAAGCAGTTTTATATATGTTAGATATGTTGCAGTATATCCTAGATACAATATATGTTTGCAGAACTGAACAGTTCTCTTGTTGCACAGAGAGAATTGGATTCAGAAGGTAAAAATAACCCGGGAAGAAAAACAAAAATGCAAATAGTTCACATTCGTTTCCCAGTGTTCTTTCTTTGGGTGTAGCTGCTTCTGTCCATCATTTATCAATTGAAACTCAGTTAGGTCTCTTTGTCAAAGAAATCCACTTCCATCAAAATATGTCCTCATACAATATCGTTGTCGAAGTGTATAATGATCTCCTGGTTCTGCTCATTTCACTTAGCATCAGTTCATGTAAGTCTCGCCAGTCCTCTCTGTATTCATCCTGCTGGTCATTTCTTACAGAACAATAATATTCCATAACATTCATATACCACAATTTACCCAGCCATTCTCCAATTGATGGGCATCCATTCATTTTCCAGTTTCTAGCTACTACAAACAGGGCTGCCACAAACATTTTGGCACATACAGGTCCCTTTCCCTTCTTTAGTATTTCTTTGGGATATAAGCCCAATAGAAACACTGCTGGATCAAAGGGTATGCACAATTTGATAACTTTTGGGGCATAATTCCAGATTGCTCTCCAGAATGGTTGGATTCGTTCACAACTCCACCAACAATGCATCAGTGTCCCAGTTTTTCTGCCTCCCCTCCAACATTCATCATTATTTTTTTCCTGTCATCTTAGCCAATCTGACAGGTGTGTAGTGGTATCTCAGAGTTGTTTTAGTTTGCATTTCTCTGATCAATAATGATTTGGAACACTCTTTCATATGAGTGGTAATAATTTCAATTTCATCCTCTGAAAATTGTCTGTTCATATCCTTTGATCATTTATCAATTGGAGAATGGCTTGATTTCTTATAAATTTGAGTCAGTTCTCTCTATATTTTGGAAATGAGGCCTTTATCAGAACCTTTAACTGTGAAGATGTTTTCCCAGTTTGTTGCTTCCCTTCTAATCTTGTTTGCATTAGTTTTATTTGTACAAAGGCTTTTTAATTTGATGTAATCAAAATTTTCTATTTTGTGATCAGTAATGGTCTCTAGTTCATCTTGGGTCACAAATTTCTTTCTCCTCCACAAGTCTGAGAGATAAACTATCCTGTGTTCCTCTAATTTATTTATAATCTCGTTCTTTATGCCTAGGTCATGGACCCATTTTGATCTTATCTTGGTATATGGTGTTAAGTGTGGGTCCATGCCTAATTTCTGCCATACTAATTTCCAATTATCCCAGCAGTTTTTATCAAATAATGAATTCTTATCCCAGAAGTTAGGGTCTTTGGGTTTGTCAAACACTAGATTGCTATAGTTGACTATTCTGTCTTGTGAACCTAACCTTTTCCACTGATCCACTAATCTATTTCTTAGCCAATACCAAAATGGTTTTGGTGACTGCTGCTTTATAATATAATTTTAGATCAGGTACAGCTAGGCCGCCTTCATTTGATTTTTTTTTCATTAATTCCCTTGAGATTCTCGACTTTTTATTGTTCCATATGAATTTTGTTGTTATTTTTTCTAGATCATTAAAATATTTTCTTGGAAGTCTGATTGGTATAGCACTAAATAAATAGATTAGTTTAGGGAGTATTGTCATTTTTATTATGTTCCCTCGGCCGATCCAAGAGCACTTAATATTTTTCCAATTATTTAAGTCTGACTTTATTTGTGTGGAGACTTTTTTATAATTTTGCTCATATAATTCCTGACTTTCCTTTGGTAGATAGATTCCCAAATATTTTATGGTATCAACAGTTATTCTGAATGGAATTTCTCTTTGTATCTCTTGCTGTTGGGTTTTGTTGGTGATGTATAAAAATGCTAAGGATTTATGGGGATTTATTTTGTATCCAGCTACTTTGCTAAGATTATGAATTATTTCTAATAGCTTTTTAGTAGAATCTCTGGGGTTCTCTAGGTATACCATCATATCCTCTGCAAAGAGTGAGAGTTTGGTTTCCTCATAGTAGACACTCTAATTCCTTTAATATCTTTCTCGACTCTTATTGCCGAGGCTATCTCCACAATGATGTTGAAGGGCTTAGATGGCATCTGGAAGGGCCTGGGTTGGGTCAAGGGAGGAAGAGAGGGAGGAGCCATCTGGATTCAGTGGTAAGATATAGATTAGAATGACTGGAAAGAGATAGGTCCCAGCCCAAGTGTTGCTTGATCATTGTTTGGGCCTTAATGGCTCAGAATTGAGTATAAACAGCAATTGTTTCTGTTTTAGCTAGAAACACTGTGAGTCTTCTCCTGGATTGACTTTTTAAAACCGAGTAAGAGAGGCCATTCTCTTTGCCTCATTTCTTACCTAATCTTAATCATTGAATGGTAGTTGCACAGTCAAACTAAGACCTGGAAAAGACTTTAACTTAAAACTCCCAAGGTCTCCCACTGCATCTCGTACCATCTCTAATCATCCTGATCTATATCTTCTCACTGGATGCAGATGGCTTCTGAGGAGAGAATAAAACTGGTGATTTTACACAGCCTTTCCCTCACTTCAATCCAATTCACTTGCATGTCATGGGATCATCTTCCTTCTTTCCCTCCCTAGATAATAAGTAATCCAATATAGGTTAAACATATGCACTTCTAAACATATTTCCACATTTATCATGCTACACAAGAAAAAAGGGGGGGAATGAGAAAGAAAAAAAAAAAGCAAACAACAACAAAAATGATGAAAATACTATATTGTGATCTGCATTCAGTTTCCATAGTCTCTTTCTGGGCTTATGGCTCTCTCCATAACCAATTTATTGAAATTAGCCTGAATCACCTCATTGTTGAAAAGAGCCAAGTCTATCACAGTGGATCCTCACATAATTTAGTTGTTGCTATGTACAATGTTCTCTTGGTTCTACTCACTTCACTTAGCATCAATTCATGTAAGTCTCTTCAGATCTTTCTAAAACCATCCTGCTGATAATTTCTTATAGAACAATAATATGTACCATAAATTATTCAGCCATTTCCTAATTGATGGGCATCTACTCAGTTTCCAACTCCTTGCCACTACAAAAAGGGCTGCTACAGATATTTTTGCATATCCTTTTCCATTTTTTTAAGATATCTTTGGGATACAGACCCAGTTAGTTTGTGTTTATTGAGTTTGGGGGGGAATTAAGTGACATGGTGTGTAGAGTACTGAGCTTATTGTAAGGTGTGAGAATTAGATAAGGGTTTAGTCTTTTTGAGTTATGAAATTTCAATTAGAGAAATACAGAGAAGTGAAACTTAACTCAGAAAAAAAGATTATACTGAAACCTAAGAAATAGGCTAACAAGGGTAAAAAAAAAAAAAACTTATGAAGAGAAACCATAAATTAGAGAAGAAATACATTATTAAATATAATCAGGGTGGATACTCAGACTTACTAGTATAGGGAAGATGTAATTAATTTAATTAGGAGTGGAGACTTACATGGGGGATTTAGGCTATAACCTTTGTGGTACCCAGCCAATAGAGAATTAGGGAAAGAACTAAACTACCTCCAAATAAGGTGACCACTAAGGGGAGATGTAAATCAAGGGTGGGATTCACATTCTTGGGGGGGAAAATAGAGGGATGTTAGGCACTGGGGATAGGTTGTAACCTTGTAATACCGAATCAGTGGGGAATCAGGAGAAAGACTTTCATTCAAGGTGACAAGATATAAAAAGTCTATTGATTCCAAATGTGCCTATTCTACAGAACAACTACTATTGTAGTTGCACAATAAAATAGAATTTTAACTTCATCCCTCCAAAGTCCAAAAGGAACTATTTCTTACATCAGGAAAACTCACCTTCATGAGTTCATATCTGACCTCAAACACCTACTAGCTATCTGTGTGACCTTGTCACTTAAACCTCTTTGCCTCAGTTCCTCATTTGTAAAATGAGCTGAAGAAGGAAATAGCAATTCTAGTATCTTTGTCAAGAAAATCCCAAATGGGGTCATGAAGAGTTGGAGAAGACTAAACAACAATAACATTGGGCTTGTACTTAATCAAAACCAAGGCTAATAAAACCTCTTCTTTTCCATGATGTTTTCCTTTATCAGAACAACTAGATGACATATTAGCAAAGGCTCCTATTTACATTCCTTTTAAGTAAAAGGAACACCAAGCTAATGAGAGCTTACAGAATGTTCTTACACAGACTTTTTATGCACACCTATGCATATTAGTTCAGTTCTGAAGGCTTTTAATTAAACAGCATAGGAAGATAAAAAGGAAATTTTCTCCTTTCTTATCCTTCTCCTAAGTTACACTCTCTTACAAATTCAGAATCTTGGAGAAAACATAGCCAAGGCATTAAATATTCCGAGAGTAGCATATCTTTTGGATTCCCTCATCTCCCAAGACTGGAACTAACTGCTTTCTTTTAAACTATAAACTGTTGGAATAATTTTTAGTTTATTTCCATCTACTGGTCTTGAAAGTTGCTTAGAGGTGTTTTTTTTTTTTGCTGGCCTTTCTGCTGATGCTATCTGCTGGTCTCCTATAGAACCATACCAACCATGTAGCTTATGTCTTCCAAAAAGTGATATATTATTGAACAACTTTTGACTGCCTTTTGTTCTATGAAATAAAGTGTTTTGTTCATGTATGTATTTATGTAAATATATATGTGTATATGTATTTACACACACAAACAAGCAATAATCAAAAATCATGCCTATAGTAAGTAACTAGCTAGCAGAAGGCCTCATGCTTATCTCAAATAAAGTCTTTGAAATGTCTTTGTTCTTACTATCTTTGCTAGTCTTTGTTGTTTGAACTGTTATTCCTTTCCTCTGCCTAGCCTTCCCATTCACTAACTGACTTAGAATGAACAATTTATTTTAACTTCCATTAAGACTCTGATCATTAGCCTAGCACTTGTCTGGAGCTAATCTTACACATCAAGGGCAGTTAGAAAGACTAAGGAGCTATTACATTGAAATCAAGTTGGCTTCCTCTAATTTAGCATATCATCTCAGAATGTAACCTTAGTTAGTTTATAAGATAGTTGCTCCCCTAATTTATGTCACTTTAGAAGTACCTATTATGTTCCCTTAATTTATGGGAGAGATTTTAAGTGACTTGAAGTTTCCCTTTTCAATCTTATTTCCTATGATTGCTACCTTATATTAACTACTTATAAACTTACCCATATTACCTGATGGGAATTGATTTGTAATATAGTTGTAATGGGCTGAAGCTTGAGTTGATGCACTGAGGTCCCAAGCACGTGAGTCTAAATAGTAATTGGACCATACTCTATTAATATATGCTTGGAGAAAGAATGGCCCCCGCCATTCTTTGTGCAAGTTCTGATGTATTGCATAGGGAATGACACAGGGATGATTTTGGTGGGTGGAGAGAGAGGGGCAGAGAGAGAGGCAGAGAAACTGCTGGCCAGGTTTGTGTAGTCGCTGCTCACATTTTTATCACCATCCCCCTTCACTTCCACAAAGAATAAAGATCAAAGATTTTCGCTTAACCTGAATTCCTGACTCTGGCTGATTTTAAAATATGCAGTCATCACAATAATAAATTTATAAGTAGTTAGTAAATATCAAAGGGAAACTTAGAAGTCACTTATTATTTCAGAACAAAATAAAATTTGATCACAACATGGATATTTGCTGAACTTATTGGGGTTTTTTTTTTTTTTTTTTTGGTTGACTTCAGGATTCTCTAAGTAAATTATTTTATCATTCTTAAAAAGCTATAATTTTGTCTTTGTCTATTCTGATTTTTTCAATTTCTTTTTCTTGCCTTGTTGAGATAGCATTATATTGAAAAGTAACAGTGATAATGGAGAGCCTTGCTTCACCCCTCATCTTATTGAGAAGACTTCTACTTCATTGCCATTAGATAATGCTTGCTCTTAGTTTAAAATATATATTATTTATCAATTATAGGAAACTCCATTTATTTCTATACTCTCTAACATTTGTTTAGGAAGGGGTGTTATATTTGGTTGAAAGCTTTTTCTGTATCTTTTAATAAAATCATATAATTTTTGTTATTTGTAAATGGTCATTTCATCTGAAAAAAGCAATAATTATGTTTCCTTTTTCTTATACTTATCTTCTCTCTTTTTTTTTTTTCTTATCTTACTGGTGACTACTTTCCCCATCACTACTAGTAACACAGTTAACCAACTTCCATTAGACCTTCTTAGAGACTATCTCTCACAATCATTATCTGAAGAAGTGACTACCATTGGAAAAGGGCCAGTCAAGTTGACTAATTGTCTTTTTTTTTTATTGAAACATTTAAAAAATTATTTTTAAAATATATATTTCCAAATTAGAGGAACATAGGATAGTTTATCTTTCAGACTTGTGGAGAAGAAAGAAATTTATGACCAAAGATGAACTAGAGACCATTACTGATCACGAAATAGAAAATTTTGATTATATCAAATTAAAAAGCCTTTGTACAAACAAAACTAATGCAAACAAGATTAGAAGGGAAACAACAAACTGGGAAAACATCTTTACAGTTAAAGGTTCTGATAAAGGCCTCATTTCCAAAATATAGAGAGAACTAACTCTAATTTATAAGAAATCAAGCCATTCTCCAATTGCTAAATGGTCAAAGGATATGAACAGACAATTTTCAGATGATGAAATTGAAACTATTACCACTCATATGAAAGAGTGTTCCAAATCACTATTGATCAGAGAAATGCAAATTAAGACAACTCTGAGATACCACTACACACCTGTCAGATTGGCTAAGATGACAGGAAAAAATAATGATGAATGTTGGAGGGGATGTGGGAAAACTGGGACACTGATGCATTGTTGATGTTGTGAACGAATCCAACCATTCTGGAGAACAATCTAGAATTATGCCCAAAAAGTTATCAAACTGTGCATACCCTTTGATCCAGTAGTGCTACTACTGGGCTTATACCCCAAAGAGATACTAAAGAAGGGAAAAGGACCTGTATGTGCCAAAATGTTTGTGGCAGCCCTGTTTGTAGTGGCTAGAAACTAGAAATTGAATGGATGGCTATCAATTGGAGAATGGTTGGGTAAATTGTGGTATATGAATGTTATGGAATATTATTGTTCTGTAAGAAATGACCAGCAGGATGAATACAGAGAGGCTTGGAGAGACCTACATGAACTGATGCTAAGTGAAATGAGCAGAACCAGGAGATCATTATACACTTTGACAACGATATTGTATGAGGACGTATTCTGATGGAAGTGGATTTCTTTGACAAAGAGACCTAACTGAGTTTCAATTGATAAATGATGGACAGAAGCAGCTGCACCCAAAGAAAGAACACTGGGAAATGAATGTCAACTATTTGCATTTTTGTTTTTCTTCCTGGATTATTTTTACCTTTTGAATCCAATTCTCCCTGTGCAACAAGAGAACTGTTCGGTTCTGCAAACATATATTGTATCTAGGATATACTGCAACATATCTAACATATATAGGACTGCTTGCCATATAGGGGAGGGGGTGGAGGGAGGGAGGGGAAAAATTGGAACAGAAACGAGTGCAAGGGATAATGGTGTAAAAAAATTACCCTGGCATGGATTCTGTCAATATAAAGTTATTATTAAATAAAATAAAATTTAAAAAAAAAAAAGAGAAAAATATATATATATATATATATATATATATTTCCATATGGGTCATGTTGAGGGAGAAAAATAAAAGAAAAAATATGAGAAAAAATAACAGAAGGAAAAAAATGATGAAAATAACATGCTTCAATCAGCATTCAGTTTCTGTAGTTCTCTTTCTGGGTGTGGATGGCATTTTCCATCCAAAATTTATGGGAATTGTCTTGGATTACTGAATTGAAAATCATCGAATAGTTGATCATCACACAAGCTTGTTGCTATGTATAATGTTTTCCTCGTTCTGCTTGCTTCATTCAGCATCAGTTTACAGAAGTTTTTCCAGGCTTTTCTAAAATCAGTCTGCTCATCATTTTGTATAGAACAATAATATTCCATGACTTTCATATACCATAACTTATTCAATTGCTCCTCACTTGATGGGTAGTCATTTAGTTTCCAATTCTTTGCCACCAAAAAAGAGCTGCTAAAACATTTTTGTACATGCGGTAGTTTTTCCATTTTTATGATTTTGGCCAGGATACAAACCAGGAAGTAACACTGCTGGATCAAAGCTTATGCACAGTTTTATAGCCCTTTGGGCATAGTTCTAAATTACTCTCTAGAATGATTTGATCAGGTCACAACTCCACTAATGCATTAGTGTTCTAGTATTCCCACATCTCTTTCAACATTTATTATTATCTTTTCCTGTCATCTTAGCCAATTTTATATGTGTAAGATAGTAATCAGAGTTGTTTTAATTTGCATTTCTCTAATCAATAGTGATTTAAAACATTTTTCCATATGAATTTCTTTAATTTTTTCATCTGAAAATTGTCTGTTCACATCCTTTGACTATCAATTGGGGAATGATTTGTATCCTTATAAATTTGACTCAGTTCTCTATATATTTTAGAAATAAGATCTTTATCAGAAATCTTGGCTGTAAAAATTGTTTCGTTTCTAATCTTGCCCTGAATTGGTTTTGTTTGTGCAAAAACTGGTTAGTTTGATGTAAAGAAAATTGTCCATTTTGCATTTTATAATGTTATCTAGTTCTTCTTTGATCATAAATTTTTCCTTTCTCCAAAGATCAGATACATGAACTATCCCTTGCTCTCCTAATTTGTTTATACTATGATCCTTTATGCTAAAATCATGTATGCATTTTGACTTTATTTTGGTATGGAGTTTGAGATATTGGTTTATGGCTAGTTTCTAACATACTGTTTTCCAGTGCTTCCAGAAATTTTTGTCAGGTAATGAGTTCTTAAACCACAATCTGGAGTCTTTGGGTTTGTCAAACAGTAGATTAATATAGTCATTGATTATTATGCCTTGTGTTTCTAACCTATTCCACTGATCTACCAGTCTATTTCTTAGAAAGTACCAGGTGATTTTGATGACTACTTTGCATTTTTTTTCCCCATTAACTCCCTTGATATTCTTGACTTCTTATTTTTCCAGATGGATTTTGTAATTTTTTCCCTAGCTCTATAAAATAACTTTCTTTTGGCAGTTTGCGTATTATAGCATTGAAAAGATAAACTAATCTAGGTAGAATTGTTATATTTAGTATCTTAGCTCAAGCTGACCAACTGTTAACCAGCTATCACATATAGGCAGGCAAATCAGCCTGGTTGAATTAGCAAAGTGTCTTAGAGTCAGGAGGCATCATGGTAAGTGAATTAAATCCTGCCACTGCCCCAACTACCAATTTGCCTTTTATTATGTTAGAGACAGCCTAGAACTCTGAATCTAAAAGGAATTGCTTTATGATTAATCCAAGCATCCATGCATCCATCCATGTATCCATCTATGTATCCATCCATCCATCCATCCATCCATCAATTCATTCATCCTCTATTCATTCTTGCTATGGTAGATTTTCTAGCATGAAATTAAATAGCAATGGTGATAATAGATACCCTTGTTTAAATTCTGATCTTCTTGGAAAGGTCTCTAGTTCATCCCTATTCCATATAATGCTGTCCTTTGATATTTATCATATTAAGGGAAGAAATATTTATTATAGTGATTTTCAGCGGTGTGTGTGTGTGTGTGTGTGTGTGTGTGTGTGTTTGAAGAAGAATGGGTGTTATCTTACAAAAGTTTTTTTCTATATCTTTGACATAATTAAATTATTTTTTCTTGTAACTAATATGATCAATTATGTTTAATTTTTCTCATATTGAACTATCTTTGTATTTCTGATATAAAATAGTATAATAATGTTGAGTGAAATGGGAAACTGAGGACTTCTCAGAATAATAATCTTGGGTAGTTTAGACTCAGCAATAAGACTCTGTTTAATTCTTAGGCTCTGGGAGAGAGCAAAGACTACTTTGTCAGCAGAGAATATTTGAAATAACCTCCTTGATCTCTTGCTCAATTGCTCAGAGAAAAACTTGACCAATTGTTTAATGGCCTGGAGATATCCAAGAAGTTTCCAACTTAACCTATCTGATTGATTAAGGAAAGCCTGAAACAGACCAGATCTCTTTGGTTACTGACTTATTAATTTAGAAACTTTTAACCTCTCTTACTTAATTGATTACTTATCTTTGAAGCAAAACAGACCCCTTTTCTTAATAACATTTCGAGACATTTATTGCTCAACCAAGACCCTGGTACCACAAAGGCCCACCTGTATTTCAAAGACAAATAAGGAATAAGAATTGAGTTATTAACAGGAGGTGGGAGTGTGAAGGGGTTTTCTGTAAGCCTTGGCTATATAACTATGCTCCTTACTTCTGTAAAATTGGCTTTCCCTGCTCCAGACTTTCTAGTGGAGGGACTACCCTGCTTCTCGTGAGAATAGAAATAAAGAAATTTTCTATTTGTACCATGCCTTTGAGTGGTCAATTTGAGTTAGGGTCTTTTGCATCCCACACAATGTAATGTGTGATTTGTGATATATTGCTATATTCTTCTCGCTAATTTTTTATTTAAAATGTTTGCATCAATTAGGGATATTGATCTAGATTTTAGTTTCTATTTTTACTCTTGTGATTTAATTATCAGGACTGCATTTATTTCACAGAAAGTATTCTATTAGACACCCTTTCTTGTATTTTAAAAAACAATGTAAGAAACTGGTTGCAATATTATATACACTTTGAAAAAATAAGATGTATTTTGCAAATTCATTTTTTCTTGATATTGTTCTCTTTTGGAAATTCATTTAGGGCTTTAATTTCTTTTTCTAGGATTGAGTTCTTTTAACCTTAAATTTCTATTTTGTTAATCTGGGCATTTTATGTTTTTATAAATATCCGTTTCATTTAGATTGAAGGGTAATAGCAGCCCCTACCTTCCAAAATTGTTGTGAAGTTCAAATAAAATAATATTTATAAACTTGGTGATGCCATGACATCCATGTGAATTAAAATTAAGTGAGGGAGGGCTATGCAAAGTCCCAAGTCTCACTCTCTCCTTCTGAGAGAGTACAGTGGGTACAATGACTCAATATAGATCAGGTTGACTGGAGATGATCCAGGATGCAGTGGGAGACCTTTGCACTTTTTTATGTCACCAAAGTGCCTCAGCAAAATATTTATCTCTTTTAATTAGATTTATGAGTTTTTGCTTTGTCTGAGATCATAATTGCTATCTCTGTCTTTTTCATTTATCAAAATCATAATAAATTTTGCCCCAGGATATTATTTTAATTTTATGTGACTTTGTTTCAATGTAAACAACATATTATTGTTGGCTTTTGGTTTCTAATCTATTCTATTGTTTTCTTCCATTTTCTGAGTTAATCTCAACCATGTTTATAGTTATGCATAGTGGTAATATTCCTAAAAGTTTTCATTTTGAAATTTATTTCAGAAGGTTAGCAATGGAGTCTATTTCCATTTTGTCTGCTATTTCTAGAATTTTCTTTTATGGGAAGTTTTCTTTTATGATTTCTTGAAATATGTATATGTGACTTTTTTTTTGTAATACTTTTAAGTAGCTTAATGATTCTTAAATTTTCTTTTCTTGCTCTATGCTCTAGGTCAGTTGTCCTTGATATGAAATCTTATATTTTCTTCAGTTTATTTTTTTTCAGTCGTTTGACTTTATTTTTAATATTTCTTGTTGTCTCATGGGATCATTAGCTTTTATTTTGCAATTTTCAGGGATTTTGTTGTTTGAGCAAGGTTTTATACCTCTTAGACCAAACTACTAAATTTCCAATTATTTCTTTCATAGTTTTAGTTTCAATTAGTTTTTCCCTCTAGTGCTCTAATATGATTTCAGAATTAATTTCAGGTTAAATATATGCAATTCTTATTTCTATATTAGTCATGCTGTGCAAGAGATGTCAGATCTCAAGGGAGAAACCACAAAGAAGAAAAACTAACAAACAACAACAAAAAAGTGAGAACACTATGCTTTAATCCACATTCAATTTTCATAGTTCTCTGAATGCAGATGGCATTTTCCATCCCAAGTCTATTGTAATTCCCTTGAATCACTTCATTATTAAAAAGAGCCAACTAATGCATTGTTGGTGGAGTTGTGAAATGATTCAACCATTTGGAAGAGCAATCTGGAACTATGTCCAGAGGGCTATAAAATTGTGCATGCCCTTTGACCCAGCAGTGCCATTACTGAGTTTGTATCCCAAGGAAATCTTAAAGGAGGGAAAAGGACCCACATATGCAAAAATGTTTGTAGCAACTCTTTTTGTGGTAGCAAAGAATTGGAAAATGAGTAGATGCTCATCAGTTGGGGAATGGCTGAATAAGT
This sequence comes from Antechinus flavipes, assembly GCF_016432865.1. Lineage (NCBI taxonomy): Eukaryota > Metazoa > Chordata > Mammalia > Dasyuromorphia > Dasyuridae > Antechinus > Antechinus flavipes. Next base: position 176,486,288 of record NC_067401.1, read on the forward strand.
TGTAGAAAGCATAAGGTATTCATGGGGTAGAACATGATTTATTGAGTCAAAATCAATTATCTTAATTAGATTACAAACCTATTCGGTCCATTCAAGACCTTTTTGGAATCATTCCTATGCTAGGCCACCAGTGAGTATGATGATGAGGGAATATGATAGAGCAAATATAGTATTGGCAGTTGATAGTTGGATGGCTCAGGATAGTGGTAGGAGGAGGGCAATTTCTAGGTCAAATAGGAGGAATGTAATGGCAACTAGGAAGAATTTTATTGAGAATGGAAGATGGGCAGAGCCTAAGGGGTCAAATCCACATTTGTAAGGGCTAGATTTTTCTAGGTATCGGTAGAGTTGTGGTAATCAGAAAGCAAGGTATATGAAGATAATAGAATATTGTTGTTCTATTAAAAAAAATTGATCAACAAGCTGATTTTAGAAAGACCTAGAAAGATTTACATAAACTGTTGCTGAGTGAAACAAACAGTACCAGGAATATATTGTACACAGTAACAGTAAGAATTTGTGATAATCAAATATGAAAAATTGGTTCTTAATGGTTCAGTGATCTAAAGCAATCCCAATAGACTTTGGATAGAAATCTGCATGGAGAAAAAGAACTAAGGAGACTGAATGTAAATCAACATATGCTATGTTACTTCTTTTTTCTGTTTTTTTTTTATTTTAATCTCCCACGGTTTTTCCCTTTTGCTTTGATTTTTCTCTCCCAACATTATCTTAAAGCAATGTGTATTAAAAAAATAAATTAAAAAGAAAATAAAACAATTGAAAGAAAAAAAAAAAGGCTGCTAAAACTCGGACCATTTAGAATTTCGTTGCAGATGCAAGAATCTATTAAGTGTTTTTAAAAGAGGGGGAAAAAAAGATCCAAGTCTATCACAGTTGATCATCATATAATCGTGTTGGTACTGTGTACAATGTTCTTTTGGTTCTGCTCACTAGAACAGTTCATGTAAGTCTCTCCAGACTTTTCTCAAATCAGCCTGCTTATCATTTCTTGTACAACAATAATATTCCATAACATTCATATACATAATTTATTCAGCCATTCTCCAACTGATGGGCATCCACTTAGTTTCCAGTTCTTTACCACTACAAAAAAGCTTGCTACAAACAATTTAATTCATTTTTAAACTCTTTAAGAAATCCTTTGCTTCATCTCTTCCAGGAATTCTGGTTGAACTTGGCCCTAAGCTGTATTTTTCTCTGAGGATTTGCTAATAACTATTTTGAAGTCCTTTTCCTCTTCTGGATTTCTTTCTTGAGTATCCTTGTCACTATAGTAATTCTTTACAGTATGATTCTTTGTTGTTGTTTGTGTATTTGCTAATTCTTCTATTCTACTTTCTAAACTTGAACTTTCTGTTTTGTCTGGCCTTTGCATATTTGTGGGGAGAATGTCTACTTTTGTTTTTTCCTCTTGGATCTTTTTGCATTTGGGGCTGGGGGTGGAGGAATAATGTTATTTCATGATCTCAGAGATACCTCAGGCTGGATATATGTAAGTATTTAGTGCTATAAAATGATCCAGAGTAAAGTTTGCTCATTGCTCTTCTAGTCTGAACTCTTAAAGTTCTTGATCTGGGTTTGAGCCTTTGCAACAGTTCTGATGACTTGTTGAAAATTTTAGCAGATTGTTGTTAGACTGAACCACTATCAAACAAATAGAAAGCTATACAAATTCAGAGTGATGTAACTACAGTGTCCCTTTTGATCTGAAGTTCTGCAGTCTGATTATTCTGCAGATTTTAGATTGTGCTAGATATAGCATTTAAGGCCCTTTCCATTGTTTGGGTCAGAACCATACAACTACTATTTAGCTTCTGAACTTGCCTCTTATCTGCCATTCTTTTTGACTTTATATAATCTCCTCCCATCCTTGACCATCCTCAGTTGGCATTGCATAGCCTCAGTCCTTTATCAAGTTTCTTTGCACCGAAATTCTATGTGCTAAGACTGTTTACTGAACTCTCCCTGTGAGGACCTGGGCTAAAATTGGATTCATTGTGATTTTTTCCTTGGATTTTCTGATCAGGACTCCATCTGGTACATTTTTTAGATTGTTTAGAGAAAGAGGCACTCAGGGAAACTAAGTTATATTTCTTCTTGCTGCTCTGTCATCATGTCTTGGCCTGCTCTATTCTATCTTCAAAAGAGATGTTACTGTTTAAAAATTGTTATAGCAGTTTTATTTCTAACCACGAAAAAAAATTGTAAGCAATTAAATCTCGAAAAATAAAGGAATAGTTAAATAAATTCTGCTACAATACTGTAACAAGATACAATTATGAGTGAAATACATCTAAAATAAAATAAATAAACAAATGTGGAATATTACACAAATCGTATAGTGTAAATATAAACCCTGAGATCAATATCTTTAGTTATAATGCATAATCAAGCAAACAATAAGTAATTATTAAGCTCTTACTATATGCAAGGGCACTACGCTAGATATTGGGGATATATCTTATCGTGAATGAAATCCCATCCAGCAAGAAGCTTTTATTCCAGAAAATAAAATGAATTGATAATTTAAGAAATTATGAAATAGAGGTAGTCATGCTTGATTCTTTGGGTATTCTCACAATTAGCAGCCAGAAATGGAAGAACACTTCAATTTACACTAAAGATATGGGAATAAAAAGCACAAAAAAGCAGAGACAAGCAGCAAAAAAAAAAAAAAAAAATGGTACAAAGGAAGATGACAGTGTGGAAACACGGGCTAGGATAGGATAGGAAGGCAGTGTCAGGACGATGTTGAGTTTGGAGAAAAGCAGAGCACATCATTCAAATAACCATGGATTAGAATTGGGAGCACTAGGCATTGACTCCATGGAGAAGAAAGATAAAATCCAACATCAGCTCATAGGATTCATAGTATCAGGGAAGAATCTCACCATTGAAAAGGATTTCAGAAGTCACTAAATTCAATACACTTTAAGACAGAAATACTCTCTACAATATGCTCAAGGTGTTGATTAGTTGTTATCCTGTTATGAGTTCAAATGTTGGAGTTCTTGTTCTTCTCAAAACACAGCCGGTTTAGCTTAGAGCCTTCCGGATGTCTCCAAATCCAAAGGTTCTGTCCTTCAGCCTCTGCCTCTGCTTTCTTCAGCCTCTGACCAACACAGAGATGGAATGAATCTCTTGTCTCCTTCACTTGGGCCTCGGCTAGCTTTCTGGTCTCAGTGGGGGGCGTGCAGGAGCCCAGCCACCAGCTACAGTGGTGTGAGATGAAGATGAATCTGGCTGTCCACTGAACTCGTAGCTTTATCCTCTGAAAACTCTTCGTCTGCCACCAGCCAGCCAAGTGGAATATATTCTGCCTTGCCTCGGAAAGAGGGCTTCTGGTGTAATTCCGCTGAAATCCATCAAAGTGCTCTCTGCACCAGAGTCGCTCCTCTCGAGTCCAGCTGAACTCTCCTGTGGAGATGAGAAGAGGAATTTGAAGTTTCAATTTTATAAGGTGTTTTTTTTTTTTTTTTTTTTGGGGGGGGGGAAACAAAGCAACTTTTATCTGTTCCAAATTGGGTGGGGTTCATTCATTAACATATCCAAGGCATATCAAAATTTTCCATATAACTTCAAAATTACATTTCAAAATTATCAGCACCTTTTTGATGTTTTGCTAGTCTAGAACAATGGAGGTCTAGATTTTCCTGAAATTTATATATTATAGGACCAGAAACATTAATAAGCAGAAATTGAGATGGCTTCCTCTGATTCAGCCAGGGTATGAATTTTGGCTAATATATGATTATTTTATAGTTTAATTTTTTTTCCTGTCACATCTGACTCTTTTGACCCTTTTGGCCATTTTCTTGGCAAAAATAGTGGAGTGGTTTGCCATTTCCTTTTCTAGTTTATTTTGCAAACGAGGAAATTAAGACAAATAAGGTTAAGTGATTTGCCTAGGATTACACAGTTAATAGGTAAAGTCAAATTTGAACTCAGCTCTTCCTGACTCTAGGTCTAGTACCTTATCCATTGCTCTTTTATTTCTGGGATAGTTTATATGTGACGTACAGGTTCTGCATTATTGCTCTATTCTATCTGCTATTTTTTCCTGCTATTGTTTCCTGCTATTCCTTCTTTATATAACCTTATTTATTACACTTACTCTTAAGGGATAGTGATGGTGAGGGGGACCAGAAGAAGATACAATTTTAACAAAGGAATCAGCAAGGACATGATAAAAGTCTGTACGTGAAAACTTTTAAATGAAGCTTTTTCTAATTTCACCAAAAGCTGGTATCCCCCACCTCCACCCCACTAATACATTGTATTCAACTGCTTTGTATGTATCTGCATGGGTTCACTTCAAATTTGTGTTGTATCTCTCAACAGGTCTACTTCTTTCCTCCATTAGAATGTAACTTATTGCAAGGAGAGATTGTTTCATTTGTTTTACATATTCCCTGGCTCTAGCACAAGCAGACTTACTGATCGACAAAAAAGAAATAGAAAGACCATAATGCATATATTTACAAGTGTGTGTTCAGAAGTATGTCTATACACATATATTTGTACCTGTATATGTATATGTGTATGTACACATACATGCATATTTATTCATAGTTAAACTCATAGAGCTAAAGAGATCACTAAGAGAGAGTGTAGAGAGAAAAATGATTTGGAGGCTTAGCTCAGAGGTTTCAGGGATATCTACAGTTAGCAGATAATATATGCTTGACAAACCAGCAAAATAGGATGAGGAATGATTAGACAAGATGTAGAATCCAGGAGAAAGTAGTGTCATGGAACTTCAGAAAGTAGAGTGTCCAAGAGGAGAGAGTAATGAGTAATCAACAGTGTCAAGTAAAGCACATAGTTTAAGAAGAATGAGGACTGAAACAATCAAGAGCATCAACAACTAAGAGACCATTGATAATTTTGAAGAGAGCAGTTTCAATTGAGTCTTGAGATCAGAAGTCAGAGTGCAAAGCATAAATGAATAAATGTGAAAAGGGGAATTGGAGGCTGTGAATATAGAAAGCATTCTCAAGAAGTTTGACTAAGAAGGGAAGAGAACTATAAGATGGTAACTTGAGGGGATAGGAAGCTCCACTGAAAAACAGTAAGAGTAGACTTAGATATTTGAAATAAGTCAAGAAGGAACTAATCAATGGAGAAAGCATGCAGATTTAAGAGAGATTAAGGATGATTGAGATCTCAGTCTTTTAAAGAATATTTGGAGGAATATGATAAAAGGCTTATATAAAGAGGTTGAGCTTGGTAAGGAAAAGGTAGTCTTCCTGCATACTTCCTGTTAGGCTAGGTTTATTTTTTTTTTCTGTTTTTAAAAAAATTTTTGTTAAAAGTTCCTCTGAATGAGTTGGGAAGGACAGGCATTATAAGAGACTTAGAAAAAGGAAGAGAGAGTTGAAGATTTTGAGAAGAGTTTGAGATTTGGCGAAGGATTTTAGGTAGAATAGCCTACATTTTCTCAGTAAAAAAAAGTGTAACAACATTTCTCTCTCCCTTCTCTTGTCCCTCTGAGGTTTGTTACATTTTATAACCATGTATCTCTTTTCTCTGTTCCTCCCCCCACCTATATTTGCTCCATTTTAGAGGTACCTAGTGAGCAATATCCTAGAGCTTTTTAACTAGTCAATATTAGAGTAGCAAGGTTATTTATTTCAAAGATATGGCAACATTTCCCCCAACACATCTGGAGCATACTTTTCCTTTACATACACACACACACACACACACACACACACACACACACACACACACCCCTCTTCTGAATTGGTATTTGAATAGGGGATGGGTAATCCCCTCCTAACAATGTAGATCAGTTCCTATGTAGCATCAGTCCTATCAAATTCAAGGCCAAAGTCTTGCTGGCTAGTATCCCAAATCCTTTGCTCTATAGAGCTTTGATGCAAGATAGTTGCAATGTCCTACCTGTGCTCTTGGACTGACAAATCTCTGTGATTTGAGTGTCACTGCACTCACTTCATCTAGAACAGATAAGGTCAAAAGTTAGGGCTCATTTTGGGTAGGAAAGGAGATGGCCCCAAAATCCATTTCCCTTAACCACATAATATTAAGGATTCCTTCATTCTAAAATGGGAATACTGGAAAAAGCCCAGGTGTTGGAATAAGCTGAGCCAATGGAAAAATGTTTCCACATAGTGGCCAACACAGAATGTCCATGTATGCTCCAGTGAATATCTTGGAAACGGGTCCCCATCATCTCTGCCTTCTTAGCTGGTCTAGGCAAGTGCCCACTCTTATCCTTCCCCATTACATAAATGTAACAATTTCTTTACTAAATCAGCAGTTTTTTTCTCCATTTCCTTTTTTTTTTTTTAAATACGTGCTTTAATTAATCACCTTAATTTCAGCATATATGCCTGTCCTTTCTAACTCATTCAGAGGAGAAAGTTATCCTTTTGAACTTTTTAACAAATATTTTTTAAAAACAGAAAAAAATAAACCTAGCCTAATAGGAAATATGCAGGAATCCCTTAGTCAGAGGACTCTGTGTGTGTGTGTGTGTGTGTGTGTGTGTGTGTGTGTGTTTTGTTTTGTTTGATTTTTTTACATCCAATCCTTGCTACCTCTGTTCCCAGGAGCAAGTCACTTCTTTGTCGTCAAATTTTTTATCTCGGAAATAATTATTATGAGCTCCTAGAGAGCAGGCATGGTTTTTATAAAAAATTTTCTTAGTATACCCATTCAAGTGTTTGGCACATAGTAGGAGCTTAAGAAATATTTATTGACATATTGACATTTATAGGTATCCTTCTAATTCTAGTTCCATGAATCGAGTCTGACAGCATATATAACATTCTATACCCACAATCCTCCTCTTCTCAAGGGAGGGGCCCCTTATTTTAAAGTAATATTAATATATCCACTACAATGTAAACTCTTTGAAGACCGGGACTCTTTTAGTCTGTATCCTATTAGCCTCACTCGTAGAACGTGCTTAATAAGTCTGCAGAATTGAACTGCATTAGAATTACACATACTAATAACAAAGAATGTTTGTTGACAGAATGAATGAAACTACTAGTGATGTGGGTCAGAAGTGACAGTAGGTGTCTACTTTACACTTCAGAAAGGCTTCCTGAATACAGGGAAACCAGGTCTGTACAAGTCTGCAGGGTGGAGCGAACCGGAGAGGCTCAAACTGATTGGTATCTGGAACGCCGGAGGTGGGCGTGAGTGGGTACGGCCTCAGCGCTGGGGAGCAGGCTGGGAAGGCGGGCTGGGGGGACGGGCCGGAGGCGGGCACTAGCCGCGCCCCTCGCTGGCGGAGAGAGGCCAAGCTTGCTGCATTGCAGCCGCCGCGGTGCCGCTCCACTCCTCCCGGACAATAATGGCGGCTCCGAGCCCGAGCGGCGGCAGCGGGAGCGGCTCTCCCGGCGCCGTGGGGCTCCCTGGGCCAGGCCACACGGCCGTCACCAGCATGCAGGGTAAGCAGCGCCTCCTCGCCCCGCCCCAAGACCCCCAAGCTGCCAGTGGCGGCCGAGGCCTCAATCTCTGCTTCCCCTCCTTCTCCATCCTCCCTCCCTAATCGCGGTCGCGGGCTTCCTGGCCTAGTAGGCGCTGATTTGGGGCCTGGTTGTCCCGACTGCCCCGCAGCTTCCTCCGGCAGCCTCGGCTCCTCAGCCCCCGCTGCTACTGGAACCTCTTTCTGGCCCGGACTCAGGTCGCCTTCGGCCTCACCTGTCCCCCAGGCGTCTCAGGCCCCCGAAGGATCAATGCCCTCAGCTGTGCCCTCCAACCTGGGGATGGTGCAGCGCACCCCTCCCTCCCCCCCCAATCTCTTCCTCTGCCCCCGCCTTCGGGAGGACGAAGGAGAGGAGGAGGAGGAGGCGGCGGAAGCCATGCCAAGTCTTAGCTGCCTCTCTCCTTTACTCTCCTTAGAACAAATGCTTCATGACTTTAGCGTGAATTGGCTTTTTGGCTGCGGGTGGGGGGAGGGGGAATCGAACCAAGTTTCCTGGCTTTCTCAGGAAGTGCTCCTGGTAACGAGGTGCGGAGGTGGGAGATTTTTTGCTTGTGGTGGCAGTTCCTTCCATTCAGGCCTTTTTGCTTGAACTTGGATGTTAGAAAATGGAAAACTTTATTTAAACCTAAGAATACGAAGATGTGCATTATTTTATGACACTGCCTCTCATATAGTTGCTTAGCTTTTGAAAACATCTTTTAACAAGGCTTTTTTTTTTTTTTTTTTTTTTTGATGGGGGGCATGTTAACAAATCTTAAAGATGCAGAAATTGGGTTGACCAAAAGTTCAAGTCAAACCTCTTTCTCATAATAGCTGTAGGTCTATGGGCAAGGCCCTTGACCAATTAGTGCTCTGGGCATTTATAATTTTAATAAATTACATATGTATTGCTAGGGTGAATTCACAAGTCTGAATCCTCCTATCCTCTCCAGCCACTTCTCTTCCCTCCCCTCCCCAAGTCTTTGACAGAAATAATTTAAATAATATTCACTTGGGATTTGGGAGCTATTGAATGCAAGAATTGTGTTTTGCTATCTTCAGAAATCTCTCGTAACTTTTTAGACTCTTCTTTTTGTTAAACTTTCCATGGTGGCCAGTGTGACTATTAAGAAATGTTGGTTGCTCTCTTGAAATAGTTGTTAGCCTGTCAATAAATTCATACTAAGTATCTTTTATATGCTAGGCATTGTCTGTGGTGAAGATACAGGGAAAAACTAAAGACTGTCCCAAATCCCAGCTGCAAGAGCTCAGAATCTAAATGGATAAGACAAAACTTGTGTACAAACAAGATAAAGAATAAACTGGAAATATTCATCAGGGAAAAGGTACTAATATTAAAGGGTATCAGGAAAGATTTCTTTTAGAAAGTGAGATTTCAGGTGTTACTTAAAGGAAGCTAGGAATTCTAGTTGTTGAAGGTAAGGGGGAGAACATTCAAGTTAGATGGTAAATGTCCCTATAGTGTATTTGTAAACTTTTGCTTGTCAGGCAGAAATATTCTGTCAGATGGGTTTATTGTAATCCTCCGATATCATCAATATTTCTGTTTCTTCCATCACAACTCATCTGTATCTTTTCATCCATTATGAGTCTTGTTTTTATTCTATAGACATCCCACAAGGGATCTATTCTGCTTAGCTAGAGGGATTTTTTGGGACTTTTAAAAATGTTATGGATATTTTTACATTTGGATATTTTAGTATTTGAGTTAACTGTTGGTTATCTTTCCCTATCAATACATTACACACGAACCTTTTTTGGATCACATCTTGATGATATCTCTTGCCTAAAAAGAAATAGCCTATGTCATAACTGGAAATGTAGACATTTTGTTTGGATCAACTATCTGTTATACATTTTTCTTTCTCTCCATGACATTACATTTTAGTTGGGGAAAAAAACAAAACATTAAAAAGTTAAATAAGACATTATTTTAAAGTGTCAAATGAAATATAGAGGCAACATGGTGTAATGCAAAAAATGCTAATGACCTTGGACATAATATTTAAATTTTCTGTGCTTTAGTTTTCTCATTTGTAAAATGGGGAGTAAGGATGTTGGAATAAATGACCCCAAATCCTTTCCAGTCCTTTAAAGCAGTGGTGTTAAACTTAAGTAGAAATGGGGTCCCAATATCATTCTTAAGCATTCCTTATATTTTATTGTATTTTAATTTATTTTGTTAAATATTTCTTATTTTATTTTATTCTGTTTCAGGTTGCATCAAGGAGGGCCTATATTTTGACACCTGCTTTAAGGATTCATAAAACCTTGCCTTTATTTGTACTACTCACTTCTCATAATTCTTTCAGCTTGAAAGACTAAGCAATTCCTGAGAGACTTTTTAGGTTAAAGTAGCCTTAATTGTGAAGAGGTCACAGGGACTCTTATGAGTGTTCTGTTGTTTTAATTTAAGAAGACATAATTATTAAAAATTATCAAACAAAGCAGTTCCTGGTTTAGGAAGTAGCAGAATATTGGGGGAGAGATGTGGAAAGAGATGGAAAAATTAAGAAACAGATTGAATCTTAGCTGAACCTTAAAAATTAGCTATTCTGAAAGATAGGATGACAGTACATTATAGGAATGGGGAAGGGCAAAAAGTATTAAGAAGGAGATACTATGCTGAATTTAGGATTCTTAGTAATTTAGTTTTCTTGGTCTTAGAATCTGTGAAAGGAAAGAGTGTGAAATGAAACTGGAAAGCTGGAGCCTCATTGTGTAAGGCCTTAATGCCAAAGTAAGGAATTTATTTTATCTCTGGGAAAGAGTAGGGAGACATTTAAGCTTTTGATTTGAGAATGGACATAGTCAGACCTATTATTTAAGAAGATTATTTTTGGTTGTTGTATGAAGGAAGCAGCATGATGTAATGCATTAGGTTTGGAGTTAGGAAAACCTGGGTTTTATACCTATTCTTCCTTAGACATTCACCAGCTGTATTATCTTGGGCAATCCATTTAGCCTTTCTGTGGTTTATTTATCTTATCTGTAAAATGAAAGGTTTGGATCAATAGTCTATCATCTTAAAGATATATTGGAAAGGAGATATTCTGGAAGCAGGAATTATATTAGGAGTTATTATAATAGGTGATGAGGGCCTGAATTAAAGTGTTAATTGTTATCTGGGAAGGAGGGTGTTACTGTCAAGTTTTACTTCCACAACTAATTAGATGGAGGAATGAAGGAAATCCTTGTTGATTGATGATATATTGGGTCTTTGTTAAATGCTTCTTGGTTGAATGAATGGAGATTGAGAAGGAAGAGTTAGGTAAGTGAAGAATTTGGAAGTAAGCTTTTAGCTATGTACTAGGCACTGTATTGAGGACTTTACAAATATTATTTCATTTGAGCCTCCCAACAACCCTGTGAGGTCACTGTTGTGCCCATTTTACAGGGAAGTAAACTGAAATAGAAGTTAAGTAAACATAATAAGTACCTAAGGTTGGATTTTAAACTTAGGTATTCCTGTTTCCTTTTCTAAAGCTTTATCTACCATGCTACTTAGCTGTATCTGTTGGATAAGACTGGGAAAAGACTTATTTAGCAGTTTAGAGATTCTTGTTAAATTTGGGAAAAACAAAATACAATTTTATTGAGATGATGTTGTTGTAGTCAAAATTGCAAAGTTTTAAGTGCTGAGAGGATAGGGAGTTGAGGAAAAGAGTATAGAAAAGTTTTTCTAAGGGTTAGAAGTCTATGAAAGGGAGAAGAGAATGATGATAAAGTGAGGGGATAATAGGATCAAATTATTATTTTTTAAAGCTTGGGAAGACTTAGACATATTTGTAGGTACCTGGAAATAACTGATAGTAGAAAAATCGAGGATTTGAAAGGAGGGAAGAACCAGAGAGTATAAGAAGAGGGATAACTTTGGCAAGAGAAGGGTTACCTCTTTCTAGAGACTAGAAAGAGGACTGAATAGTGAACAATGTGCTATGATTTTGTGTTATGAATTTAGGGGAAATTGGGAGTTCATAGGAGATTGCTTTATTTTTCAAGTAAATTAGGTCATGAGGTCCTCTGAGAGGGAACAGTGATAGAATCGAGTGGGTGACTTAAGAAGAGCATATTTGGAACAGCTGTTTGAAGAGCTGATTGTGGTAGAGAGAGATTAAAAGGATTATCCCACAGCTGTTAGGACCTAGTTGAGATTAGTTTACATAAATTTCTAGAGGTCCTAGTCAGCAAGTTTGTTTCCATCAGGTTTAGCAGCCAGGAAGAAAGAAGGAGGGATAGGTAGGGCTAATGCAGGGTTGGGGTTTGTCAAGGTATTAACTGGTTTTATTGCCCACCTGGGACATTTAATTACTTGTGTAAATGTGAGCAAATAGATTAGCTTGTATTAACCTCAGTTTCCTTTAGTTGTAAAATGGAAGTGAGAATAGCATCTGCTTCTTGGTACTTACTTCAGATAAGTTAATGTATATAAAGTGATTTGCAAACTTTGCAGCCCATGTAAACTATTAATAGGGTAAGGTCATCAAGTTTAGGAGACATTAGATCATATAACTGATTAAATCTAGGATTAAGACTGGAAAGAGGTAAGTGGGGGTGATTGATACAGAGAGTTGGTATAATGGAAAGAATACTCATTTAGAGTCAGAGAACTTAATTTAAATCATGATTCTTTTAACTGGGTAACATCGGACATGTCACTAAACCTCATGGAACATCAGATTTTTAATCTGTAGAATGAAGCAGTTCAATTGGAAGATCTTTGAAGTTCCATTCATCTTTACATCTATAATTCTGGAGCTTCCTGTAATGACAAAGAATAGATTTAGGACAAGTGATTAGTTTAGTTGAAAAGAAAATTTTCATAGTTTTGGATCATGATCCAAGGTAGTTATAGCCAGGGTATAGATAATGGTGAGATCTACGCTGTGAAGTGATTATCTTTTTAGATGGCTGTTGGAATCATCCAGGTATATGAGGTTTTGTTCTGAGGTTGGTGTATATATTCTGAATTGCCACTAAATATTAAGAATAGGAAAGTTTAAGGAATTAATTTTGATAATGATTTATTTGCCTGAAAGTGAGCACTTGAAATTATGAAGATATATTAATCATAATTTAGCTATAAAACTCAGCCTATTGATTTAGATTAATATTATGGGCTATACATCCCTAGCCTTTGCTCTGGGTATCAGATTTCATGTGCCGAGAGAGTGGTTTTTGGACCACACTGTGAGATGCCCTGTGCCTTTTCCTATTTGCCACTATATATATATGTGTGTATACATATATATTAATTTTTTGATTTTCTAAGTGGAATGGGTATATGATGCTATTAGGAGAGCTGCTTTTTAGACTTGAACTCATCTTTACTTATGTTTTAAAGACAGTTCTAAGTCTTTAAGAGTGCTTCAGGAGAATACGTGTGTGCATGTATATATAATGTAGTTTTTTATGTGTATGTATATGTATATACATATACACATATTTGTGTATACATATGCACACACACTAAATATGTACATATATACACATATGAATAAACACATTTTTTTGGTGGTATGGATTACTGTTTTTATCAATATAGGGAACTTTTCAGATACTTGTTTTAATAACTTGAATTATGCTGTTTTAGAGCGTTTTCTAGCAAACTGAGAGGTTTAGTAATTTCCCCATGGTTGCAAACTATTTGTTTGGGTAAATGTCTTCCTAATTTGAATGTTGGCCTATTCAGTGCAACATTATCTCTGTTATAATATATTGCCAAAAGAGAGTTGCTTGGAAGTATCAAAATAAAGGATAACAGATTTTTGATCAGAAAAGGAGAACTGGTGAAACATAGATAAATGATATAGCTCATGTTAATTTTCCCTAGTGGTTATCTAATTTGTTTTGATCATTTCTGATATTCTCTGTGGTGCCAAATTTGTATTATATGGGCATTTCCCCTTCTATTTCCTATCTTTTGCTTTGATCAGGTTATTAAAGATAGTTTGGGACAGCTGTGTAGAAAGAATCCTGGAAGAAAAGGTAGGGTGAATATTAATTTATCTTGGGTTAGAATAAGTTAGTGTGGATGACTCAGTATGTTTAGGGAATAGGTTGGGAGGGCTCCTACTTTTGGGAATCTATTTACTAGTCTTGGAGATTGCACTTATATGTTCTTCTCATTGTATTTTTATTCTTGTGGAGTGCCCAGTCTTGTAATAATTGTGTATATTGTTTTCTTGGTTAGATTTACATCATTCTGTATCGGTTCACACAATTCTTTCCATTTTTCTCCGAGCTTCTCATGAAGTTTTTTTTTTTTTTAATAGCATAATGATATTCCATTAAAATCTTACAATAATATTTTTAAGTCTTACCTTTCTTTAGCTATTCCCTACTTGATTAGTTCTCATTTACTTTAGTATATATAGATTTTTTTTTTTTTTGGGGGGGGGTATGTTTCATATCTTTCATGGAGTATGTGATTAGTACTGCAATCACTGGTATCGATGATATGAACAGTTTTGTTGCCTTTTCTTGCTTAATTCCAAATAATTTTTTCAGAAGAGTTATTATATATATTAGTGTGCTTGCTTTCCTATAGCCTCTTTAGTATTGACAGTCTTCCATATGGTTTAATAGGGCATAAAATGAGGCATCGCGGATTTTAATTTTAATTTCTCTTTTTTTTAATATATCTTTTTCCTTTGTGCCATTCATTTCACATGAAGAGGTGGCCCTTTGGGCAAAACTGTTTACATATGTGTTCCTTCATATTGCATCATCTATGAGCTTTACTTTCTTTTTTTTTTTTTTTTTAATTTTTATTTAATAATTACTTTATATTGACAGGATCCATGCCAGGGTAATTTTTTTTACAACATTATCCCTTGCACTCGTTTCTGTTCCGATTTTTCCCCTCCCTCCCTCCAACCCCTCCCCTAGATGGCAAGCAGTCCTATATATGTTAGATATGTTGCAGTATATCCTAGATACAATATATGTTTGCAGAACCGAACAGTTCTCTTGTTGCACAGGGAGAATTGGATTCAGAAGGTATAAATAACCTGGGAAGAAAAACAAAAATGCAGATAGTTCACATTCGTTCTTTCTTTGGGTGTAGCTGCTTCTGTCCATCATTTATCAATTGAAACTCAGTTAGGTCTCTTTGTCAAAGAAATCCACTTCCATCAAAATATGTCCTCATACAATATCGTTGTCGAAGTGTATAATGATCTCCTGGTTCTGCTCATTTCACTTAGCATCAGTTCATGTAAGTCTCGCCAGTCCTCTCTGTATTCATCCTGCTGGTCTTTTCTTTTTTTTTCTTTATTATTTTTTTTTAATTTAATTTAATTTTATTTTATTTTTTTAAAATTTTTTTTTTATTTAATGATTACTTTATATTGACAGCATTATTCCTTGCACTCGTTTCTTTTCTGATTTTTTTCCCCCTCCCTCCCTCCACCCCCTCCCCTAGATGGCAAGCAGTCCTTTATATGTTGGATATGTTGCAGTATATATCCTAGATACAATATATGTTTGCAGAACCGAACAGTTCTCTTGTTGCATAGGGAGAATTGGATTCAGAAGGTATAAATAACCCGGGAAGAAAAACTAAAATGCAGATAGTTCACATTCGTTTCTTTTCTTTTTTTCTTTTTTCAGTGTTCGTTCTTTGGGTGTAGCTGCTTATGTCCGTCATTTATCAATTGAAACTCAGTTAGGTCTCTTTGTCAAAGAAATCCACTTCCATCAAAATATGTCCTCATACAATATCGTTGTCGAAGTGTATAATGATCTCCTGGTTCTGCTCATTTCACTTAGCATCAGTTCATGTAAGTCTCGCCAGTCCTCTCTGTATTCATCCTGCTGGTCTTTTCTTACAGAACAATAATATTCCATAACATTCATATACCACAATTAACCCAGCCATTCTCCAATTGATGGGCATCCATTCAATTTCCAATTTCTAGCCACTACAAACAGGGCTGCTACAAACATTTTGGCACATACAGGTCCCTTTCCCTTCTTTAGTATTTCTTTGGGATATAAGCCCAGAAGTAACACTGCTGGATCAAAGGGTATGCACAATTTGATAACTTTTGGGGCATAATTCCAGATTGCTCTCCAGAATGGTTGGATTCGTTCACAACTCCACCAACAATGCATCAGTGTCCCAGTTTTTCTGCCTCCCCTCCAACATTCTACATTATCTTTCCCTGTCACTCTAGCCAATCTGACAGGTGTGTAGTGGTATCTCAGAGTTGTCTTAATTTGCATTTCTCTGATCAATAATGATTTGGAACACTCTTTCATATGAGTGGTAATAGTTTCAATTTCATCCTCTGAAAATTGTCTGTTCATATCCTTTGACCATTTATCAATTGGAGAATGGCTTGATTTCTTATAAATTTGAGTCAGTTCTCTCTATATTTTGGAAATGAGGCCTTTATCAGAACCTTTAACTGTGAAGATGTTTTCCCAGTTTGTTGCTTCCCTTCTAATCTTGTTTGCATTAGTTTTATTTGTACAAAGGCTTTTTAATTTGATGTAATCAAAATTTTCTATTTTGTGATCAGTAATGGTCTCTAGTTCATCTTGGGTCACAAATTTCTTTCTCCTCCACAAGTCTGAGAGATAAACTATCTTGTGTTCCTCTAATTTATTTATAATCTCGTTCTTTATGCCTAGGTCATGGACCCATTTTGATCTTATCTTGGTATATGGTGTTAAGTGTGGGTCCATGCCTAATTTCTGCCATACTAATTTCCAATTATCCCAGCAGTTTTTATCAAATAATGAATTCTTATCCCAGAAGTTAGGGTCTTTGGGTTTGTCAAACACTAGATTGCTATAGTTGACTATTCTGTCTTGTGAACCTAACCTTTTCCACTGATCCACTAATCTATTTCTTAGCCAATACCAAAATGGTTTTGGTGACTGCTGCTTTATAATATAATTTTAGATCAGGTACAGCTAGGCCACCTTCATTTGATTTTTTTTTCATTAATTCCCTTGAGATTCTCGACTTTTTATTGTTCCATATGAATTTTGTTGTTATTTTTTCTAGATCATTAAAATATTTTCTTGGAAGTCTGATTGGTATAGCACTAAATAAATAGATTAGTTTAGGGAGTATTGTCATTTTTATTATGTTCCCTCGGCCGATCCAAGAGCACTTAATATTTTTCCAATTATTTAAGTCTGACTTTATTTGTGTGGAGACTTTTTTATAATTTTGCTCATATAATTCCTGACTTTCCTTTGGTAGATAGATCCCCAAATATTTTATGGTATCAACAGTTATTCTGAATGGAATTTCTTTTTGTATCTCTTGCTGTTGGGTTTTGTTGGTGATGTATAAAAATACGGAGGATTTATGGGGATTTATTTTGTAGCCAGCTACTTGAGCTTTACTTTCTAATTGATCTTCAATCACTTTTCATCTATTGCTGCTGATTCTTTATTGTCTACCAATATCCCTCTTCCTCATTCACAAAAACCCTCCCTTGATCCTACTTCCTTTCCTCATCCTCTTTTCTGAACTCTCTTTAATTTAGCTTCCAACATGATCATTGTGCCATCATTCATTTCTCCCCTCCCCCACCAAAAAAAAAAAAAAAAAAAGAAATGAGCGTTACTGAGGCATTTTTAAAAAATGTACTAAAGAAAACAAGTTTTTAAAAAAATCTCTCAAGCCAGGACAACTTTAAAAGTAACACACTGAGTTTCTTTTTATTTGATTTTTTATACTTTTTTTTTTTTTGGCTGAGGCAATTAAGTGACTTGCCCAGGGTCACATAGGTAGAAAGTATTAAGTGTTTGAGATCAGATTTGAACTTGGGTCCTCCTGACTTCAGGGCTGGTGCTCTATCCATTGTACCATCTAGCTGCTCCCTCTTCTCCACCCCCCATTGAATTTCTTATATATTTTCTTTTAAGAGAGTTGTACCATAGTAGAGACTCAATTTCATTTGTAATTCTCATTTTCTGTGTTCTATAGTGTATATGACGATGCTTTTTTAAAATTAAATTTGTATTTTAAAAATTGTCAATTCTCAGCAAACTTATATGGACTTTTTATTGCTTACTTGTTGTAAGGTTGTTGTTGATATTTTTTTGGGGGTGGTGGTGGGTGGTGGTCTCCATCTACTTTCTTAGCATTAGCCAGTTAAAAACATTAACTGTTTTTAGTTGCTCATTGTCTCTTTTTTGTCTTGTTGCAATCGCCTCCTAATTATCTCTCTATTAGTAATCTCACTAATTTCCTTTTCCAGTTTATTCTCTACAAAGTTACCAAAATAATCTTTTAAAACTAACAAGTCTGACCATTTAATTCCCAAACTAAAAAATCATTTCTGGTTCCCTATATAGAGCCTTATCTAAGATGTCAGCTTAACAGAAAAAGAAAGACCTTCATATTTTACTTCCATCCTTTTTTGCCGTGCTTACTTTGTATTACCCACTACAAAGTCAAGCCAAACTGACTTGTCTCTTATAGTGATATGAAATGAATAACTGATCTCCCATTTCTTTGTAGAGGCTGTTATCTATATGTGCACTCTTTCCTTTATACTACCTTTTAGAATTTTTACTTCTTTAGGGATCAGGTGAAGTACAAACTCATAAGCAAAAGCCTTTCCTCATTTTCCTGGTTATCAATGGTTTCTTTCTCTTCAGTTTTTTAAAAGTTATTTAAATGATTAGACGCTGAATTAATACTGTATTTTATTAATAGAATGTAATATTCTCAAGAATGTGAACTGTTTTGCTTTTTCTTTTTGTGTTTCCAGTCTTATTTCAGTTTAAGAAAATGTTGAAATTCTAAGGAAGAAATCTAAACTACCAATAGCTATGTGGAAAAAAATGTCAAAATTACTAATTATTAGAGAAATGAAAGTTAAAATGCCTTTGAGCCTTTATCTATCACCCATTAGATTAGTAAAGATTAAAGAAAAGGGAAATCTGAGAGACAGTGGAAAAATAGATATATTAATGCAGCTGTGAATTGGTCTAGGCATTCTGGAAAGCATTTTAGAAGTATGCCCAAAGAATTAGCTATATAATCTAGTGGTGCCATTATTAGTCCTATAGCCCTAAAGATATCAAAAATGAATATCTAAACTTACAACATATTTCAGCAGTTCTTTTTGTGGTAGAAAAGAATTGGAAACTAAGGGGGATATCTATCAATTGGGGCACGGCAGAAGAAATTTTGTTATGAATGTGATATGATTTATAGCCCTATAAAAATGAGAAAAGAAACTGTTTCTGAAAAAACTGGGACGACTTCTATATATGAAATGAGCAGAATCAGAAGAATGATATAGAAACAACATCACTATAAGGGAAAATCACTTTGAAAAACTTAATATTGATCAATGCAATGACAAACCAGGGTTTCAAAAGACTGAAGATATGAAGTATGCTATCCATCTCTTAGGGAGATAATTGACTCAAAATTCAGATTGATAAAAACATTTTTGGATGAGGTCAATGAGGGAATATTTGTTAATATGCATGTCTTAAAAGGATTTTGCTTTTTTTTATTTTCAATTTGGGGATGGGGTAAGACATATGGATTGAGTTACCAAAAACAACAGCAGAAAACTGAGGGAAGTCCTGAAGGAATCACTGATAAACAAGGTGACTTTAAAGTTTATTAGCTTATTATAAAATTCATTAATTTATTAGTTGAGTTTAAAATTACAGGGAAAAACAGGCTCTATATAATGGAAATTTGCAATGTCTTATACAAACCACTTATACTCTATCAAAACTCTGATTTTATTAAATGTTTGCTAAATTTGGAAATTAAAAACATTTTAAGTAAATTTTTAAAAAGTATCTATTGAACTATGTGTTTAGTTTGGAGAAAAATATTTAGGAGACATAATAATGATTTTCAAATATCTGAAAGAAGAACCCTTATGTGTAAGAGATTTGACTTGCTCTGTTTGGCCCCAGAGGGCAGAATTCAAGAGTAATGTTTGGAAGTTGCAAAGAGGCTAATTTAGGTCTAATATCTGGAAAAAATTGCTTAGTTATTAGATTCAAAAGTGACTTGGCTTTCTCTTGAGAAGTAGTAGATATCACCTTTCTCCCCACTCCTTAGCTATATCTTCAAACACAGGTTGGACAATCACCTGTCAGGTATGTTATAATGAGGAATTCATTGGGTTAGATCACTACTAAGGTAAGTAGTTAGCAGCTATGGATAGTTTACTAAAGTATCAAGAGCTACAAGTCAGCAAGGATCTATGTGCCAAACACTGCTAAGCAGTGGGAATACAATAATGATAAAGGACTGTCCCCATTCTCAAGGAAATCCTAGTGTAATGAGGAATACAACATACGATTTTATAAAATCAAGATATAGATATGCTGAATTGGGAATAATTAGTGATATTATCTTCTTCTCCTCCCTCCTGTTTTCCTCCAAGGAAAGAAAAATACAATCCTTTTAGCAAAGGATTGCTAAATAGCATAGTCAAGCAAAGCAAGTCCATGTATTTATCATTTCCAAAAATGGATAGAATTTAGCCTTCTAAGTGTGATTGTCTTTTAAAAAATAGGAGTTGCTCCAAAAAATGTAGTATTTGACAAATATTTATTAAAACAGCAAATTATAATAATACTGATATGAAATTAATTCTGAATATTTTAGTCACCAGACTTAATTTACAAGAAATCTGCCTTGAATCCATAACTTCTTCAATTTCTTCATTTTCAAACTTCAGAGTAGTTAGCAAAAAGTGTGATACATTTATTTCAACAAGAGCCTCAGATTTGTCTTTCAATGATAGATTTCCCAAACCTTTTTACCCTCATATGAACTCTTTACCAACATTAAGTGAGAAGATTGTATTTTACCATTATATTTAAAAATTTTATTGTGTGTGTTATAAAACAAATATTTGCTTGTTTAGGGGAAGACAAGGAATTAAAATGTATTGAATATAACTTTTAGATATAAACTTAGAGTGTTTTTTTATTGATTAAGCTAAGAATCAATCAGTGAGACATAACCAATGTTAGTTTCTTTTGTTTTTTCTAAGATAAGTGAAATGAAAACGAAAGCAAAAAGCAATTACCAGCAAACACTTAACTAAACTTCTACTCTGTGTAAGTCTTTGCTCTGGACACCAAGAATATAAATATAACTCTTTCTAAGGGGAGAGACAAGAGGTTTATATATAAACTTACACTAAATAAATATGAAGAGAATTAACTTCTGGGAAGGAGGAAGGCATTAGCAGTTTTTAGGTTCATGGTAGGTCTTTTATGGAAGTGAGTGCTTGAGATACATTGTTCAGGAAAGAAGGAATTCTATCAAGTGGAGGTGAGAAAGTTCATTTTCATTTTGGGAATAACCCAAAAGTACCAAGATGGGAGATGGAATATTATGAATAAGGAAAATAAGAGATGTCCGAACTTCAGAAGGGAGAATAATGTATACTAAGTTGAGAATCCTGGAACAATTGTGAAGGGTTTCAAAATCTACACATAGGAATTAATATCGTATTTTAGAGGCAATAGGAAGCCATGGATTTGATTGAGTTGTGCTAGGATGATAGTCAAATCTATACTTAAATCACTTTGGCACCTGTGTATAGAATGGATTGGAGTAAGGAGAGTCTCAAAGGAGCTTAGAAGTATATCTCACACTTTCAGCAAAGTAGTGATTTTCAAAGCAATTTGGTACTGTTAAAAAAAAAAATAGTCAATTTGTGATTAAGTATACTACATACTACTGAAGCAAATTAATTTAATACCCAAGTATTTGATAAATACAAAGACTTCAAGTATTGGGATAGAGACTCAGTATTTAACAAAAAATACTGGGGAAATTGGATTGTAGTATGAAAAATAGATTACATCAGCATTTTATATCACAATAAACACTATGGATATATTATCTAGATCTATATGACTTAGATTTAAGGTTATGTCATAAGTATAATAAAGACACATGGAAAAAAATATCTATTGAAGATATGAATTGAAGAAAAATTAATGAATAAACAAGGAACAAAGAAAACCACAGAGATAAAATTAAAGTTAATCAAATTTTTATACCAAAAATCCAGTGAAGATTAAAAAGGAAAACGAGTAGAAGGTAGGGAATAAACTTTTTTTTTATAAAGTTGTGTGTGGGATGTAAAAAGACCCCTCCCCAAAAATGACTACTCAGAGATCACTCATAGAAAGCAGAATTATTAGAATCTCGAGAAGTGCACCATCCTGTTCTGTGAGCCAAAGCTCACAGCAGGAGGACCACTCCCTTGAGAGTGGTCACAGTTTTTATACATTTCAGACAAAGAACCCCAAAAATTCCACCCTCTATATGTTGTGATTGGTTACATAAGTCTTTATTCCCCTATTTGGTCAGTGGAATGCAGTAGGTAAAGTAATGTATAGCTTCTTCTGCCACTATACTTTTTTAAGCCAAAACCAAGGCTTAAGGCTTCAACTAATTTAACAGTTACTGATCAATATGTGCCTGATTCACCTTTTCCACACAATCCTCCCTGTAATTTTTATTTATATATATATATGTGTGTATATATATATATATATATACACATACACATATACATATATATACATATACATATACATACATACACACATACATATATGTATTTCCTCATGAAGAATTAACATTGAGGTTAAATTCAATTAACATCTCTACACATTGCTTGTTAATCTCTATCTGGATCATCCCCTTTCGCCCTCTTTCTGTAAAACCTGTAAATTCTGTAAAATCATCATTTTAATAGCATCCTCTGTATGTAAGATTCTTGACAGTGATCTTTGAACTATTCTTGTTACCAGTGTAATTACACAGGGTAAACATAGTGGTAACAGAATAACACCACTGATTGCAATGAGATTGGTATATGAGAGCTGTTTCTACCAGCTGTCATCAAACCAAGACCACAGATCACCAGCTATTTGTGAAAGGGAAATTTCCAAACTTCCTGTGAATGTCTTAGTAATTTTTTTTACTACTTGCCCGTTATTATCAATTTCCATACCAGAAGTGGACAGGTTTTGTTTCTCACAGACCCTCCCTTCCTCTAACAGATAATCTAAAACTAATCTATGTTATAAAACAGCTTCCCTTGTCTGGGTGGCTTGATCGGCTAATAGATCAAGGGCCTAAGCAATTTGGTTAGTTGTTACTTCTAAGACTGCTTTCAGTCAAATTAATCTGTTTAATATATATATATATATATATATATATATATAGATAGATAGATAGATAGATAGATAGATATAGGTGTCTGATATCCCCAACTACCATCTTGGGCCCATTTCTGTAGTTCATATTCCTTGATAACCTGTGCTGGGGACCAGGCATCTCCCCACCCATTAGCATCACCAGTTTGAGTAGATTACAGGGTGTTTGACAAGTAGGCGTCTTTTTAAGTTCCTTCAGACATTCCTCATTACCCTCTAATGAATACTGGTGAACACAATTAAACACTGACCCATCATCACAAACAATATTTGACTTGCTCCATCTGTTTCTATATTCACTACAATCTGTAATATCTAGCCTCGCTGGTTGATGAATAAAAATCCATTCACACTTACTCTCAACCATCCATGGCCCTGTATCTGTTTGATTTAGGCAATGCCCCAATAAAGTACCCCAGATCAATACCACTATCAAGATTTTATATGCACAATTCATCAGTTCCTTTTCAATGTTTGTCTCAGCTAGTTCTCTGGATTCAGTTTGGAAGTCCACACCCTTGGAGCATCCACCGATCCTTTAATTCTGGTATGCTGAGTCCATCCTTTTTCCTGTGTATGCACTGCTGTATCTGATGTCAAGAGGATCTGAAACAGTCCTTCCCAGGTTGGGGTCAGCTTGTCCTCCTTCCATGTTGAACCAGGGCCCATTCTCCAAGCCAGAACCTATGCACTATGAATCCTAAGGGAGGAGTCTGAGCAATAAGTTCTTTTAGTTGTAAAGTTTTCAAATGTTGCAGTAAAGACATGACATATTTCCTTAAAAACAAATCCTTGGTTTCAGATATTGGATCCAAGGAAGAATTTTAAATCTCTTCGGGGTTTATTCTAATTCTTAATAAGGCAAGGGGAAGGCACTTGGTCCAGGTCAATTAATGTCTCTAACACCAATTTAATCAGTTGCTATTTAATTTCCTTATTCATCCTTTCCATTTTACCCGATGAGGGCAGATGCCATGGGGTATGTAAGTCCCATGATATTTCTAGAGCTCATGCCACAGATCAGAGGATCTTAACCGTGAAATGGGTGCCTTGGTTTGAATCTATCTGCTTCACCAACCCATCCTCTGGAATGATATGCTCAAGGAGTACTTTTACAATTGCTGAGAGTTGCCTGGGCAAGGGGAAAGGCCTCCACCCATCAGGTCAGATGGTCTACTACGACCAGTGGGTATTTGAGATGCCCCCCTAAGGGCAGTTTGGTAAAGTCCACCTGTTGGAAAGGCCTGATACCAGGGAACCTTCCTCTTTTTTGGACTTGTTATCGGGCCTTCCTATTTGTCCTTTGACAAACAGGACAACTGCTGACAAGTTGCCTGCTATTGTGTACAATCCTGGTGCCACCAACTTAGTCAGCACCGCATCATACAGTTTTTAGACACCCCAATGACTGCCCTGATTTTGTAAATATTAGAGTACATGTCTCATACCTGCTGTGGTCATTACCTCTCTGCCACCTCTTTATCCTCCTCAGTGCCAAGGCTTTGGATTTTCTTCTTCTCTTCTGGGGTAAAGGAAGGTGGAGGCATTTGAGACAGAAATGCCAGTATTAGCATCATCATTTCTTTGGTACTTAAAGATTCCTCTTCTCCAGCCCGTTTTGCCTCCCCATCAACAAAGTGGTTTCCCCATGACTCAAATGAATCTCTTCTTTGTTGCTCCTGCATATGAATCACTGCAATGTTCTTAGGTAACATAAGATTGGTTAACATTTCAGTGACTAATGCCCCGTGTGCCAATACCTTACCTTTACCTTTACTGTTTCCATTTTTTTCCTCAAGTAATTTACAGGATCTAATTTCTTTTTTCCCTTCACTTATACAAGGACCTAAATATTTTATCTCACGTTCCACAAATTGCAATTTGTGGAGAAATTCTCAGTCCCTGTGCTCCTAAATAATTTAACAAACTGATAGTGACTTGAACAAGGTCACGCTTTTTCCGCCCTGCCACAAGATCATCTACATATTTAAAGACTTTTTAACAGTAAGAAATTTATCCCAAAATGTTCACACAATTCTTACTCAAGTAGATATTTTGTAAATTGATTATTATACCAATCATTTTGCTTTTAAAATATCTAATACACAGAAAAATCCCAAACTACATTTTGTCCATAACAAAAACATTTTCAAAAGGACAAAGGCAAAAACTATTATGGTCAGAGGCCCTTTAAATAATTGGCATCATTCACATAAAAGCTCTTAAAAACATCAGTTAAACTTTTTGAAATAACCCTTTCAAACTATAGATCGAATTTAAGATGAAATTTTTTTGGAAGTTTTATGGAAGGTATAGATGATATAGAAAAAGTTTAGAAACTCAGAAATGCATAAAATATATGTATTCTATAATATCAATCCACATTGTATAATAAGGTATTGTAAACACCTCGCAAAAGAAAAAGAAATGATTCAGACTTTGGTATGAAGGAAGTACCAGGAAATTTTACGTGATTATTCCAGATTGCTTGGTGCTGAACTATCCCCTACTCTGTGGAGGGAATAACTGTGTTTTGCTTAATGATCTCACTGGATCCCATGGATTCAATTATTATCTCTATACTGATGACTCTCAAATCTGTTTATCCAGCCCTAACTTATCTTCTGACCTACTCTATCTCTAAATAGATATTATTATTAAGGTTTAGACATCTTGAATTGGATGTTTTGTAAACAGTTTAAACTTTCCTAAAACTAAACTTATCTTCTCCAACCTAATTTTTTTTCCTCAATAGTATGTTATTTTTCGAAAAAACACATAAAGGTAGTTTCCAGTGTTCATTTTTGTAACATTTTGTGCTCCAAATTTTTCTTCCTCATTCCTTTATTTCCCTTCTTCCCAATAGAAAGAAATCTTTTAAAGGTTAAACATGTACAATCCTTTTAAACATATTTCTATATTTGTCATGTTGCACAAGAAAAATCAGACTAAAAGGGGGAAAAAACTACAAGAAAGAAAAAGTAAACAAGCAAAAGGTAAAAATATTATTCTTCCATCCACATTCAGTCTCCATAGTTCTCTCTCTGGAGGCCTTTTCCATCCCAAGTCTATTGAAATTATCTTGAATCACTGCATTGCTAAAAAGCCATTTTTATCTTGTACAGTGTTCTCTTGGTTCTGCTCATTTCACTTGGCATCACATCAGTTCATATAGATCTTTCCAGACTTCTGAAATCAGCCTGCTCATCATTTCTTACAGAACAAAAATACCCCATTACATTCATGTACCATAACTTATTCAGCCATTCCCCAATTGATGGGCATCTACTCAATTCCTTGCTACTACAAAAAAAGCTGCTACACACATTTTTGCACATGTGGATTCTTTTCCCTCTTTTTTGTTCTCTTTGGGATCCAGTTCTGATAGAGGCACTGCTGGATCAGAGTATGTATGGTTTTATAGTCCTTTGGGCATAGTTCCAGATTGCTTTTCAAAATGTTCAATCCTCCATTCTGCTGAGCTTTGATATTATTGTTGAGGATACCACCCTCCTTCCAGTTACTCAGGCTTATAATCTCGGTGTCATCCTTGACTCTTCTCTTTTCCTCTCATCTAATATGTTACAAAATTCTATCTACTTTATCTAATCATAATATTATTTTTAAAGAAACTATCATCGTCTCATGCCTGAATTTTTACAGTAACTTTCCAGATGATTCCTTGCTCAAATCTTTCCCCAGTTCAACGTATATTCAATTGTCAGATCAATTTTGAATCACAGGTCTGTTCAAATTACCTTCTCCCCATATTTGATAAGCTTCAGTGGTTCCCTAGTATTCATGGGATCAAATATCAAATCTTCTGTTTGATTTTTAAAGTCTTTTACAATGTGACTCTTGCCTACCTTTCCAGCCTTATTCCTCTTACCCCCCTCAACATTCTTTTAAGATCCAGCAACACTGATCTCCCTGTTCTTTTACAGAATATTCCCTTTCCCCAGCTATTAACATTTTAACTGGTTGTCTCCATACCTGGAATTCTCTCCCTCCTTATCTCTGTCTCCTTGATATTTTAGTTTCCTTTAGGTTCTAGCTAAAGAAGAAGCCTAGCCTAATGTTTTTATTTTTATTTTTTTTTTAATAATAGCTTTTTATTTTCAAAATACATGCAAAGATAGTTTTCAACACTCACTTTTGCAAAATCGTTTTCTTCCTTCCCCCATCCTCTGAACATGTACAATTCTTCTATACATATTTTCACATTTATCATGCTGCATAAGAAAAATCAAATCAAAAATTGGAAAAATGAGAAAAAAACCCAAAAGCAAGTAAACAACAAAAAAGGTGAAAAAATCTTTGTTGTGATCCACATTCAATTCCAACAGTCATCTTTCTATATGCAGATGCTCTCTCCATTACAAGTGTATTGGAATTGGCCTGAATCATCTCATTTTTGAAAAGAATCACGTCCGTCAAAATTGATCATAACATAATCTTGTTTTGTAGTTGCATTGTTGCTGTGTACAATGTTCTTTTGTTCTACTCACTTAGCATCAGTTCATGTAAGTTTCTCCAGGCCTTTCAAAAATCATCCTATGTGATGACCACATCCTATGTGATGACCACCCTGGATACCTTAGAATCAGCCGGAGTCAGGATAAGCAAAAATCCTTAATCTTTATTCTTGGTTTTTAGGAGTAGGATTGAATTGGATGGAAGCAGAATCTCCACAACCTTCCTTCTTTGTCTCCTGCCCAGAGAGTGACCCTGGCTAGTCTTACTCCACCCCCTAGTTCCTCCTATAATGCTCTATATACACCAATGATTGAGCCAGCACAGGATAGTGGGAAGGGCCATTCCCCAAGCACATGCCCATAAGGTATTGTCCAATTGGTAATTAGCCCTAAGTGCTTGATCCAACCTCAGTCCAACAACTTTCTTTTCTTTCTTTCTTTCTTTCTTTCTTTTTTTTTTTTTTGATTTTTTAAATTTTATAATAACTTTTTATTGATAGCACCTCATGAGTTTATTGATAGCACCTCATGAGTTTTAGCCCTCTACAATCCTGCAGATTATTTTATAGAAAAATAATCTTAAGCCTTTAATTTTATAGTTGCATCTTCTTTTGATCATTTCCAATTTACTTTTGAGTAGATCTTGTTTTGTATCTAATTATTTTCTTCTTACCTCTCATTAGACTGGGAACTCCTTTAGAACAGGTACTGGTCTTTTGCATTTCTTGTGTCCCTAGCATTTAGCACAGTACCTGGTACAAAGCAAGTGTTTAATATGCCTTTTGAGTAACTGGTTGTTTTCCAGGTTTAGTTGGAAGTGTTGTTCTCTGGAGACTATAAAACAAAAAAAAAGGTTTTCTACTGATTCTACATGCAAATCAATCAAGGTGGAGCTGAAGGATTGCTGCATAACAATGAGAATATGGTTAATATTAGTTCACTTTTATGAGTTCTACAGATTTGCTGGAATTGCTCTAGCAGTACTCTGTAAATTGGAAGCAGGAGCAGATGGCAGGGCTAATTCAGAGTTGAGGTTTGGTGAGGCATGAGGTAAAACTTGAACCCATGAAATTGTGATATATGAATGTTATGGAATAGTATTGTTTTGTAAGAAGTAACCAGCAGGATGAATACAGAGAGGCTTGGAGAGACGTACATAAACTGATGCTAAGTGAAATGAGCAGAACCAGGGGATCATTATACACTTCAACGACAATATTGTATGAGGATGTATTCTGATGGAAGTGGATATCTTCAACAAAGAGAAGATCCAATTCACTTCCAGTTGATCAATGATGGACAGAATCAGCTACACCCAGAGAAGGAACACTGGGAAATGAATGTGGACTATTTGCATTTTTGTTTTTCTTCCCGGGTTATTTTTACCTTCTGAATTCGATTTTTCTTGTGCAACAAGAGAACTGTATGGATTTGCACACATATATTGTATCCAAGATGTACTTTAACATGTTTAACATGTATGAGACTGCCTGCCATCTAGGGGAGAGGATGGAGGGAGGGAAGGGAAAAGTTGAATAGAAGTGAGTGCAAGGGACAATGTTGTAAAAATAAGCCATGTATACGTTCTGTCAATAAAAAGCTATAATAAAAAAGATTTTGAACCCATGGAAAGTCATGAGGTCACCAAATTAGAATGTAGAGTATCTTTCTAAAGAAGACAATAGATTTCCTAGTGGGTATGACATAGATAGTGATAAGCAAAAGATATTGTAGAGGAACATCAAATTGGTAGCAAAAGGAATAGGAGATTAACAAAAACAAAAAATGGAAAATTTCTAGTGTCAGAAAGGTCAGGAAGGATGATTTGATAATTAAGGAGTGAGTGGTAATTTTTTTTTTTTAATATCTTTTTATTGATAGAACGCATGCCAGGGTAATTTTTTACAGCATTATCCCTTGCATTCATTTCTGTTCCGATTTTTCCCCTCCACCCCTTCTCCCAGATGGCAAGCAGTCCTTTACATGTTGAATAGGTTACAGTATATCCTGGATACAATATATGTGTGCAGAACCAAACAGTTTTCTTATTGCACAGGGAGAATTGAATTCAGTAGGTATAAATAACCCGGGAAGAAAAACAAAAATGCAAGCAGTTTATATTCATTTCCCAGTGTTCTTTCTCTGGGTGTAGCTGCTTCTGTCCATCTTTGATCAATTAAGGCTCTCTTTATCGAAGAGATCCACTTCCATCAGAATACATCCTCAAACAGTATCATTGTTGAGGTATATAATGATCTCCTGGTCCTGCTCATTTCACTCAGCATCAGTTCACGTAAGTCTCGCCAGTCCTCTCTGTATTCATCCTGCTGGTCATTCCTTACAGAACAATAATATTCCATAACATTCATATACCACAATTTACTCAACCATTCTCCAATTGATGGGCATCCATTCATTTTCCAGCTTCTAGCCACTACAAACAGGGCTGCCACAAACATTTTGGCACATAGAGGTCCCTTTCCTTTCTTTAGTATCTCTTTGGGGTATAAGCCCAGTAGAAACACTGCTGGATCAAAGGGTATGCACAGTTTGATAACTTTTTGAGCATAGTTCCAAATTGCTCTCCAGAATGGCTGGATGTGTTCACAATTCCACCAACAATGTATCAGTGTCCCTGTTTTTCCACATCCCCTCCAACAGTGAGTGGTAATTTTTAAGAGAAGTGTTAGTTGAAAACTAACAAAAGCTATATAAGGTTTATTTTTTATAAATTTTTTTTATTCTGAACTTAACATTTATCAGCCATTATGTTGAGGTTAGT
This sequence comes from Antechinus flavipes, assembly GCF_016432865.1. NCBI lineage: Eukaryota > Metazoa > Chordata > Mammalia > Dasyuromorphia > Dasyuridae > Antechinus > Antechinus flavipes. The sequence goes on from NC_067401.1 coordinate 176,516,226, forward strand.
GGCAGTGCAGAGAGTTGTGAGAAACCGCTCTTTGGTCAGCGCAGATCCAATCTGAAAGAATTCACAAACCCGGGAAATTTGGCAAAAGGAAGTTTATTGACATGGAGAAATCAGCTTTTGCTAGGAGACTTCGTCAGTGGCCAGGTCCTGACAGAGAGATAAACGTCCTAGCAGAGAACTCCTGGCAGAGAGAGAAAAAGGGATTAAGACTGAGAAGAGAATGTCTTCATAGTGAGCAGGGGTCCTGGCAGGTAGTTATGCCAAAGACAGGTCCCTTGGCATGGCATGAATTACAAATATACCCAGACATGAAGGACCATTCAAGAAATTGGAATCCTATAATGTGTCATGTTTTTAAAATATATTTATAAATTTAAACTGGTTAGTAATAGTTGCTTTATTGTTTCTTTTTCTGTTCAACTTTTCTCATTTTTAGTGTCTATCAACTTCTTTTCCCCAAGTACGTGCTTCCCCTCTTTTCCTTATAAAGATAGATACAGTCTTTAAGAAAATTCAACTCAAAACGATTCTAATTTCCCACTTTATCCTGATTAATATATAATCAAGCAAACAAAAATCTTGACCACATTGTAGAAAATGCATATCTGGTTCTGTATTTCTCTAGTCAGTCGCTTTTCTACCAATTGGTGAAAGATAAGCTTTCACACCAGTCTTTGGAAATAATAATTGGTTGCTATTTTAGTTTAAGTTCTGAAGGCTTTTAGAATTGTTAACCCTGGCATTATTGTGATCAAGATGTAAATTGTTTTCTTGGTTCTTCTGATCATTTTACAGTTTGTACAATTTTTTTCATATTTCTCTGGATCTGTCATATTCTTCATTTGTATCTATTTTGTTTCCTTTTTTTTGGCTACAAAAAATACTGTTGTAAATGCTGTTGTGCATATTTCCTTTTGTCCCTGACCTCCTTTGGGGTACTTGCCTCCCAAAAAGGTAGGTGGTTTTTTTTTTTTTAGATATAAAATCACTTGATAACTTTACTTAATTCTTGCCCTCTTTCAGCTCTTCCAAACAATTTGTATTTTTCAAAAGAGCTAGATCATTTAATGTAAGGCAAGCTAGTAAATTGTCTGAAATGGGGTTTGAACTTAAATTTTCCTAATTTCAAGTCCACTGTAAGGTAAGAATGTAATGTAATGTAAGGTATGTTTTTATGTGCATTTTTCTAATTAGGGACTTAGTGGTTTTTTTCATGTAGTTGTTGATAACTTCAGTTTCTTAATGAGACTTGCTTATGCATCTCCTTTGGGGCTATTCATCCATTGGAGAATGGTTCTTGTTTCAATTCTTTATATATCTGGGTTATTACAATGTTATCAGAATCATTTCATTGAAATACTTTTTATAAAATATTATTTTCCTTCTGATTTTGTTCCTGCAGAAGAAACTTTTCTCTTTTTGTAATCAAATTCATCTCTATTCCCTGTTTAGGTAAGAATTCTCTCCCTAGCCATAGTATATTTTATTATAGAGAGAACAGAGGGAAGTTGAGATACCTAATGCAGATGATTTTTCAAAGAGTTTCAAATGAGAAGATTAGTGAATGCTAAATGAAATTGTTATAGAAGAGTGACTTTGGGATTAATTTCCTCATCATTGCTACAATTTTAAGGAGCTATCCTTATAGGGGCTCTGGGTTTATGTATGAAAGGAGAATGTTTTTATTTTATTTATTATTATTAAAGCTTTTTATTTATAAACATATGCATGGGTAATTTTTCCAACATTGACCTTTGCAAAACTTTTTGTTCCAAATTTTCTCCTCCTTCTCCCCATCCCTTCCCTTTGCTGGCAGGTAGTTCAATACAGGTTAAATATGTTAAAATACATATTAAATCCAATATATGTATACATATTTATGCAATTATCTTGCTGCACAAGAAAAATCAGATCAAGAAGGAAGGAAAAAAAACCTGAAAGAAAACAAAATGCAAGCAAATAAGAGACAATGAGAATGCTATGTTGTGTTCCACACTCTGTTCCCAAGGTTCTCTCTCTGGGTGTAGGTGGCTCTCTTCATCATTGAACAAGTGGAACTGGTTTGAATCATCTCATTGTTGAAAAGAGCCACGTCCATCAGAATCAGTCGTCATATAGTCTTGTTGCTGGTTCTGCTCATTTCACTTAGCATTAGTTCATGTAGGTCTCTCCATAATTTATTCATCCATTCTCCAGTTGATGGGAATCCACTCAGTTTCTTGCCACTACAAAGAGGGCTGCCACAAACATTTTTGCACATGTGGGTCCCTTTCCCAAGGAGAATGTTTTTAAATCAGGCTTCTCTTTTCTCTCACTCTTCTGCCCTTAATCTCCACCAAAATAAAATGAAATAAAGATGTTGCTGAGTGATCAGGTTCTCTTGATGAATATATTGGGTAAGCAGTGAGAAAATATTTTTTAGCTAATAGCCCAAGTCCATTCCTAGAAACTCTATTCAAAGTAATAACTGGGAAGCTACTCATTGTTTTAACCTTTTGATTCATAAAACCTGGTAATTTTGCCTTAATTATGTTTGCTTATTCAAGACCTAACTAAAAGTCTCTCTCCTCATTGAAGTCTTTCCTAAATAATTTCTAGCCTAATCCCAAAGTCATTCTCCTTTAACAGTCTCATTTAGCTATTGCTAATCTAATATCCCAGATATATAAAGAATTGAAACTAATATATAAGAATAAGAGCCATTCTCCAATGTGTGAATAGCCTCAAAGGAGATGAATAGGAAAATCTCATTAAGAATGGCAAGGTATTCAGGTGTGTGTGTGTGTGTGTGTGTGTGTGTGTGTGTATGTATGTATGTGTGAGATTTGAAATATCTTCATATCTGAGAATGTCATCTTATGATTCCTAACTTACTGTGTGAGCTACTGCTGTTATTATTTCCATTTTACAGATAGGGAAACTGAAGTTGAGAGAGATTAAGTGACTTGCCCAAGATCACAAAGCTAGTAAATTGTTTGAAGTGGGGTTTTCCTAACTTCAAGTCTACTAGTAGTCCTTTGGCTTCTTGATCCGTTAGGGTCCCTGCTGAGTTTTCTTATGTTTTGTGTGGCATAGGAACCCCAATAAGTGATTATCAGAGGATGTTAGCCAAATTTGATTAATTTTTTAAAAGTGGTATTTTGCTAAATTAGCATAATAAAAATGGTTGGTAGAAAATATCTTTCTAAAATCTGTATGAAATCTTCTGCCAGTATATAAGTCCAGAGAAAATTGAGTTTAAATTTTGAGCATACATTTGGTGAAGGGATAACTTTCATCTCCTGATGTTGGAACATCTTTTCCTCCTTTGTGGAAATACTCCTGAATTTCCTTATAAGCTTGGCATAGTTTTTCTACTAGACCCTTTGTAAAGAAAGCTGTTTTTTCCTCAGTGTCTCTTTTCCTAAGAGTTCTGCTAGGATGCTGATGAAAAAGTTCGAATCCTCTGGCTCTCTGAAACGCCAAAATCAAGATAAAGCCCAGTAAACATTCTCCTTTTCCTCTCCTTTCCCCTCCACCTCTCTCCCCTACTTATCTAGTTGTTTTTGATTGATTGAGTCAGTAGAGATTCCAGGTCTTGTTCACACCTGATTATTTCAAGATACTGTTTACCTGTTAAAGACATTAGGGCTCTATTGGGGTGGGGTGATTGCTCAATCTGCCTTCCCCCACCCCACTAATCATCTTTGTTTATGGATTTTATCTCTCGCTTGTTCTCTAATTATCTAATACATTTTATTCCTTTTTAGTTGGTAATATTCTCTATTTTTTTAATTGACTTGCTTCTTATTTTTCAATCTTAACTACAAAATTCTGTAGAGCAGAGATTATATTTTCAATTTTTTTTTAAAGCTCTGTGATGGGTACAGATGATGGGTCTATTGAATTAAACACAATAATCAATTCCCCTTTTTTCTTAAAGTCTCCTTATTTCTTTTTAAAGTCCTCAAATTAAATATGTTATTGATGAGGTCTAGATAAAGGGTACCTAAATGAAATTAGGGTTTAGTTGAGATCTAGTGGCAGGTCTGGGGTACAGGGAGTCAAATAGAATTCCCCTGTAACCCCTTTGGATTCGGTGCAAGGATATGGCAGTAAATGAGGTCTAGTAGCAATGGGAGTCCCCAATAAAAGCATTTATCGGCTGGAAAAGCTATATTGACAAAAGAGGTTTATTATCCGGCTTGGAACCAAGGTTAAAGCATAGTTAAGGAAGTAGGCGAAGGTAGAGATAAGGAGGGCACCGGACAGAGGGTCCAGTGGACAGAAAGCCCTGACATGCCAAGTGTAAAGCTGCCATGTTTGGGACTTCTGCAAAGAGGGGGTCCCAGCGTGGCCCTTTTATAATGGGAGATTTAGCTAGAGGGGTCTTTGGGTGTAGCCCTGAGTTGGCTCAGATCCGGATGGGGGCTGGGACAGGCATTCAAAGAGACCAGGATTTGTGAATCAAAAGGTAATTACATTAACTAGGTGGGGTTGGTAATCAAAAAGAAAGTAGTAAGTAAATTCTTAAAGGTACCACACCCTCATCATTATCCTTTGTTAGAAATTTTATAGTGAGGTTGACAAGGGAAATTAGCAGGAGTTATTTTAGTTTTCCTTTAGAGGCTGAGAATTACCATAGATGGTAGTTCTTGGTATGTTTGGCTCCTAGTATCCCCTTACCCTGATGCTGATTATCCCTCTGTGATTGGTTTCAGGGTTTGTATGAGTTCCCTTTGGAGAGTGACCCTGTTGTACTGTGATTCCAGGTTATAGTTCCTGAAAGGATTGGTGCTGGGTGAGGTAATTCCTGCAGACTTTGAGGTAATTGTCTTTGGCTCCTTTTCTTTTTATGTTGGGATATACAGTCTTCTGAGACATAAGTCTTTCTAAGGGGTGTGAGGAACCTTTTCGTTTGTATTTGGCCCTTTGGCTAAAGTTTGGTATAAAGGCCACATCTGCTCAGGGCAATATTTTTTTCGTGAAGCTTTAAATCAGATTGTTGAATTCATAGGAGTTCCTAGGAGTGTGAAATTGCTAGGCCTACCTTGAGCCCACATATACCTCTGGTGATAATTTATTTTCGTTTCTGATGACTGGATTGTTTCAGTGGTAGACTTGTTTTTACTGTTATACTAATTAAGGGCTACCAGTGTGTCAGATGGGCTATCAGATTACTCCTATTTTGTGCTAGTCCCTCACCCTGTTACCTGATTCTTTATGTCTTGCCAAACTCTGCAAATCTTTTTTGAGTATACTTTTCCCAATATGTGTATGCTTATTTATAAATTATATACTTCTATATACTTTACGTATAAATCATGGAAACCATTTTCTTTAACTATGAAAAGATTGAGAATAAATGGAATGTAAAAATACTTTTTATTTATTAATAGTTTAAAACTTTTCCTTTTCACTTAAATTATTGATAGTATTTTAAGTGAGAGCAATATGATTGAATTTGCTTTATTATTTCTTAAAATCTTAGTTTAACATTTTGTGATAATTCAGTTTATTTTAATAATTGCTTTTAATGGCT